>NC_084998.1:7782245-7847245 GCF_963854185.1 Sardina pilchardus
CCATATGTATGAAAACAGCGCACGTCTATTTTGCGTTGAAAAACTTCCGCCTTCTGAAAGCAGGTGTAATCCAAATTGCGGTTAAATGCATCTATTAGAAAAACGTTTGGAGACAGCTGAATCAATATTCAGAGCATCAGTTTTCTTCATTGTACTGTCAAAAGCAACCTTAACTTTTGTTTGCCTCTCTAAAATCGTGTTTTATCTTTCACGACATAGCCAATCTGTTAGACAAGCATTAAGTCATATCCTTAGTCTACGTGCAGTAAATCGTTCACAAGTAGACATTTTTTTAAGTGGATTATTAGAACTACTAGGCCTACTCTGTTTGTCGCAGCTCGTTGACATCTCTTTGTATCATGTATGATCGCTAAACTTTTCTTTTTAATGTTGCAATATTCAACTGCGCTTGTAGTTCGAGCTCTACACACGCAGTTAGCGTTGTAGAGGGGGCGGGAACGGGCAGGGATGACCGCTGTTAACGTAATGAAGTGACAGCTTAGTAAATTCCGCGCAATATAGCAAAGCACAGCGTTCGCAGTCTGCATATACAAAAACTCGCTGTTAGCGCTGTGTTAGTACATCTGGCCCTAAGTGTACTTCTGTTGCAGTGAACGCTGCCCTTCTTTAGACAAAGTCAGAAAAATAATCACAGAGCAGAGACCCTCATGTCTTGGAGCAGTGGCCCAGTCTCTTACATTGATAATGGAGTCTTTGAACTTGATGTGCAGCCTGTAGTTGGAGATGGCTATGATGGCGTCATCAGCGCGGCCCAGATACTCCACTGCCTCCCCCTGAAGGACTGGGAAGGGAACCTGCAAGCAAACAAACAAACAAACAAACAAAACAACGTTATGCCGAGTTTCACACGCAAGTATCATAATGACATAATAACAACTGGACAAAAAAAAGCATTTGGAAATTTTATGAAACAGTAAAAATAATTAAAGGTAATGTGTCTTGTAAGTCCGCGTATTTCTCCACGGCATTTTAAAACGCGCTGCTCGCTCCTCTAGCAGCTCTCAATAGCCCTGGGCCTTTTCCCAAACCCAGAAGAGAAAAACAAACGTGCCCAACACTTTTTTTTGGGAGGTTTTTAAAAGCTCCCCTGCTTTTCATTTGCAGATGCCTCTGTGCCAGTGGGGCTAGACTAGCGGCCCACCTGGGGCCCTGAGGCTGTGTGGGCACAGTGATCCTGGCACACAGAGAGCTGGTATGAGCGGGCACCAGGGGCGAAGCTAACACAGAGAGGGGTCTCAGAACGGAGCTGCTTGTGCAACTTATTTTTATATATTTACATAAATTATATAAAAAACAACATCCTCATGTTCATGTTTTTGCAGGCTGAGACTGAGTCGGTCAGTTGTGACGTTAAACAACACAGGAGCAGCGCGTACGGAGGTGGACGCTGGACGTCAGGGGCTCGGAAATAGCCAGATGAGAACATTCCGCTCGGCGGAGCCGGGAGCCATTAACCCTGCTGTCCCCCGAAGGCTGAAAGGGAGGAGAGCTGAGTGACGGCTTCATCAGCGCCTAATCATTGGGCCCGCGGACTAGAGTGCAGACACATCGCAGGAGTCTAGCCAACAGACAAACATGTTCTGTCCATTCCTGCTTGCTATTTTGGAACCGGAATAGACTTGCACTCGCAACTTAATTAGGAAACTCCTTAATGTTCACAAAGACAGAGGTAGAGGGGTAAAGGTTCAAATCTAACAAAAAGAAACAGAGCGAACACAGTTGGGATGGAAAACATTCAAGAAATTGTGCAAGTATATGTCTGTGTGCCTATAGAGTATGTAAATATGAGAGAATGTATACGAATCTGTGAATGCTTGCATCTACAGATTTAGATTGGCCTAAGGGGACCTTCGCAGGGATAATACTTCAAACGACGGAGTATTAAATGTTAGCCATGGGGCAGCAATACAAACTCTTGAGATGAAAATCTTGCTCCTCCCCTTAGAATATCCTTTAAAAAGGTTCCACTTGGAGAGGAATCCCTCGGCCTCCTCTCTTTAAGCCCTTTCCAAACCCTTCAGGCTCACAGCATACAAACACTGTAAGCCCATCGATTGCCAGGAAATGGTTCCACGTGAAACTCTAAAACAGGTTCTTTGGAGTTCCAACGGAGCACTTTGGTGACCGAGATGGCTCTTCTGGGTTATAAATTATTTTCTATTAGCCACTATCAGTGGGACTGGGATTAGGAGAGATGTTTTTGTTTGGGTTTATAACTGTTACAAAACAGCAAGACACATTGACATGCTGATGGTCCAGGGAAAAATGGGAACGGAAAAAAAAAGCACTGCATCAATCAAGATATTAGTTCACTAGAATCAAATGCACGGACACATTCTTTGCACACTCATCAACAACAAAACCATGTTGATGTCCGAACACAATGGCAAAATAGACAAGATAGACAAGCTAATTCAATTAGAGCAAAACACAAACTCCAAATCCAGCTTTAGGCAGACAACTAAAGAGTTACTGTGTCTGATTTAAGAGAGCTCTGCTGTGTGCGTGCGTGTGTGTGTGTGTGTGTGTGTGTGGAAGCCGCAGTAAGAGCTTGAGTGAGTGAGTGAGTGAGCGAGCGAGCGTGGAGATGTACACCGACGAGATGGGCTGTAATGGGGATGTTTGAAGCCCTCCATTAACTTTGCTCTTTTACAAGTCTGCCTTTTCTGGGGTGACTCCAAAAAAAAAGAGAGGGGTGGCGGGGTTGGACTCCACAGCATTAAGGTCGTTAGTTGTGCTCGCTGCAAACGAGAGCACGTTATTCACGTCATCTGCACACGTCACACACATCAGACCTGCTCTGCGTTCCAGTAGGAAGATGGAGGTGGGAAGTAGTCGCCAAAATGTCGCCGAACAAAAATGAGGTGCGCAACTCATGCAACTGCGTATGCGATTGTGTGCTTGTGTGCTTGTGTGCTTGTGTGTGTGTGTGTGTGTGTGTGTGTGTGCTTGTGTGTGCGTGCGCTATGTTAATAAAATGGAAAGTATTAGCAGGACAATGGAAGCGAGCAGGTAAATATTCCGTTTACTCTGTCTAGACTACACAAGAGAGACAGAGACAAATGGCACATAACTGCAAATGTACTACATGCAATTAGAAGCTTTCAAACAAGGAGGAGGAGGAGGAGGTCGACATCAACATGTGAAATGAGCACTCTTCAAAACCCTATTATCTTTAAGTCATTTTGATTTCACCTGGGGCGGAATTACATCTAACTGGGATTTATGGTGATGTGCCGTGCTTCCTCACTGAACTTATGCAGGCATACGACAGGCCTGACACTTTACTACGTTTAGCTAATGATGCATGAAGCCAAAATAGCGCTCCCTCTCTGCCTCAAATCGAACCCGCAATCCAGGGGGAAAAAAAGACCAATCGCTCGGTCTGTTAGGATAATGTGGGCAGGGAGAGAGTGCTTAAGGGGTGCTAGAGCGCAAGACAAGCTGGAGACGATGCACCGGGGACATGTTGGCCATTGTTTCTTAGTGATATTGTTTGGATATTGTACCATTTATATTGAGCCATTTCTTTTCTGGACATCATCATTGAGGAAACTTGCCGCAATTTTCTTTCGGAACACCATCATCATCATCATCATCGAGGAAACTTGCTGCGATTATGATTGCCTGCTCAAACAATTACCCCAGGTATCATCTCCTTTAGAGGCGTAGAGTTCATAGCAACCGCACCCCTGGGTTGACCACAAACAAAACAGGCTGAGCCGCCTGTGCTTAGCAACAGGTAATCTCTTCACAACCACGAGGGAGTGTTGAGCAAGCTTTCTCCCGACGTTTCCATCTGTGACATCATGCCCGTGCACTGCACAGACTGGACACACACACACACACACACACACACACCTGGGAGGACGGATCAAACTGGCCGTAAGTAGCGGACAAGAACAGGAACACGAACACATGCAGAGTGGAAGAAAAGGGAAAGAAGTCAGGACCACCGGGGAGTTCAGGGAAGGAATGACTAAACGGCACCATAACGACTCTGCCCACCCGTCCGCCCACCGCATTTCCACCATTAGCCGGCCGAGCCGGAGCCAACAGCTGCGTTCCGCTCTAGTGGAGGAAATAAGAGAGCCGTGCTGCGCGGCAGCGTCGGGAGAGGTCCGGACCGGAGAGCGTGCGTCTTCGGTCGATCGATACGGGCCTCCGCTAGCCAAACGTCGCCAACGCAAGCCCCCCCCCCCTCCTGGTTAGGCTCTCCTCCGACCTGCCGTCTCCTTAGCGTCCATTTTGGGATTAAAAGCTCCAGTCCTATTAGCGTCATCATCGGGCCCGTGACTCAGCCCAACGGCAGCTTGCCAACGTGGATCAAAAACATAAAAAAATAGAAAAATAAAAAAAAGGACATCGAGGGAGGGAAAAATAAAAAAAAAAGAACAGTCCTGCCATCTCCTCCACCCATCTACCCTGCTGCTCTTCTGTCAAAGAAACTTCCAATTTGGCCATTTGGCAAAGCACAGACAGTGAGCGAGTGAGCGTGTGTGTGTGTGTGTGTGTGTGTCTCTATGTGAAGATGATTTACAAGGACCCTGCACAGGAGGAAGAAACTTGAGTGCATGTGGTATTGGAAACACTGCAGTGAATCTCTGTCCACACCCTCCCTCCCTCCCTCCTACACACACACACACACACACACACACACACTTTCAGTGAGACATTGCTTCCTGGGGTGACAGGGTAGGAGAGCATCCTTCCCCTCATCACCCATCTCCCTGGAGACGAAAAGAGACAGAGACACTGAACAACGGTCCATTCCATCCCCTGCATTGCAAATCCAGCCTCCAAAAGAGCCACAGAGAGAGATAGAGGGGGGGGCACATCTCGGGGCGATGAAAAGGTTAAACAGAGAGCAGCCCAAACAACAACTTCCTCATCCAATTCATCAAGCCGACTCATCTCATTTGCATGTAATATCCGGCTGGATGGAGACATATTAAAAATGACAGCAATTTAGAGGATGTGGCCCTGTTCTGCAAAGGGACAGGGGGGCATGACTTGCACCCCACATGATTATGTACACAGAGACAAAGCCATAAAACAGGAAACCTAATATAGAAACTTGACCCCCTCAGAAAAGGCAGGAAGGCTCTGTGACCTATACTGAAGAATGGTGTCATATATACATACCGTACATATACCAGATGACATGGACTCTCTTGCACACCGAAGAGATGGACTACCCAATCACGGCTGCTAATAACAAATCCTGGTGCTTCTCACGTTGGGGGTTCAGGTTTTACAAAGGAGACCCGTGCCTGAACGTCTCACTGCCTACCCTGACTGGAGCTCTGCTTACTGGAGCTGGACCAATAGGGGAGTAGGGAGTGGAGCTTTGCTGTGCTGTGCTGTGCTATGCTGTGCTCTATGACTGCGTTTACATGCACTTTAGTATTCCGGTTATGAGGCTTATCCCGATTTTGGATATTATATCCTATTAGCACTCCGTATCCCGGTTACTAATGTAATACGTGTTTTGCCTGAGAAACCGGCATAAGGTGTATACATGGAACAGTATCCCGGTTTCTCTGGGAGTACACCACCTAGCATAACCGGGATACTCGTTACCGGGATAAGGGCTTATCGGGGGTTCCGAAATCGGGGTATGACGTTTACATGTGCAAATACAAAACCGGGATACTTCAAAACCCCGATCATAACCGGGATACTAAAGTGCATGTAAACGCAGTCCATGTCTGCCCGAGACTGCAGCTTAGACAGACAGCTGGCCTGGCCAGGGCCTGAGCTTGGATCGGCTGCCCACCCTGCAGAGTGTGTCTGAGGGACCACGCTGGGCTCTGTTTGGGCGTCTGTCTCCAACCCTGTGTGTGTGTGTGTGTGTGTGAGTGTGAGAGAGAGAGAGAGCGAGAGAGTGTGTGTGTGTGAGTGTCCTGGTGTCTTTGGACTGAAATAAGTGCATGAGTCACACTGGCTAGGCAAGCGCAGCAGATATGGTCACGTTTCCTCCCGCTGCACTACCGCCGGCCGTGTGGACCACACCACACATGACATAACAGCAGCACAGACAGACCAACAGAGAGAGAGAGAGAGAGAGAGAGGAAAGAGAGGGAGAGAGAGAGAGGGAGAGAGAGAGAGAGGGAGAGAGAGAAAGAGGAAAGAGAGGGAGAGACAGAGAAAGAGAGAGAGAGGGAAGAGAGAGAAAGAGATAGATAGAGATAGATAGAGATAGAGAGAGAGAGAGAGAGAGAGAGAGAGAGAGAGGGAAGAGAGAAGAGGGAGCGCGGCCGTCTTGACGAGGCGCACGAGTCGTGACCTTGGGCCGCTTCCTCTGACAGCTGCCGCCAAACAGCAGAACAGAGGCACGTGGGCCGAGGAGCAGAGGCACGTACGAATAACACCGCGTCCACGGAACACGTCAGCCCTTTCCCTTCTGGCCCTGAGCCTGAGGCCACTTTAAGCCTTCACACCCACCCCATGCACATCAAATAGGAAATACATCATATATAGAGTAGAGTTTATGTACACAATGTTCTAGAGTCCACCAGACTGAAACCGTATTGTAAAAGTTAAAAGCAGCCAATGCAAAACAGTACATGGGCAGGCCTACTTGGTGCAGGAAAAGAAATCAGCTAAAATTGGTCGGCGTTGTGGCATAGGACCAGTGTTGGGAAGGTTACTTTAGAAATGTAATGTGTTACAGTTACAAGTTACTCTGTTTAAAATGTAATAGTAGTGTAACTATTTGAATTACTTTTTCTGAGTAACGTAACTAATTACTTTTGATTACTTTTTGATTACTTTTCCGATTTTTGAATGATATATATAGTCCCCAAATCCATGCGAAGATTTCGGCCTTGGTCTACAGGCTGCCGAGCAGTTCTGTACAAGCGCACAAGGCAGCAAGGGCATTCAATACATGAATTAGCATCACATTTTTTGTGAGGATAATATAATGATAATCATAACACGTTTACAGGCAGGCATGTAGGCCTATGCTGATGGCACTGTAGACGTGATAGAGCCTATCAGAAGGTCCCGTATCAAACTATGGCTGTGGAGGGAAACAGTTCTTTTTACATACAATATTCTTTGCAAAGTTTTGCTGACAATATTGAGATGTAATTCAAATTGTAATTTTGAAAATTTTTAAAAGTACCTGTAATTGAATTACAATTTTTTCTACAGTAACTGTAATATATTACTGTTACATTTATTTTGTAATTAAATTACGTAACTCAATTACATGTAATGCGTTACTCCCCAACACTGCATAGGACCACGAACAGTTACGTATAACACAACAATCCAGGCGTTATGTTCAGCAGACAGGCTATTTGTATGGATGTCTTGGGAGCCTGCTGGAAAAGTGACTTTCTTAAACAAGGCCATTTTGCAGTCCATGCACTGGGGCATTCCCATAGGAGGCCAGCCTGGCCTGGACATGTGGCAGAAGTAAGAACAAAGGCACTAGAATCTGCCTAGTAATAATAAGAGGATGCTGCTGCTGTTGCTGCTAATGCTGTTGTTGTTGTTGTTGCTGCTATGGTGGTGGTGTTAAGGGAGTGTTGACAAAAATTTGCAATCAACCTAGGACTAAATTGGTGGTGACACACAGCAGTGTAATGTGAAATTAGCTATTCGGCACAGCTTAAACAGAATCTGAGATGGTAACACATGCACTCATGCACACACACACGCACACACACCTTTGAGAATCAGGTAATTTTCAGTGCGACTGGAGAGCATGTATTAGAGCTATTTCCATGCCCTAGTTTCCAGACTGCCATAATGAGGCACCTGAAGCACTGCAACACACACACACAGACACACACACACACAAACACCTTGGCCTCCCTAACGAGAAAATGATCAGTAATGGTTTGCATCAGACAAACCCCAAACCACTGGCGCGTCCCATCAAGATTCAGCCAAAAGTCCTGCACCTGAGGAGTCATCAGTGTTTCTCCATACCAGACTATTCCACATCCTCAGAATCACCCTGCGCAGCACAGACGTGGGGCTGACTCGTTCAGGGACCAACTCATCATATGCCAGTACTGACGGACTGCCAGAGGTCAATCAACAGCCAAGTGCTGAAATCTAATTCTACAAATGAAATGGGAACTTGTTGATAATACAGGACTGTGCAATAATGTAAACGCGGAGTAGGGTGTGTATTGCCAGGATGGAGGTTTCTCTCTATTTCTTCACAGCTGAAGAACAAACAAGGTGTGCCATTCCATAGAGCTTTACGGGCTTTGTTCATGATGTTTGCTCAGTCCGACCAGACAGTGTGACCATGAAAGTACAAGACCATTTAAACCATCCAGTTAAGATTTTGTGGCCTTTTAGAGAGACGGGCCTACAGCTTAAAAATGTCCATTTCAAATTGATGCATGCAACGTTCTGCTTCTTTCTCAGAAAGACGACTTGAAATGTACAGCAGTTCTGTATCTTTTTTTGGTAAGTATTGGTAACAGGCTTTTGAGTCATGGTCAACTTAACTGTTATTTCTGCTTACGGAAGTCGACTACATTTCCTAATGCACTTTTCTGCTTGGGTCAGTAGCCAAACAGACACATCAGCGAACACCATCAGCCAACAACTTGCAAAAAACCCTCCACAAAGTACAAGAAAAGGAGGACCTAATTTGATAACTTGTTAAAAGTGCGAAATCGCTCACATGGTTTCAGATGGCAGGGCAAAAAGCACACACACTCGAAAAAATATTTCAATCTGAGGCCTAATGTTTAAGCAGTAATCAGATAAGGATTCACCAGAGGGCCCCCGTGCCGGATAAAAAGCCTCCCAGCTGCCTCGGCTTCTTACGTTCTGTCTAAATTACTAATCGGGGCGTGTGTGCGCGAGGCCAAGCAGCTACACGCTCAAAAAGCCCCAGCCACTGAGGCCCTCGTGCCACCGACTGAACGTCTGAAAGGGATTTTTTTTTTCTCCTCCCATTGGCCGTGTGCTGCTGCTGCTGCTGCTGTGGCTGAATGATACTTTATCTCTTTCATTCTCAGCATGTGCCGCCATATTAGGGCTAAAGACTGATAGCGCTGTCCTCTCTTCAATGGTCCTCGTAGAACATTTTTCAATTAAAGACGGGCTTTTTTTTTGTTGCGCTGGTCACATTGATTTGCCGGCTCTGAAACCTCAGAGGGGGGGGGCCTGTGTAGCTACATCCCTTGAATCCAAGGCTTTGCTCTTCTGCTCGCGTTTGGTCAACCTGATTGTGCATGCGTTGCTGCCTTTACCTCTCCAATCAGCGTACCCTCCCGATTCTCGGAAAGAGAGCTGACTTGTCGTTTCGTGGCACGACCGCGCCGACACCAGCCGGCATCGCGGCAGCAGCACTAAAGCACTCCTGATCTCTCCGAGTCACAACCCTGAATTACAGCGGCTTAACGATGAGATCATTGTTTGGCCGCGTTCCGAGCGCGTGGTCCCTTTTCTATGACTGGACATCTAATCCACGCCCAGCCTAATTGGTTGAGTGACTAAAGCCTTCCACTGATGAGCGGCTGCAGGGGACGCACGTCTCCGCGGAGGCTACTGAGGTTTCTGCGTGGGAGAGGCTTGACCGCAACTGCAACCGCCGCCTTCTTTGGAAGGACCAATCCTTGGCTCTAGCTCAGTTCTATAGAAATCACTTAGAAGATGCAATCTGTGATTCTGGTGAAAGGCTGTTAATATTTGAACTCAATATCCATTTAAAGTCACATCCCCTCCCTTCTGTGCTTGTGAAGCAACGTGTTGATTAGGCTGGTGTTGTTTGTGGCGATTCACGTGAGAGTTCATTCCCACACCAACCCCTGTTTTTTTTTCTGATTCCAAGTCTGTCAGTTTAAATATAATAATGAGCTTGTCTGTTAAATACCAGTCAACCATCTTTTCTTTAATTTCCTGCTCACCATCATCCTGAAGGTCTGCAAACCTTAATTTTTGTGTCACTGATCCAATGCTACTTTAGAAAATGTAATATAAATGTAATGTAATGTAAAGTGATGGAATACTTCTACTGTAAGTACAAATGAATGGTAATACATTGGAAGTGACTCTGATGAGTACTGATGAGCAAAAGTGCTGTATGGAATGAAGGCCATGAAGCAATGACTTTACATTTAGAAGTAAGTGCATTCAATATAAACTTGCAGTCTGGAAGACAGCACATCTCTCTCTTTAATGTATACTATCCATGTCTCTCCTTTGGCATGTGCATAAATATGGACAGAGGATGTATGTTTGGTCAGAGGCTGCAGCTACGTTTTTGGATTCTGAAGAACGTTGTTGGATTCTGAAGAACGTTGGTGGGTTCTGAAGAATGTTGGTAGGTTCTGAAGAACGTTGTTGGGTTCTGAAGAGTTGGGTTGTGAAGCAAGTGTGTTGGGCGGGTTCGGGTTGTGAAGCAAGTGTGTTGGGCGGGTTGTGAAGCAAGTGTGTTGGGCGGGTTGTGATTGTGAAGCAAGTGTGTTGGGTTGTGAAGCAAGTGTGCTGGGCGGGTTGTGAAGCAAGTGTGCTGGGCTCTGACCTGGAGGCTCTCCTCTTCCTTCACCAGGTCCCTCTGGGGGAACAGGTCCTTGGCCTGAATGTACTCCAGACTGGGTGGGCCCTCCTCACCCTGCAAGAGAACAGGAACACGGACTTTAAGATTCAGCCAGACACACAGACAGATAGACAGACAAACAAGTAGGCACTCCTTGAAAGACACTCACAGACATGTTATAGTCACTCACTCAAACATATAGTATTACACACACACACACACACACACACACACACACACACACACTTCTAAAGGCTTCTAGAAATGACCATAAATACACACCAAAACCTCCACAACAGGATATTTGAACAACTGAGCACACACAGTTGCTCATAACTCGGCGGATTCCCATTCTGATTCGGATAAATATTTAACCATGCCCTGCCACTGCCAGCAGGCTTTAGTGGGGAGCACAAGGCCGCAGCCTCCTCGTGTGTGTGTGTGTGTGTGTGTGTGTGTGTGTGTGTGTCCTGTACTGTGAAGCTCTCTGTGGCTCCTCAGAGCGGAGAGGACAGGAGCAGTGGACAGAATGAAGGCAGTAGGGGTGTATAATCCCACACACTCTCCTGCTCAGTGCGTTTTTTTTTTTTTTTCCTTCTCTGGATGAAGTAGATGTGAAACAGGCCGAGAGTCACATTACACTCGGTTCATGAATGTAAAGTTCACAGCTGCACAGCTGTTGCTCAAGTCAAATGAAAGAAAAAACAACAACAACAAAAAAACATCACGCACATATTTTAGCATACTTTAACCAACAGCTGCACCCAGATGCAACATCTAAAATCCTTCCCATAGAGACTACCAACGCACGCACGCACGCACGCACGCACGCACACACGCACACACGCACACACGCACGCACACACGCGCACACACGCACACCTGGAGGCAGTCACAACCCAAATCGACCCTGGACGGCTTTTGTGGAAACCTCTGTGCCATCTGTGCTGCTGCTCAATGTCAGCCATTCACATGACGGCTACGGAGTAAGCAGCAGCAGCAGCGCTCTGCCCACACAGGTGGACGTGAGTGGACACAGGTGGATTAAACATTCACTGACCGGCGAGCTTGTGCAACACTCCCGTTTCTTTGAAAGCGGGGGGTGAAGGTCCTTGCCTTGGCATCGAAGCCAGGCCAAAAGTAAGAGGTGGACACACAAGGACAGAGCAAGGTCCACTGAGACTCTTTCTAAGATATCGTTCGAGTGTTTTCTTTCCACCGTCTCAAGCTATATTTTTTTATTAAATTATGCTGCATATTTAGACTTTTATTCGATTTATTCATTTCTCACTGTCAAAGCCGTATCTTGAAATAGCAAACCCAGGGCGTTTCAGCCCGATTAGAAATTCAGAGTACGCCACGGTGCATCATCCGCCCCATCAATTATTCAAGCCTTTTGTCTTGTGCATGCGTTACTACAGTTCTCCTGGCTGAGGCCCATCCATACTATGGGCAGAGAGGACGTGCGGAGGGAGGAGCGCTGCAGCAGGTCCAAGGGTCTGAGTGTGCAGGTGTGTGTGTGTGTGTGTGTGTGTGTGTGCCCATAGGCCGGGCTGGAGTCATTACACACACCCACATGGCACACTGTGCCAGGAGCGTCAATGTCTGATGAAAGCTGCCGCCGAGATCAAACACACACCCACACAGGCAGACAAACACACACACACATAAACATACAGGCACGCAAGCAATCACACAGGTAGACAAGCAAAACACACACACACAGGCGGGCAAATACACACACACACACACACACACACACACACACACACACACACACACACACACACACACACACACACACACACACACACACACACACACACACACACACACACACACACACACACACACACACACACACACACACACACACACACACACACACACACACACACACACACACACACACACACACACACACACACACACACACACGCAGGCAGGCAGGCAGGCAGGCAGGCAGGCAAACACAGACACACACACACAATTACACACGTCATCTACCAGATAACGATTGCCAAGATTTTAATCAGAGTCCAGTCAGTTCAAATAAAGGCAAGAAAGGGGCTGCATGAAAGATTACAGCACCTGGAGACTCATTTCATTGCCTAACACTTCATCATGGAGTGCCTATGAGCAGGAGCAGGGATGGGGGGGGGACGGGGGGGGGATACAGTATATTCTGCAATATGAGCATTATCATTTTACAACGATTCATTGAAAGGCAGGAAAATGTCCCCAGAAGTAGTAATAGGTCTTGATGGGTACACCTCAACCTGTTAAAATGCAAATCGTTGTCGGATGATGTACCACTCCACAATCCACAGATAAGAGTCAGTCTTGAGCTGGGAGAGGCGGTTATTGAGAGAGCTTAACAAACTTTGGGGCGCCGTAGTGACCAGTCACCTTGGCAGCGGCAGCAGACACCACACATCACACTTAAAGAGCCGTGAGGCAAGAGAAGCCGATTCATCAGTCCGACGCCGCGGTTGCTCAATCTCGACGAGGGCCGCCAAACACGGGGCCAAAGGGCACGGCCGGCGCCTGACAGGTCATTCCTCATACGCGCGCAGGAATGCACGGAGACGCCGGCGCACTCACAGACAGGCGGACAGCAGCATAAATACAACGGACACACACACACACGAGCATTCCACCGCTAAAAGGCTTTTTCCAGATTACTGGGATGTCAACAGTGTTGGTGTTACAGAGATGGACCATCTTGTCCGTCCTGATTTGAGACGACCCTTTATTTCAAGAAAACCAACACTTCAACCAAAGACTCCCTCCTCCCAAAGCCATTTCCTGAGATAACACTGCATCAGGTAATATGCAAACATGGATTTCCAATCAGAAGAACTTGGCAAACAGACCGGGGCCACCTGAACAGGTGACCACATGTCAGGAGTGCTCTGCGACTCTGCGTGTTAATTTCTACTGTCAGTCACATGAGGAGGTGGATCATACAAAAAGGGGGGGGGGGCTCGTTCCTGTTGTGCGGACCCGTCAACTGCCCAGCAGTGGGTAAACGCGCTACACGTACCAGGCCCCTCATCCTGCCGTCTAGACTCAACGAGCGTTCGGCCCAGAGCCCAGCTGGAGCACCACGACGCCATGGCAGCAACAGATGTTGCTCCAGAGCCACGCCTCATTAGAGTTCCGCACACACTGGCAGGGCGGACGGGACGGGGGGGTGACGGGGAGGGCAAAGAAGGGGACGTCAATGTGGCTGGGGTGCATTGTGGGAGAGCCATGTTGTCTTGTTTGCATATACTGATTTTTGCCGACAAACCAGCGAGACCAAGAGACATGTAATAATGTCAAAACAAAGAGCAAAAATACAAATAAAAACTTCACATGACTGCACAAATTGGCCAATATTACTTTAATAATTGTTCCAATAAACCTTTGCTTGATGAAATCTTGTCTTTGTCTGAAACCAGTAGTAAACTGGGCCTCAAGTTATTTTCTGCAGACACAATCTGCAGTAGCTTACTGTGAATCATCTCAACCAGACACATTTATCTCAATAAAGCCGCATGCCTAAATCTCTGGAACTGCTGCCGGTATGATGGGCAGACAGAGAAGACGAGGGGGCGAAAAGAGAGAGAGAGAGAGAGAGAGAGATAGATAGATACAGAGCGAGAGAGAGAGAGAATGAGAGAGAGAGACAGAAAGAGAGAGATAGATAGATACAGAGGGCCAGATGTACTAACGTTTTGCGCCCATTTCAGGCGTAACGTGCGCGTATAAACATGGGGATGGTATGTACAAACACGCCGCAATGAGAGAAACGCGCAGACTGCCTGCCGTGGGAGCTGAGAATGGCTATTTGCGCTTTTCCGTGTCATGCATATTAATTCCTGGGCGGATCAGCTGAAAATGGGTGTAACGCGCAAGTACAGGGGAGGAGAGGTGCTAATAGCGATTGATTAAGTATTCCGCCTTATGTATGAAAACAGCGCACGTCTACTTTGCGTTAAAAAACTTCCGCCTTCTGAAAGCAGGTGTAATCCAAATTGCGGTTAAATGCGTCTATTAGAAAAACGTTTAGAGTCAGCTGAATCAATATTCAGAGCATCAGTTTTCTTCATTATACTATGTCAAAAGCAACCTTAACTTTTGTTTGCCTCTCTAAAATCGTATTTTCTCTTTCACGACATAGCCTACACTTCCCAATCTGTTAGACAGGCATTACTGTAAGTCATATCCGTATAGTCTACCAGCAGTAAATAGTTCACAAGTATTTTTTTAAGTTGATTAGTAGAACTTCTAGGCCTACTCTGTCTGTCGCTGCTCATTGACATCTCTTTGTCTCATGTATGATCGCTAAACTTGGATTCTTTTTAATATTGCAATATTCAACTGCGCTTGTGGTTCAGCAGCTCTGCACACGCAACTAGCGTTGAAGAGGGGCGGGAACGGGCGGGGATGACCGCAGTTAACGTAATGAAGTGACAGCTTAGTAAATTCCACGCAATATAGCCAAGCACAGCGTTCGCATTCTGCGTTTACAAAAACTCGCTGTTAGCGCTGTGTTAGTACATCTGGCCCAGAGAGAGAGAGAGAGCAAGAGAGAGACAGAAAGAGAGAGATGGATAGATAGATACAGAGAGAGATAGAGAGAGATAGAGAGAGAGAGAGAGAGAGAGAGCGAGCGAGAGAGCGAGACAGAGAGATGAGGCTTTTGGTGAGGTGGTTGAGTGGCGCCTGACGGAGTGGTGAGGCGGAGCAGCCAGGGCTCCTTCACAGCGGCGGATGATCTCTCTCTCTCTCTCTGTATCTATCTATCTCTCTCTCTCTCCACAGCGGCGGACGGCCAGATGGCAGTGAGTGAGTGAGAGGCGACAGCAGGCCGAGGGCGCAGGGTGACCTTGCAGAGCTCCGCAGCCGTCGCCGGTGCCAATTACGCCCGCTCCTCAAAGCCCCGCGCGCCGCTTATTATTCCAGTTTAGGCTCGTTTGAGCTCAGTGATTAGTGCTTTGTGTACAGACACACACACACAAGCGCAAGCACACACTCACTCACTCACTCACTCACTCACACACTCACACACTCACACACTCACACACTCACACACTCACACACTCACACACTCACACACTCACACACACACACACACACACACACACACACACACACACACACACACACACACACACACACACACACACACACACATCTGTGTAAGAAGCAGAAATTTTCTTTATTTGGAGGAAATCCATGTTAAGAAATACAAGAGCATGAGCCAAGATCCTTCACAATCCTTCAACACAGAACCCAAAATAATCCTCCTCCCTGCTCGATTCCTGTACAAAACTCCTCCCTGCTTCTTGTCTGCCATTTTCAATCTCCCTAAAATATCTACGGGCTAGTGCACCTCCGCCCCCCCCCCGCCCCCCCCTTCTGCAGCAGGTGCCCCCACCCTCACATTCATCACTGTCTCCATGCAGACAGATTGGGGTGCCGTCGGCGGGCACAGACACACCAATGTGCCCCCTCTTACCCAGCGTGCCTCTCTGCAGACTACCGGCTGCCTGAGCTCCAGCACCTGTACCAGCCACACACACACGCCAACTATTCCTGTCCAGCCGAGGAGAAAGATCGCATGAGTCCAGTGATTAGGCTACATGGTAGCAGCGTACCGACAACAGACAAACAACAGAAAACCTGTACCCACCAGTGAGCCACCAGTGAGAGAACGACTGCAACACTGATTTATTTTGAGCCAAAGGAGCAGTGGAGGGAAATCTGACCTGCAGTACGTGCTTATCGGACTCAAGAGTCTCCACCGGTATTCCAAAAAGGGTCAGTGTTGTTACTACATACACCCCTCTGTGTGTTTGACAATGCTTGGGGTGGCAGAGCCCTTGAAATCCCTAGAGGGCCACGTCTAGCCCCTGCCACTCCACCCCCCCCCCCCCCCCGGGGATTGACCGACAGCGGGCACAGAAGGGTGCCAACACCTGTCATTCAGATAAAGACCTGACGACGCACAAGAGACGGACCGGAGAGGGACTCGTCTGTCAGACAGCGATGGAGAGACTGGCGGGACGAGGCAGCGCTTGTTTCCGGGGGGGGAGAGAGAGAGAGAGAGAGAGAGAGAGAGAGAGAGAGAGAGAGAGAGAGAGAGAGAGAGAGAGAGAGAGAAGAGGCTCGCGGTGCTGCCAAGAGGATAAAGAGAGAGTGCAGCATGTACCGTGCTGATAGCGGCGGCCGGCGTCTATGTTTTGGTCTCATGACTGCATCACATAGCAACGCCGTAGAAAGAGGCCACGGTCTCAAACGGCGCTGTGCGTTGCCACTTTCGGGAAAAAGCCTCTGTCTGCCATTTTGCCGTCTGCACAGAATAATCGTAGAGGCACTGTGGGTAAAATGAGCCCACATTTGAAGAAATATGGAGCGATGCTTTACATAATTTACCATCAAATTGTGTTTGCCATTTGTAATGTGTGCGACTCCTGTTACCGTCCACCTCATTTTTTAAGCTATTCTCCTCCAGCTACAATGTTCTAGTCTCAGCTCAAGGGCAAACTCAGCAGGGGAGAGAAGTGAGGGGGATGCGATTGGGGTGCGAGGGTTGTGTGTGTGTGTGTGTGTGTGTGTGTGTGTGTGTGTGTGTGTGTGTGTGTGTGTGTGTGTGTGTGTGTGTCAGGGGAGGGGAGGGGGGTGCTAACATGAGGAAAAGGATCTATAGGAAGATCTATAGTGGTTTCTGAAGGCAAATTCCAGCAATTCCAGGCAATTCAGCTCAGCCAAGACAGAGCACCAAAAGCCTCTACTCCTCCCTGCCCCAAAGTGGGTCAGAGGAATCAAGCACACGGCTCTGTGTGTGTGTGTGTGTGTGTGTGTGTGTGTGTGTGTGTGTGTGTGTGTGTGCGCACACACCGGTATCTCCGTGTTTGTGTGTGATGGTGTAGTTGAATTGCAATCCTCAGTGCCTCAGGTGTGGGTGCAGAGTATGGGTGGGGCAGCACCAAACCAAAGCCTCGGCGGTGTGCATTAAGCAGACGTATGAATAAAGGGTGCAGTGCTCACTGGGTGTGGGGTGCTGCTGCTGCTGCTGCTGCTGCCTGAATACACTTTGGGTGAATGAATACACACGTACGTACCGTAGCTGGAGATGACAGAAGACATGGGCGCATGTCAAGATCATGTGAAGGCTGAGGTGTAATTGAGGGGAGAGTACAGTGTGTAGCTGACAGGGCAAGAGGAGTCAGCAGCACTAATGAGCCATGTAGGCTCTTGCCTTCACACCTCTCTCTCTCTATCTCTCTCTCTCTCTCTCTTTTTCCCCCACTCTTCTCTCTCTCCAGTGTCAGGATGAGATGCAGTGTTGGATCATGTCTCCCTGCCATTTCAACATCACCAAGCTCAATTATGCTGCGGGTTGGCAAGCCTACAAATGACAAAAAGGGGTGTGTGTGTGTGTGTGCGTGTGTGCGTGTGTGTGCCGCTGGATTCCCTTCCTTTGAAAGAACTCTCTGTGTTTGAACTTGCGTCCGTAACGTCTGTCTTTCCGTCTGTGTTCCCTAGAGAGCCTGACATGAACACTTAAACATTCCAGGGTTTTATTTTCTCTCTCTTTTTTTTTTCCAGCGGTTGCTGTTGTTGGAGGTGTATTAAAAATTCAAATTGCCTGCAGGAAGGCAGCCTCCTGCAGAAACGACTGCACTGCACTGCAGTGCCGGACCAGATAGGAAAGTGATGTAGCGTTGGTGTGGCTGAGTGATGGGTGGGTGGATGGATGGATGGATGGATGGATGGATGGCAGGCGATCATAGTCATCGGCGTGTCCCCCATCGTAAAATGCTGAACTTTAGGGAGCGTGAAATGGTGGACTCGGTAATCCGTCTGCTCCCAACCTTGACCTGGGGTCGGACGGAGAGCACCAAGGGGAAGGAGGGAGGGAAGGAGGGAGGGAGGGAGGGAGGGAGGGAAGGGCTTCAGCCACCGTCAGCACCTGCCGACTACACCAATCTCGTTTGGCACTCCAGAGAGACATACCCAGCAGAGATGGAGCGATGAGTTACTGCAGATAGTGTACGGGACTACATGGGGAGATCGAGAATGGGGGAGAACGAGAATGAGAGAGAAAGAGAAAGAGAGAGAGATAGAGAGGAGAGGAGAGAGAGAGAGAGAGAGAGAGAGAATAGAGAAACCACAAATCCCCAAGACAGATTGATTAAGTGCATGAGTCCATCTCCTAAAAGGAACATGGGCCAGGCTTCCACACATCTTTCACGTCACAAATCATGAGCAATATGCGTCACTCTCTCCTGCTCTCTCCGTGTTCTCCTCCTCTCTGAGGCTGTAGCTCTCTCCCTCGCTCTCCCTCGCTCTCCCTCTATGACTCAGGACGGGCTTGGCCGGAAGGATGGCTGGCAGCATCAAATGGCTTCTGAGTATCTCTGTGAGTGTGTGTGTGTGTGTGTGTGTACGTGTGTGTGTGTTTTATTTGAGTGCCTTATTGGAGTGCCTTATTTGAGTGCCAACTCAGAATGCTGATATCCCATATTGTGACAGTGATGACAAAAAAAAAGCCCCCTCACAGACACAGTCTAAATAAAGATTCTTGAACAGCCCAGAGAGAAAGTTTGCCCGAGTAGAAGGGTGAGGTCAGACTGCGGGAGGAGTGCGGAGCCGGATTAAGCAGCAGCGCCGACAGCCGAGAGCCTCGGAGGAGGAGGAGAGACGCCGCAGAGCAGAGAGGAGGCAGAGAGAGAGGGAGCAGAGGGCTGAGGCTGGGTACAAGGCAACCCGCCCCCCCCCCCCCCCACGGGCGCTTACGTTAGCTGGTGTTTGAGCTGTCCGTGCTCGGATTCTTTCGCTAATTGAAAGCAAGCAGACTGGGGAGGATTCTCCACCTTTTAAAAGGCCTTGAAGTGATAGTTGCTTTGGGAGCTGCCATTGGAGGACTTAACACATTACATGGTATATGAGCTGTGTCCATGCATACAAAGACCGATTGGACCAAACGCTTTGCAAACGGATTGCAAAGGTAGTTTGTTTTGGCACCAGAAAGAGAACTATTATCTAGGTGACCTACACCCCTCCGACAATATTTGGCATCTTTTATTGCCGCAGAATGAAGGGTAAAAGACACAGAAGGGAATGCTAAACATGAGGGACAATTATGGGGCTAGTGTGTCAGTGCCTCGCTTTGGAATACTGAAATACAAGCCTCTATGGCCTATGGGATGGTTGTTTAGTGGCCAATGGGCATAGAGACAGCAGAAGAATAGCGGGGTTAGTCTTACAGGGAGACGTAGCCTAATAAATAAAGAAGAAGAGAGAGAGAGAGAGAGAGAGAGAGAGAGAGAGAGAGAGAGAACAGAGAGAGAGAGAGAGACAGAGAGAGAGACAGAGAGAGAGAGAGAGAGAGAGAGAGCACAGGGACATGAGTCTAAGGGACTAGTGACGAATCACCGCACAGCTAGCCTACCCTGCGGAGCCAGATTCTCAGAATGGCCATACACTTGATCTCAGAACCACAGGGACAGAGGGAGGCACACTCGCTCGCTCTCTCCCACACACACCAACGTTCTGCACAGTTTAACACTGAGAGCTCCCACACTGAGCCGCCATCTCCCCGTCTGTGTGTGTGTGTGTGTGTATGTGTGTGTGTGTGTGTGTGTGTGTGTGTGTGTCTGGGATGGGGTGGCTGGGCCCTGGCGCGACGCTGGGTGCACCCTGTGCCGACTCCCAATCTCATCCACTGTTCCATATTAAATCCAGTTCTCTAAAATCCCCATTCATCAAACGAGCCGTGGAGGAGGGGAGGAGCAGTGGGGGAAAAAAAAGAAAAAGTCCCAGAGCCAAACGTGGAGTCGGGGGAACAGTTTGTGCTGGACACTCATTTTTGCTTCGTCACTCCTGATGTGCTCCCCTCCCTCTTTCTCTCCCTCCCTCTCTCCCTCCCTCCCTCCCTCCCTCTCCAGCTCTCTCTCTCTGCACTTGTTCCTCCTCTCTCTTCCATCCTTTGTATAGCCTCTAAATCATGGAATTGACTTTTTCTTCTTGCGTCATCTTTGACAAAAAAAGGGGGGGAAAGAATAGAAAAGGGCTCTTGGTGTCCTTGTAATTTTTCACGGTCTGATGTCGGTCGGATCAGTTCTATTTGTGAGGTCACAGCTTCGTATTGAGCCGGGCTTGGGAAGCCTTGTTTAGGAGGGAGAGAGGGAGGACATTTAATTCACTAAAACCTGACACCACTTTCTGAATCTTTTTCTCTTTTCTCCAAATAGCACAAGTCAGATTTCCCTTCATGGATTAGTGGATGTATGGAGCGTGGGAGCGTTGGAATGAAAGAGTTGGGTTGTAGAGAGAGAAAGAAAGAGAGCGAGAGAGAGAGAGAGAGAGAGAGAGAGAGAGAGAGAAACAAAAGGGAAGAAGGAGAGATGGAGAGCTGTGCAGAATCCCAAAGAGCAAGTACAAGAGTTAGGATTGGACATAGTATTCACTCCAGCCATCAGAGAACGACACTCAGACACACATGCACACAGACGTCGCCAAGCCATGAATGAGAGAGTCTAGTTGCCATGGCCACCGAATTGGACTTTGTTCTCTTTTCTTCTGTAGTGGCGGAATCTCTCCCTCTCTCCCTCGCTCCCTCTCTCCCTCCGCTCAGTCTCATTTCTCTCCTCCCAGGACACAATTTGTTTCTGTCGCCGGCGAGGAGACTGCAATTCACTTAATCTGATGAGAGCTTTGTTCTGGATTAAGAGCCCCTTCAGATTAGAGTGCGTTTACTCTACAGGGTTAGATGCAAACGGTGTGTATAATAACATGAGGATATAACGCGGCAATCTTGTCAGCCATCGGATAAATGCGCTCGAAGGAATAACACAATTTAAAAAAAGAAAAAAAGAAAAATTCCCCAATTTTAGCTGCATCATAAAGTAAACAGAACATCTCCCCTGAGGTGTGTGCTTCAACAGAAAAAAAAAACACCTGAAAGAGGTAATTACAGCGAAAAGAAATTCCTAAGACACAAATTCGCTTTTCAAAATAGAGTTTAGCCTTAATCCACTGGAAACTGTTTCCAGTCATTGCATTGTAAAGGCTGCAGACTTTGAGTTCCTCCAAAACCGTTGGACCAGCCATTAACTTATCGCCATTGACCACAACGAGACAGATATAGCAGGCTACTTCGCCACTAACAGCGTGAGCTGATACATTAGGATTTTCCTAGACCTGTTGCCATTGATTGCACATTCCTCTTGCTCCAGCTTCAGCTTCAATTCTCTGATGTTTAATGGCATTGCTACAACTGTCTGTATCACTTTGTGCAGCTCTTCTACTGCTGCCACTGTAGTAACTAGATATCAAACAAATGCTTCACTCCCACTGGTCCCAGATCGCTTTATCTTGCACACGTCAGTTCCCATCCCAGCACAGATAACAGTGTTGGAACTAGCAATAAACCCGGCGAAGCCAGGCTACACAGACCTCTGAAGGTTGTCAACAAGAAAGCCCAAAAGTCGGTGCAGATCTCCTTACATCAGGCAAAGGATGGTACCCAGACACTCCTTACAGGGGCAAAGACAACAGTTTCGGGGTCCTTTTTGAAGGTGAATTTCACCGGTCTATTGACAGAAGTTGAGTTAGTAAATAAAACAAAAGAATTTAAAAACCAAAAACAAGAACAGTGTCGTGTCATGCTGGGGCAGGACGAAAGCCTGGCAGAGCGAAACGTGAGAGGGACTCAGGGGGGGCCGGAGCGGATGTTCCGTGTGACCGCTCGAAGAGGAAGAAGAAGAAGAAGAAGAACATGCACTCTGACTTCTCCCTCCATCGCTCAGGCCATGAATATTTCAGGGCCTCGCAGCAGCTCCATGCTCAAGGTGCACGGGGAGGCATGGCGGCAGACGAGAAGCTCCGTGTTCGGGCGCCACGTGACGGAGACGACGGATAAAACAGAGAGAGGCCCGTTTCACCAGCGCCCCAGTAACATCTCCTCTCGGCTAGGACTCTGGAGAAAAAAGCACCAGGCTAATTTGGGCTTTAAGGCATAATTGAGAGCTGAAGTTTGTTGGACAAACTTCAGCTCAGTCCAGTCAAAATGTCATGTGGATGGTATTGGTAGATGTTAACCTGCAGCTCCAACTGTGTATATTATGCCTGTGCAGAGGAAAGCTGTTTTAACAGTCGTTTCACACCTAATACTTCAATCGATGGCTTCAGCCTTGTTATCATGAGCTATATGGCATTCATGATAACTGTGTATAATATAACTGTGTGCAGAGGAAAGCTGTTTTAACAGTTGTTTCACACCTACTACTTCAATCGATGGCCTCAGCCTTGTTATCATGAGCTATATAGCATTCATGTGAGCTGAGCTCTCTCAGCATGTTTTTCTTTTTGTTTTGTTTTCAGAGGGATTTAATGATGTGGATGATTCACCCTCGTCAGCTCATCAGCCTTGCTTTACTTCACACGCAGTGATCGACATGAGAGGCTCTGGGTTCTGGGATCATTACACAAGTACACATACAGTATACAGTGACCCTTCCCTATGGTGAAGATGCCCTCACTGCTGTCCATATGAGGCGAAACGCTGTGGAGCGTGCTCAGTCGGAGGCCTCTTCCTGCCTCGTCATGCTGCTGATGTCCTGTTATGACGCCCCATCTGCGAGCCAAATTTAATTCGTCTCACCCTCCGGGGCGGCGGGCATAGTGCCACCTCATACGAGCCGTCCGAAGGTGCCAGCGTGGCCGAAGCAGCGCAGCGACGCACAACACACTGCTGCGCAGGCATAGGTCCGCACACACACACACACACACACACCAGCCACAAACACACACACACACACACACACAGCTCCTGTTTCTCTCCTGATTCACTTAAGTGAATCTAGTAAGGCAGGCTCAGGACTATTAGATGAGTGGTGGAAAAAAATAAATAAAAACGGCCTCAATTCAATCATGCATTTTATGGCTCTATTTGGAAACAGGCTCACAACATTAAGAGGAGCAAGCGAGCTATTATGAGATGAAAGAGGGGACTGGAAAAAAAAGGGGGGGGGGGGGTTGGCGACGGAGGAGAGTGGTAGAGGCAGTGGATGGAAGTTTAGACAAATCAATCTCACAAAAGGTCATCTCAGCCTGAGTGAGGTTCCATTGCTAGAAAGACACAGATAAATAGTGTTCAGTGTGAGGCCGTGGCAATAAGACGCACGCATACACAGGGACTGGGAGCAGCAATAGCAATAGAGGGAGACTGACTAGTAGCAACTGAAGGCAGGCAGGCCAGGCGTGCATCACTGACTTTTCTGCACTAGCAACAACAGCCCATCTGCCACGTGGTCTTGTGCAAGCCTCCAGACAAGCCTGTCGAAAGCCTCACACCATCCACCGCCAGGGAAGAACATTAGCATCCCGTGCTATTCATTTGATTTATGTTGGTATGTTGGTTGTTTTTATATATCTGTAATTCTATCACCAGGAGTGAAATGTATACCGCAGGGGCTAGTTCTGCCAAACAGCCTACCTGGTTGGTTAGATGAACCGCCACTCACCCCAATCAATCAGTAAATCAATCAGTTAATCAATCAGTTAATCAATGCATGACTTGTGTATTGAATGACCAGTCATGGAGGTGAAGGACATGCTCTGTTGAGAAGTCACAGGGTCAATTGCAGGAGCCTTATCGGTTGTTGTGGACTGGCCCAGTGAAAGGCAGAATTCAATATAAAGCCCCACCGCTCCCCCACCCTACCGGCTCATCATATAGCCTTAGAGCTTCCAACCGCCTAAACCCTGCAACCACCTGGCCCCCTGCTGCCTCTGTGTACGAAGGGGAGGAGGAGGTGGGGGGTAAAATCTGCAGCGCGAGCGATTCGTCTGTCGAGGGAACATGCCGTACTGAACCTCGTGTACCCTCTTAGCCTGTGAACTGCGGCCGGTCCTCCCCCCCCCCCCCCCCCCCCCCCCCCCTTATTTATTTATGTATGTATTTATTTACTTATGGCGCCATGGCCGTGCATCGTTACGTAATTCTTTACATCCATACATCGCCCCAGCAGCCACTACTGCCATCACAGGCATGCCTGCTACATCATCACAGAGCTTTTGCCAGGAAACAGGACAACAAGCAACGAGTGTGCGCTAGACAGAGAGAGAGAGAGAGAGAGAGAGAGAGAGAGAGAGAGAGAGAGAGAGAGAGAGAGAGAGAGAGATGGAGAGACAGACAGAGAAGAGAGAGACAGAGAGAGATGGAGAGAGAAAGACAGAGAGATGGAGAGAGAAAGAGAGACAGACATAGAGAGATGGAGAGAGAGAGAGAAAAGAGAGAGAGACCAGACACAGGGAGCACAGAGATGGAGGGATGTATTCCATCTCCCCTCTCTATTTTTGAATCCCTGTTTTCTCCCCCCCGTCCTGCACCGCCATATGGAAGCATGCCTGATTGCTGCACTCTGGGGAACTCAAACCCCCCTACTGTAATGGGGGAGCTTCAACAGGAGATGCTGCTTCTTCTAGCTGCTACCTGCTCTGGCTGGGCTAGGCTAGGCTACGCTAAGCTAAGCAAGGCTAGGCTACACGCTCTCCCCTCGACCGCATGGAACATGGCTTCTCAACAACAGCTGCAGGAGAGCTCACGTGTTGGATACCCCCCACCTCTCTAGTAGATGTCGCCGGCGTCCGACACGCTCCCGCTCACACGTACGTACACAGCTACGGTCGCACGTACCGTCTCTCTCACGCACACACATATACACACACACACACACAGAGAGAGAGAGAGGAAAATAAGCAGAGGAAATAAGGCAGGCACTTACGAAGCAGTTGAGCATGGAGCAGGAGACTCGGACAGCCAGGCTCATGGTGAGGGGAGGAGGCAGGGCTCAAGAGCCTGAGAGAGTGCAGCAGCGGCAGCGCCGGCAACCGGCACAACCATCATTACCCCACACACACACACACACACACCTCACTACTCTCCTCTCTGCCCCCCCCAAAAAACACACACACACAGGCGCGTAGAGAACGGCCACGTTCCAATAACTCCCTGAAGCTCCAAGTAACACCTCTCACTCCCCCCCGCTCCTCAAAATATGAACGAAATCAGCCTCACAGGTTGAGAGAAGGTCTGACAGAGGAGAGAGAGAGAGAGAGAGAGAGAGAGAAGCAGTCCAGGCTGGAGGAGGAAATAAAACGGAGTTTAAAAAAGAAAAGAAAGAGAATCCTCTCTATCCCTGAAGAAGAGATCACTGGAAAGAGAGGATGGAGGAGAGGAGGAGAAAACAAAAGAAAACAAGGGGGGAGAAATGAGAGAGACTGCAGGTGTACCGGCTTCGCTGAGCGGAAGGACAAAGATGGGGAGAGAGAAAACGAGAGTGAGAGAGGGCAATAGAGAGAGAGAGGGAGAGGGAGAGAGAGAGAGAGAGGGATGAGACACAGAGGCGAGCAGCAGCCTGATGCTAAGCTCCACCCTCACAGAGAGCCCCTCCCCTGCCCTCTCCACACCCTCCTCACGTGCAGCCCATCGCTTTTGCTTTTCTCCTCCTTTCTCTCTCCCCCTCTCTCTCCTCCTCTCCCTCTCTCTCTCTCTCTCATCCCTCTCCGCTTGCCAGCCCTCCTCCTCCTCTGTTTTCAGTTCACCCTTCACCGACATCTCCACAAAACCAGGCTGCTACCTCAGCACGCAGCGAGGACCAGAGAGACAGACAGACACACACACACACAGACAGAGCCGCAGGATGATGCTAGGACAAATAATCTGTGTGATGCTGCTGCTGCTGCTGCTGCTCCTGTTGCTGTCACACACACACACACACACAGTCATATGTGAACACGCACATGCTTTTCACAAAATGAATCTATGTGATTGATGATCTCAATTCTAAGTGTGGAAATGCCCCTCTGATGTAGCACTCTCATCTCACACACACACACACACACACACACACACACACATCAAAGGCATCTCCCCTCCCCCACCACACTCCTTTCACGATGCGCTAGTTATAGGCATCTAGGGGTCAAAGGCGCTATCTGTCATAATGGCATTGAGGAAAACGGCGGTTATGTTTGCGTGTAGTGTTTGTGTGTGCGTGTGTGTGTATATATGTGGGGTGTTTATGCGGCGTGCACCAATGACACAGCATAATCAGGCAGCACGACTCTCACAGCCCCTCCCTTACTGTCTCCCTCCCGCTCCCGCTCTCTGTCTCTGTCTCTGCCTCGTTCCCTCTCTCTCCCTCCCTCCCTCTCCCTATCGCCCCCCCCTCTCTCTCTCTCTATCGCCCCCCCCCTCTCTCTCTCTATCGCCCCCCCCTCTCTCTCTCTCTCCCGTTCTGTCTACTTGCTGCTGTGAGTCAGAAGCAGACTGAGCTGCAGTAGGGTGAGGCGCTTTCAATTCTCTCTCCCTCCATCTCTCTTTCTCACTCACTCTCTCTCTCTCTCTCTCTCACCCCCTCTCTCGCTCTCTCTCGCTCCCCATCTCTATCTCTCTCTTTTCATCTCTTTCTGCCAATCTTCCAAATGCAGAGCACTCCCCAGCGACTGAAACAAGCTCACCGTTACCCATCATCCCTCTCTGACAGTCAAGCGCACTGAGACAGGTCTGGTGCAGTAAGCCCCCCCCCCCCCCCCCACACACACACACACCTCTCAGTCATTCCCCCCAACCGCTCCACAGCATGTTCAACGTGACATGCAAGAGCAATCTCTCCAGGCAAACCGACCGACCGAGCGGAGCGGGATTGGAGCTCTGCGATGCCCGCTTTAACGAGTCTCCGCACGCATCACACGGACGGTCAGATGGATCCTCTGAGCTGCCGAGGCAGTCACGAAGCCCCGCTTGCTCGCATACACATTCCATATCGCACGCATGCATCGCGACAATGTGCCGCTGTTCTGCTGGGGGAAATCCACGCCAATCTCTGGCTCCCGTTCCATGTCACACCATCAGGCGATTGCCAGCCTCTTTCTCTCTCTCCCTCTCTGGATGGGGATGGGGGGGGCGGGGGGCAAGGGTGGCACTGGAGTAGCCCATAGCCGTAGCATGCGAAGCGTGACTCGCTAAAGCCTGAGTCGTGACTGGGGGAAGAGGGGGGGGGGGGGGGCTATGGGGGGAGGGATAAACGCATGGAAGCGCAGCGTACACTACTCTACACTACACTACACTACAGAGTGACGGGGACAGATAAAGCACGGCAGTCACAGCGTAGTTCCTTAAGACTGGCTTTAGACTGCATAATGCCAGCTCTTTACTTCGCCCCTCTCTTTTCTCCAGGGTGTCTTTTCAGCAATTTCATGGCGCCTCACTGGTTGAAAAATTATTCAGCCCTTTGTCACCCGATCGGCTGTTGAGCAAGGGATGTTTTGGGGGGGGATTGCCAGTTCACCATGAAATTGTAACAATTGCAGCATGTATTTATTGTTTTGTATTAATGGTTATTGTTACGGCTTTTAGCAGGCGCTTTTATCCAAGTGACAAATGTTACTTTTAGCATCCTCCACAGCTAAAAGTAACAACACTAAATGTACAATAAATAGCCTATACAATGTCAGTCAGTGGTCTCTCCCTGCATATAGATACATGTTTAGGACTAGAGACGGACAAATATTCTGTGCTCTTCTTATAAGATGCCAGCTACCATCAGCATCAATCATTTTGCATGATTAAATAAACTGACTGCACCCTTTGATTGAATTCTTTACGGGCAGAAGACAAGTGGTGCTTGACTGGTCTTACACCTCCCACTTATCCACGCTGCACTTGATACAGTTTCCAAAATCACTTGATCTATATTCCAATGTATAGCGTTAAGTATACGCTACACTAAACATTAAACAAAAGCACCAATGTGCTTCTCTCTCTATATTCCAATGTACAGGGTTAAGTGAACACTAAACACTAAACCTAAAGAGCACCAACGTGCTTCTCTCATTATTCCAATATACAGCGTTGAGTACTAAACACTAAACGTAAAGAGCACCAACGTGCTTCTCTCATTATTCCAAATATACAGCGTTAAGTACTAAACATGAAACATACAGAGCACCAACGTGCTTCTCTCTAAAATATATTTGAATGTATAGCGTTATGTATACACTAAACATATAGAGCACCAACGTGCTTCTCTCTAAAATATATTTGAATGTATAGCGTTAAGTATACACTAAACGTATAGAGCACCAACGTGCTTCTCTCTCATGCGTGTTGAGTTCTGCATGTGCTGCATGCGGCTCCATATGGGGAAGTGACAGGGGAGAGGGAGCACATGATCACGAACGAGACAGAGAGAGAGAGAGAGAGAGAGAGAGAGACGAATGGAGTAGAGTAGAGGCACTGAAGCTGAAGGAGAGGGAGTGTGTGAGTTTGTCAGTCAGTGAGTGAGTGAGTGAGAGAAAGACAGAAAGAGTAACACTAAACACATGCACACACAAAGACATGTTTGTGCTCTGTCATTTTCTCACTCACACACACACACACACACACACACGGCTGTGCTACTAATATGGCTTCCAAAGGTAGCCCTGTTTGTTATTTAGGGAAAGGAGGACCCCCTCCCATCCTTCTGTAGCCATGCTGCTGCTGCTGCTGCTGCTCTTATTGCTGCCTCAGCCCCTGTCGAGACACCCCTGTGGCAGCCATCCAGACAAACACACACACACACACACACACACACACACATACACACACACTGAACGGTCAGGGGAGGGGAGGGCTGTGCCTCCCCCCGCCCAAGTTGCACGTGGCTCACGCACACGATGCTGTCTGCTGTACATGCATCTACATTTGTGTGTGCATATGTGCATGCATTGTGTGTGTGTGTGTGTGTGTGTGTGTGTGTGTGTGTGTGTGTGTGTGTGTGTGTGTGTGTGTGTGTGTGTGTGTGTGTGTGTGTGTGTGTGTGTGTGTGTGTGTGTGTGTGTGTGTGTGTGTGTGTGTGTGTGTGTGCTCAGACTGATACCCTCCTGTGAATCACGCTGGAAACCCGTTGCCAAGGCTGTAACGGATAGCCTTTATTAATATCACAGTGGAGAAGGTGGAAGAGGAGGGGAGGGGGGGGGGCAGCATGACTCTTACCCCCAGCAGGGCAGAACATCACAGGGCTACACGAGTACCTCAGCACCCCCAGCTACAGGGTCTCCTAATAGTGTCCAATCCAGCACCAGCCCACCGCATGGAGCAGAGCAGGCAGGGGTGGCGTGTGTGCGGAGCTACCAGCTTGCCCTTTGCAGGCTAATGCAGACAGGGCGCCGGCATGGGGACATTGCTTCAGTCAATAATCATTAACCGGAAATCAGAAATCAGGCCAAGGTGAGACACATTTAACACTCTCCAAAAGGAGACGCACGCAAGCAAGCGCGCACACACACAAGCAGGCACACACACACACACACACACGCACAAGCACACACAAAAGCACGCATGCGCACACACACAATCATAAGCATGCACGCACACACACACACACACACACACACAGTTCAGGGTTCTCATCATATTCTCAGGACATGCAGCCTCCAAGGAGGAGCAGCAATGAGAACATCAAAGTCAAAACACAAAGCTCATCTTTAAACTCAAACCAGCATAATTGGAAGAACGAATAAATTAGAGAGGAGCGATAAACCATTAAAACACACACACACACACACACACACACACACACACACACACACACACACACACAAACACACACACACAGCCTCTCACCAACACTAGAATCTCATACCTAAAATATAAATAGGTCTGAAATGAGCCCACGTAAAAAAGTACAGAGGCCACAAACAAAAGAAATGCTTGCGACTTAAAGGCTGTGTGTGCGCGCGTGTGTGTGTGTGTGTCTAACCCTGCAACTTCGCCCCAAATCTAACAACTCTCATTCTGCACTTCTCAGCTACAGTAAATGTCAGTAGAGTGCCATTTAACAGTTTTTCTCTAGCCAAAAAAAATAAATAAATAAGAGAACTTGTTCAGAGAGAGTCTAACTGACGCATGTGAAATATCTGTTGTTTTCAGTCCTGCTGAACCTACCTTCATTCTCAGCCACTGACTAACGTTAGCGCCTCAAATGAGCTCCACTGGGATACACCTACAACTAGCTAACTCTGAGCGGCTTTACCTGCTACCTAGGGATGCAACGGTACAGTTTTGCCACGGTTCGGTTTGTATCACGGTTTTTGGGCCACGGTAACGGTTCGGTTTCAATATATCAATATTATCTTGGCTCTAGCATACAGGAGGCTATATTTGCCTTTTCTATTTCAAATCAACAATGTGCTTCTACTTACACTTGCAGAGAAAATATTAAATGCATAGCCTGACACAGATGAAGCAGAATCACAAAAATGTATTAAAAGAAAAGAACACCATCATTGCCTTCTGTCATAAACAGGCAATGTTATCCATAGTGCAGTGCAGCATAAAGTAATGTGTAGTTATTTATTTAATAAACTCACTGTTCTTCACACATTTAAAGAAAATACTTAACTGTTATACACCCTCAAAAAAGTAGTGAACAATTCTGAAAATCTTCTCAAAATAATTGGTGAGGTAGTATTATGTGTAGTTTCAAATGGATATTTGATTTGGGAGTGCCTGCCCTGTCCTCTTTTATGAACGTAAAAAATGTAAACATAGACAAAAGTGCAGTGCAGCATTAAAAATATTAGAACAATGAAATGAACATTATTGCAACCTGTTGTCAGGGGGGGGGGGCAATATTCCGAGAAGAAAGTGGCAAATTTGCCACTTCACAAAGTGTCTGTTTCCCCTGTGTCTCCTGTCGTGTGCGTGTGTGTGTGTGCGTGTGTGTGCGAGAGAGTTGTGTGATTGACGAGTGGACGAGCGATTGACTGATTTAGCAGTGAGTTTATTGTTTTTCGAGTGGACACCTCCCGCTGCCCGTAGCCTAGCATGTACAACGTCAGGAAAATAAATGACCCGAGTTTGGAATGACATGTCAGCCTCCCCATCTCCTATAACCTCCCATCCCTACAATATTTTCCAGTAAACTATCAAAAAGAGAATACACTCAGCTGTGTCGGCGTCACGCTTTCTTAGGCTACTCTAGCGAGCAATCAACGCAGGGCAGAAACCACCGGTTACACTGTTACACACAGACTTTATAATGTGGCAAATTTTCGACCTTCTAAAGTGGCAAATTTGCGTCTTTACAAAGTATATATACGTGGCCCTAATACGCCGTCGTATTCGTTATGTCTTTGGGAATTATAGGAATATTGTTGTCGAAAGGCTGCAGCAATGGATGGTTGGGTTTTCGGTGGCAAACTAACTCTCCGTGCTGCTCCACTTAAGGTTACAGCCGGGTGATGAAGGCGCAAGTGGGCCGACATGTTGGATGTGTTACCTTTATTAGGTGATTGTTGTGAAGCAGTGCTTGCAATGCACACTGTGCTTTGTTTACTGACGGTCTTTTTGCCTTGTTCGTGGGCTACTTCAAATGTCGCCATGATCATGCAGCCGCCGGTAAAGTTTGTTTCTTCTCACATGACTCCTTCATTTGCATTTCAACGCGCTTATTGGCTCTTGGGAAATTCAGTAAAATTCTGATTGGTTTGTTGCAAGGTTGACGAGAGGCAAGCTGAACAGTCAGAGAAAACGCATCCCCCGGGTCCTAAGCACTCCTCTCTATCGCTCCCAGGCTACGCGCGCGCAATAACCTTGTATTAAATAAAAAGTTTAATGTCGCGTATACCGAAATATTGCGGTTTAGGTGAGTCTATTGAACCGAACAGGCCAAACCGAACGGTTCAATAAATTATTGAAAACCGTTGCATCCCTACTGCTACCTGAAATGACCCGCGTCTGGCTGAAATTTGACCCGGTACGGTACGGTATGTGAAAGACTAACAGAGCGGCTTGTCTCAGAAAAAAAAAAAAAAAACGAAAAAAGAGGGAGTACATGCACATAGTCGGTCACTCCCTCTCCGTCTCTGACACACAAACACAAACAAATACACAAACACACACACATAGACGCACATGCACACACACATACACACACACACACGCAGACGCAGACACAGACACAGCTCTTGCGTAACCAGATGACATCATGTGCCACAGCCTTACAAAGGTCCATGTTTACCTGCGCAGCAGGAGGTCACACTTCATTGCCGCACCAAAGGGCCGTCACACAGCACGGCGTGTATGGGTGTATGCATGTGTGTGTGTGTGCGTGTGTGTGTGTGTGCGTGTGTGTGTGTGTGGACAAGAGCAGGGGAAAATGACCTCATTGTCCCCTTTTCCACGCAACGGAACCCGACTGACAAGAGCGCAAACAGGCGGCCCGAATTCAATACGGGGGTTTTGTTGTTGCGGCACAAAGGCATGTCCGCTTAGGAAAATGAGAGATTAGATCTCGCTTCACAGGCTCAGATTAAAGCACTTGTGTTACCTGTGGAAAAGACGGCAAAATAAAATTGTGTCATAAATGCCCCCCACCTGTGGACTTGAACCACTGTCAAGTAACTCCCCCACCCCCCTTCCCCTCCCCCTCCCCATCCCCCACCCAACCATCTACACATACAGCATGTAGGCTATGGGATGTTCATGGATGACTGGGAATGGGAACACAGGTGGTTTCCTTGTTACATATATGCCATACATTTCAATGTATAACGGACATACCTCGTTTTGAAGCATACAGAAAAAATGGGCATCACGTTTTGCCTTTCAGGGTCCGTGCTGCGACCGACTGCACAGCGAGGGCTCTCGAACGTGCTCATCAGAGACACCGTCCACCGACAGGAAGGGCACGGATGCACATTGGCATCGCATCGCTGGCCACATTGTCGGCGCCAAGGGCCCCAGAAACAATTAGGGACTGGCATACAATAACGCCTATGCCCACACTGCCCACACAATCTTATCACATGAGTCACTGGGGATGGTGAGCTCACCAAACACCACTCATCCAGGGCAAGAAATCCTGGGAGTTGAATAGTTTTAATCAAACTGGTGGTTAGAGCCTTTTTCACTGGTCACATAGGCTTAACCCTTTGTCTTACCAAAGTGCCAGCAAAACATTGAGGGCAAACAGGTTCAAGAATTTTATTTGCCTTCTTGAATACGGTCAGTGCGGAGTTAAATACATGAAAACCGGTTTGCTGAAAGCTTCCAGCGAAGGCTTACAGTACACTCAGCACTGTAGCAGTCAGCAATCATTACTACCCTTAAGCGCCAACTCATGAACGTACGAGGACGGCGTGAGCACAGAGGGTTCATTGTTTATAGACTTCGCTACAGCATTTAACAATCACAGTGGAGTGGACTTCAACACGGGCATCTCTCGGAATGGAACAAAATCCTCGCAATGGAAAAAAACCCAGCAATTTCTCTGCTCTGCATCCAACACAAATGAGCGAAGGCACACAGAAGGCTAGACTACTAACTGCAGTTACTTGTTCACAGTACTTCCTCAAAGCTCTGGCCACAAAGGAGAAGCACAGAAAATAATAATAAAAAAAAAAGAGACACAGCCCTAGTGCTCTATGGAGCAGCGTGGCGCTCCCTCAATTTGAAGCTCCTCCTGAACTAGGTGGTTAAAGAGTGTTGTTTCTGCTTTTGGCCACCAGATGGCAATGCTGGAGGACACTGGACTGGAGAACAGATCTCCTCTGATAGCGCTGCCTCGCCAAAGTCACAGAGTGACAAGGAAATGTCCTCGAAATATCTCCTGTCGAAAAGCAGCGTGCCCTTTTCCGACTTTGTCTGGACGTCGTTTCCACAGCATGTGGTGAGGTGCCGCCATCCCACATCTGGTACAGCTTTCCAGAACACATTTCTCTTCAAAAAGTGCCATGCTGCAACTAAAAACAAAAAAGTCTGGCTGGCTGACAGCAGGTAAATACTGAGCACCCGAGCCACCTGCTTCGTCTAGCGCCCAGGTCTGGACCTCAATCAAGCCAGCGGGCCCTGACGAGATGCGAGTTCTCACAGCGCACACGTGGCACAGACTAGAACCTGGCCCTGCTCCAGGCCCACAACATCAAGGCTTTCAAACATCCACCGCTCTCTTTCTCTCTCTCTTTTTCTCTCTCTCTTTCTCTCTCTCTTTCTCTCTCTCTCTGATGGTGCTTTCACAGGAGATAACATCTATGAAAGGCAGGAAGCGGGCAGTAAAAGGGCGACTCCAGAGGACCCAGGAGAGTGGCACTGAGAGAGAGAGAGAGAGAGAGAGAGAGAGAGAGAGAGAGAGAGAGAGAGAGAGAGGGAGAGAGAGAAGGGGTAGAGAGGAGGGTGGTAACTGTAAATCTAAAGTTCAAACAAAGATAGAGAGCGCCTAAAGAGTTGAGTAGTAGACGCTGAGGAACGCCCAAGAGGATAGCTGCGGAGAGTAAACAAGAGGATCCTATTGTAAATAACACAGACAGAGTGCCAGCAGTTGCATCATGCCACCGCTTAAAGGCCCAAATGAATGAACACACAGACACACGTCTGATTTCCATTTAGGCTCTGGGTGCACCTCACATTTCCACAGAGAGAACATAAAGGAACCCAGGTCTCTGACTTTATGGGCCTGTATGAGTGTGTGTGTGTGTGTGTGTGTGTGTGTGTGTGTGTGTGTGTGTGTGTGTGTGTGTGTGTGTGTGTGTGTGTGTGTGTGTGTGTGTGTGTGTGTGTGTGTGTGTGTGTGTGTGTGTGTGTGTGTGTGTTTGGGTAAAATGACCTTCCACAGAAAGGAAGGAGTCGATTTTTCACATACAGTAAAGCCAGTAAAGGTTCTTCACGTTTACAAGGTGGGATGGCCATGTGAGCGCAGACTCGTGTGGCTGTGGTGCTGTGCTGCGGTGGTCTCGCCACAGGTGTTAACAAGCGCCAGTGCCAGAGCACCTCAGCTGAGCGCGCACACACACACACACACACACACAGGCCTCGTGATTCACCGCGTCCAGCTTATTTACACCGTTCCTGGTCAGGGTCGGGCGGTCGGTGTCGGCGCGACTGTGACGGAAGTTTCTTCCGCTGGTGTTTGCGCAGCGGGCTTCCCCTGCAGGGCCCCGGCGTCCACAGGTGGCGCGGGCCACGGGACCTTCAGGTGTGTCAACACGGGAGCTGTGATCGCTGCGCTCGCTCAAGGGCGCCTTCGCTGGGTCACCAGGTTTGCGGCAGTGTGATGGAATGATGATGCCGAATTGGAACTTTCTGTTTTTCTCTTCTGTTCGAGTCAGGAGTTGTGTGCCGTTGTGTGCATTCTGGGTACGTATGTGATTTGTGATGTGTATGTGTTTGTTTGTGCCACTCACCATGACATTTAGCTCTGTGTGCGTGTGTGTGTGTGTGTGTCTTGAGAGTGGTGGTGTGTGTGTGTGTGTGTGTGTGCCTTAAGAGTGGTGGTGTGTGTGTGTGTGTGCCCTTGCATACAGTACATGTCTGAGTCTCTGTTGTGCGTGCACCTGAGAGTCACAGTGGTTTGTGTGTGCATGCTTTTGCACGTGTGCATGTGTGTGTGCGTGTGTGTGGAGAGACAGACAGATAGACAGACAGACAGACAGACAGACAGACAGACAGACAGACAGACAGACAGACAGACAGACTCACCATGGCTTGTGCTGTGTTGGGCGCTGACCCTCTCTGCTCAGGCTCCTGCTCTCCTCCCACTGCACAGCTCTGGAACGGCAGCAGCAGCCTCTCCTGCAAAACACACACACACACACACACACACACACACACACAGTCAGTCAGATGATACACTAGGCCTGTACACTCAATCAAAACTGCAATTTGAAGTTAACACATTTAGCTAATCGCTAATAGGGCAGCAGCGGCTAATCGTTCCGCTCGCAACTCTGTCGGAGCGGTTAATTTTGTTACCTCTGATGATCGTCGTTATATTCGCAATATGTGTCGCCATTAGATATCTCAATTAGATATTTTCCATTAATCCTGCAGCCCCGTGATAACACACTCTAAGGATGCTGATATTACCGTCAGGCACATTACTGGTGCACTGAGAATCAAGGCCAGTATCAGGATTCAATATACTGTATATAGAGCAACAATTTGACCTGAGCCCCTTTTTTTTTCTTTAAATATATTTTTTGAGCTTTTTATGCCTTTAATGATAGATATAGTGGAGAATGACAGGAAGCGAATGGGAGAGAGAGCAGGGGTGGGATCCGGAAAGGACCACGGGGTGGGAATCGAACCCGGGTCGCCGGCATACGGTGCAGGTGCCCCAGCCAGTTGCGCCATAGCTGGGGCCAAACCTGAACCCTTTTTAATGGCGTGCCATTTAAAAGGCCTCTGATCAACACACAGCGAGCGAGGTAAACATTGGACTCTAGTTGTGAAACAGGCGCGCACACACCACAGCTTAGGACGTGCCATTGTGAATGGAGGAGAGCGCGAGTTGGATAACCTGCCGAGTCAAATCGGGAGAGCGTCCAGACAGCCGCCAGCACAAGCCAATTGAAACGTCCAAATTAGGCACAGAATACTATCCCGACGTAGGCAGGGCGGGGCACTGGGTGCACAGTCACACGTACACACACACACACACACGAACACACACACACATGCCACAACACGGGCATGTAGAGAGTCGAGTTCAGCCGAGCCCTGCTCAACCCTACCCCACTCTACCCACCCCTCCCGCCACCATGATCCTATTATAGGCTAAGCACAGATTTACTGGACAGAGAAAGCAAAACTTTCTCTCAGGCTCCCCAGGTGCTCTGGTGGGGGGGGCAGGTGGTTTGTGTGTGTGCGTGCATGTGTCTGTGGGTGTACAAGTGTATGTGTGCACTGTACAGGTGTGTGTGTGTGTTTGTGTTTGTGTGAGTGTGCAGGTGTGTATGTGGCTGTGCACTACTGGGTGTGTGTGTGTGTGTGTGTGTGTGTATGTGTGTGTGTAAGCATGTGCAGGAGCAGGTGGCTTTTAGGAAGCAGTCCCCAGCAGAGGAAGAAGGAAAGGCAGGGGCTTTACCGCCACACCGAGACCCATTCTCTCCACATACTTCTCCATGAGACGTGATACAGCAGCAGATAGCGCTAACGCTCGCATCCAGATTAGCAGTGATGCTAACCCTACTCGCACACACACACTTCTCCAGGAGACGTGATACAGCAGCAGATCACGCTCGCATGCAGATCAGCAGTGATGCTAACCCTACTCACACACACACACACACACACACACACACACACACACACACACACACACACACACACACACACACACACACACACACACACACACACACACACACACACACACACACACACACACACACACACTGTAAGATGGAACCTGTGTCTGCTAGCTAGCGCTGCTCTGTTTATTAAATACACTCATGCATACTAAGGTGAAGTCATACCGCAGGCATCACCTCATGATTCATCAAACAGAGCAATACTCCAGGATGTCAACCCTGGCTAATTACAGAAAATCGTTGATAGAATAATTGCAGTCAATAGGATAATGTCATGTTTCCATGAAGTGATTTATACGAGGACCTTCGGATGGCTTAGGCTTACATCCTAATGATATCCAACAGGTCCATAACATGCTATCAATCATCCATCTGCGGCTTTAACTGTGCATCTTGATGCTGTGAATTCACACAAATCCATCCAGAATGCCTCTGAACATCAGGCGTTCAGCAGCATCACCCCACATAAACAACTAGTCATGGGGAGGATTTAGGCCGTGGCTGAGAAATGGAAATTAATCCTGCTTAATTTTCAATGCATGCAGGGCATCAATGTAATCTACAAGTCAATCATTTCTCAAGATGAGTGGGTGTTCACATGTTCTCACCACGAGAAACAGTTTCATTTTCAAATGGTTTCACTTTGACTGTCACGTTATTGCCCTGAAAGGAGCGAGTCCACATCCACAACCTGATGAGCCAGCGAACAGCTTTGAACTAAACGCAATTATGTCTAGGTGTGAAACAAGAAGTTGCCATCCTTTAAAAACGTTATCATAAAAATGTGGATAGCCTATAGGCTTGCATAGAGCTCCATACACAGATGACTGTGCGTGGCCTGCTAGCGTGGAATATGGATATGTCCTGCTGCAGGCCAAGGCACGGCGTGTTCAATCTTGTAACAAGTTAATCTGATCTCGAGGCGCCTCTTGCACCAGCTTGTAGCTCCGCTCGAAGGAATTTACAATAAAAAACGTAGTGAATTTCGGAGCCACTGCCAGCATTGCTGAGGAAATGACCACGCAACAATGAAATGACTTCCATATCCGAGGCTTCCGGCCGCAGCACAGCCACTGTAGCATAGGCCAGAGTTGTGGTCAGCGCCTTGCCAAACATTCACAACAATGACAAGACCATTTTCTTCCAGAGTGCAAGGAGTTGCTCCTTGAAACTTAGCCTTACATAACTGTGATATAAATTGCAATGCATTCATTGGACATGTTTGCTCTAGGCCTATGTTTGCAAATAAAAAACATATAGAAATGTAAATAACAAACATGTAGCCAAAACGATGGACCACATGTTTCCCCGCAATCTGTTCTTGAGCTCTGAGAGCAGCCCCCACACAGGACTCAAACTAGCTAACCTCAATCCAAACAAGTCTGAGTTACAGCAAGCCTGAGCCTTATGTTTGCCAAGGACAAACATAATATTTGCAATTTTCACAGCTAACCGCATGTCAAATGACTGATAAGGCACTTGATTACTTAGTCAAATCCCTGGCTGAGTTAAAGGGCAAATGACACACCAGACCTCACTGTAACCGTGGTGCAGACGGAAGTTTAAAAATTAACATTCAAACTGCCATTGAATATCCACTCAATGACCAGTCGCAACTTAAGTTCAGACAGCAAACTGTTGTTTTAGACCCATGTGTTTCAGCTGCCTTTGCCCCTCATGCCTAGCTTCCCCATAGTTTCTCTATCCCCTGACACACCCCCCTCCGAACAAGCAGCGCAAAGGGAAATGAATAAGTCTACTACGATCACTTCAAACACCACCACTGAAACGCTACTCGTATCCAAACCCCCCGTACCCAGCGAGCGGCTGATGTTTCTTACCAAGCTTTGAGTACTTTACAGCGTAGGCTATGTCCTGCAGATAAAAAAAAAAGTTAGCCCAGGCAAAAAAAAAACCCTCAGTGCTTTTTCCCTGCTGGGAAGACAGAGGGCTGCTAGTTCGCTAGCAAAGTGGCAGCTCACTCCTCCCTTGCCCGCTCCTATTAGAATCAAGGCTGTGACGTATCTCACTCGCGCGCGCTCTCGCTCTCTCGCTCTCGCTCGCTCTCCCTCTCTCTCTCTCTCTCTTTGCCACTTGCGCACACACCTACGTACTCACTCACTATTACACACCCACACTTTCTTACTTGTTCCCTATGGACACATAACAAACTGCCTTAACTTCCAGAACATGCACTTTGCCATTGGCTGAGCTTCTGCAATCAACCACTCGTCATGGACACTGCTAAATGGCACAGAACCCCCCCAAAAAACACACCTCCTCACAAACTAACAAAAATGCATGCAGACAGACCGAAGGCAAACATACACAAATTGTTAGGCCTAAATAAAATAAGATGAAAAAAACTGAAAACTACATGAGATGACTTCTAAAACCTGGGCTACAGTTCTGAGTACTACTGAGAGACTGAGCTGGAAGTAAAGAGCCATAATTTTTCACACTGAGATTTAGATATGACCACAGGTACCTGAAAGTCTAGGCTGGGCCAACACATAGCTGAGATTCCTCTTCCCACACATTTAGTAGTACCAGGCAGGTCCATGCTTGCAAGACCTCATTTGACTCTAAGCACATTCACAGCAGCAGGTATATGAATCTCTCTCAACCCATTCATTGACATGACAGTCTGCTGCTTGGTTTATCTTTTTAAACACTTGAGTGAGTGCGGTACAGGAGCACCCTTGAGCGTAGCGTACACTGCTAGGGTGCTGAGAGGGTGATAACTGTAGAGAGGCCCAAGATTACAGAAAGTTCATTCATACCATGCACACACACACACACACACTGCGGCTGCTGTAATAACCGTGCATAATAACGAGCTGGATAACGCCTCTGCTTTGTTAAAAGGACATTTTCACTTCAAAGAACCTCAGGGGCACGGAGCAGCCAGGAGGCCTTTGACACCAGCTGTGCTACTCATCCTATTGTGCCGTGGACCAGCTCAAGGAGAGACCCAAGAAAAGGGCTAATGCCTCAATAAAAATAACCTTTAGACACAAAGACAAAGGAATCCTAGAGCAAAGACGAGGTTTTTTTTTTTTTATCAGCCAATGTGTATCTGCTAAATGACACATAAGGTAAATAAGTAAATAAGGTATGTAGGTTACTCCACGAAGCCTGGTCCAAAAATGATCTTGCCTTAGAGGCTTTATAAAAAAAACAGGTTCTGACAACATCTTGATCAGTACCTCTGAATCAGCAGTTTAAGCATTCACTGTGAAAGACTGAGAAATCTACACACTTCATTTTACCAAGCAAATGAAATGCTGAAACATGTTCCAATGTTCTGAGCTGATGCAAGGAAGAAGAGCCGGCATGAACATATGCGAAATTAGGCCAACAACCACAACAACGAAGGAACCCTTGAAGAAATGGTTTGTCGCCTCAATAAGGCCTAACAGTCTCACCACTCACCCACCCAGCATGCACACTTAGGACAGTCACCTGAAATAACTGACATACTGTAGGCACATCATATTACATTAGGTCTGCTCTGATGCTCAGTTCTGACACACAACACACTCGTAATATAAGTAGGTCCCAAGTGACCCAAAGTCCTAATGACCAAACCTAAAATCCGAGGTCACATTTTACTTAGTTAGTCCGCTCAGAGACTATCTCAGATTATCAACAAACTAGTCTATCTGACTGTTAACAATTTATGGTTAAGGTTAGGGGTTGGATTTGATGATGGTGATTTTCAGTAGTTCAACAACAATGTTACATACGGAACTTAAAATCATAACAGATGATTTATTGAGGCTCTGTGGGCAGACTATCAAAGTAAAATGCTTAAAACAATCCCACAGAAAGTCCGCACAACACCGCTATCATGGGGTTTGTTCTCGTCTAGAATGTCAGTGACAAAAAAGCAGAAGTCAGTGAATTATCGAGTGCAACACGTTGTTGTTGTTGTTTAACTCCCACCAGATACTGTGGTTGGGACAGGTCAGAGATTTCCACTTGGTTTTCACTTCATTTTTCTAAAGAAGGTCTCTTTTTGTCCAGTTTCACTTCTAGTTTTTCTAATAATGGAGGTCTCTAAAGAGCTACAACAGCTGAGGCAAATCAGGTAGCTGACATATTCACTTGACGTAAAATACCTAATCAGACATTCCTTTGGAGGTATCTCAGCCCAGCCCAATTATCAGAAGTTGCAAAGTTCAATGCATGACAACTAAATACAAATATTTTCATATGGGCCCAGATGAGCCTTATCCATACAGGGATACAGGAACAGGATAGTCAACTACACTGTAAATATTATCCTACATCAATTTGCAGATGATAAGGAGATGAACTTGCCGACTCAGGAAACCTTTCCCTGATAACAACGTTGTAAAACAATCAGGCTAACTAATTATTACTAGCAATGGTATAACTGGCTATTTTGGAAATTGAGATATCAATAGAAAGAATACAACTGCATGACGCCTCACCTATAAATGATTACACCGAGTCATATGGTAAAATTAACAAATGTAACTTTTACACAAAACAAGCTTTTGCACGGTATTTGCACCAGAAGCTGCACTTCTGTGGGTCGTTGGAAAGGTACTAATGAAACACCTGATTGATTTCACACAGGGTGAGGCATTCTTCACATCCATCACACACACTGTTTATGAGGACTTTATATTTACATATCATGTGCTTTTGTAATATCACAATATAAAACAATATATTGATGCAACAAAAGTTACAACACTAACTATAATTGTACCTTTGCATATACACTGAAGGCACCACAGCGGTCTACCAACAATCATATGACTCTCACCTCTCACAGCCAAAGAGTGAGATGAGTCAGCTATCAAAGAGCTGCTCTTCAACAGCTGATCTTGCAAGTGTGAAATCAGTTTCTTTTTTCGAGGGATAGTTTCGTTCCACTCTGACAGACACCACTGTGCATGCCCCATATATTAACTTAAAACCCTTGAAGTCTGAAGGCTTCTCCACCGCTCACCACATTAAGACTGCCAATTCCATCCTCAGTGTATTCACATCATAAACAAGTGGGGCCATACATGCAGTATCTTTGCCATACATTTATTCTTTAGGCTTAATATGATGACAATGTAGGCCTCCAAGTTACTAACACACTTCAGTGAATAACTAGCAGCTAGACCTAGATCCTGTGCGGGTGACCAGCGTCACGGATAAGGGCTATTTAAAGTGCAGTCTGACCTGTAACATGATCGTTCTCCATCAATTAGACATTTCAGCCAGTGCACTGCACAACAGGTAGTGCTGCCCAGATTGACACCATGCATAAAGCAGCCAGAATTAATTTTAAACTACATAGTAAGTTCTCTGCAACTGGTCACTCTTTTCTATTCTCACACGTGGTATTCCAAAACAAATAGTCACACAGTCACGGGAGCTGGGCGAGTTAACTACTAGCAAAAACACAATAACTCACAATTTCCAGAATTGCAAATTCTCTGGTCTACATTATTTTGAGTAAAGGACCGCAGACGAGCGTTTTGTTAACTACATACACCAGGACTGTGTACTAAAACCATTACGACGCCCAATTCGCAGCCAACCAAGCTGTCCCTATTCCAATGTTCGCCCAATGACATCAAGTTATCTGTAAAATATTGAAGTAGGCTAGATAATTGTATAGTCCACTCGCAGAGTAATATGTGGTAGCGATGACAATAAGCTCAGCAGTATTGTTTAAATGTTAGCACGCCTTCACTCGTGCTCATATAATCAGGGAGAGTTGTCTTTAACGGCTAACGTAATCTTGCTAATTAGACTACAGCATGTTGTGGCTACAGCTGAGCAAAGCGGTGTTTTAACACAAATGCACGATTTGATGGGATTTTGGAGGGAGAATGAGTTCAATCCACTCGTCGAGGTATGCTATTCTATTTGACAATCAACCACACCACGAAACAACGGGAAGTCAATGAAAGCAACGACATGCCGGGTGGAGGGCGAATTGTGTGCTGTGGCGCCAGACTTCTTTTCTGGTCCATTATGCTAGGTGGCTAAGCTAGCTATCATTCGATAGCTGAATGTGTAGCGATGTGGAGAACCCTCGCCCATTCTCGTTACTACATAACAAACTCTATGATAACCATGCGTCTTTTACCACCGTAACGTTACTGTCTACTAAGACTGAACATATGTAGAATTACATTGTGAAATGATATAAAATAGCATACAATTGAGCTACTCACTCAGAAAGAGTCAGCTGATACAACGGTGACTCAGTACACTCCACAACTTCCGCATTCACTTGCAATTACAACCAGACTAGAAAAACGAAACCTGTATATTTGACCAATAGCAAAGATGTTCAATGCACTCTTCAGTGCTCTCTGCCAATAGCACTCGAGAATTTACTAGCTGAAGTCATGTGTCAGCTGTACGTGTAGCGATTCACGTACGGAGGCTGAATGGTAGGAACACACCCACACCAAAGCCAATCCCAAACCGATGTCAGGGAGAGCCCTTTGGTGAGATTTAATGCTGCGTTCACCCGCTCTCTAGAAAAGCTGGAAGTGTATAAGTCTACAGCTCACACAAAATTAAAGTAATTGTCAGAGTCAAAATGACCCGAAAAAAACTTGTTTTTCTTATAATTAATGGGGACTGATTTAATGTAAAAGGACATTTTTTAAATTCGTGGTGTAAATACTTCTATTAGCATTGGACCGGGGTGGCATCTCCAAAGTCTCTCAGGACACAAATCTAAGCACCAGGCCTATTTAGAAGCACACTATTGCAATTCGAAATGTGGTAGGGCCTAGTAGGCTACCCACATATATTAGTATTTTTTATTATAGGTGTTGTTGGGTGAATTCTCGTGCTGCTGTCCAGTCGGTGCCTAAGTGCGGGAACGCAGCATAGGTCTGACTATTGGCAAGGAATCTCAGCCAATAGAAAATCACAGCGCGGCACAATCTGATCACATGCTTCATGCGCCCCATGAAGAGGTGGTCGTATCAAGAAATTCTCCTAGGTTCGGTTGAAGAGACGGCATTTCTTAAACCTTGCACACAGCCTATCCATAGTACAGCGCAGTGCAATTTAGCATAGCAAATTAAATACGTTTCCTTTTAACAATCTATTTTTATTTTCTAATTTAACCAACCTCTCCTCATAACAGGCCTACTAAAAAGTTGGAAATGACTGTATGTATATGTGTAGGCTTTGTCATTCTTAATTTCATTTCAAATGCAAAGCCTGCTCAATGCAATACATATCTAGGCTACCTTGCTCATTGTGACAGACAAGCATTAGATAAGCAGAAAAGTTACAAAACACTCTCTTTTTTCTACAATAGCAAGAGTTAGCAGAGGGGAAAAAACAAACACAATGTGTGTGTTGTGTAGTAGATATGACTGGCTCTGTGTGTGTGTGTGTGTGTGTGTGTGTGTGTGTGTGTGTGTGTGTGTGTGTGTGTGTGTGTGTGTGTGTGTGTGTGCGCGCGTGCGCATGTGTGTGTGTGTATGTGTGTGTGTGTATGTGTGTGTGTATGTGTGTACGTGCCATGTGTTAGGTTAGTCTTCTGTTTACAGCGTTGTAGATACGCTGGTGCTATTTTCGTTTGATGGCCTTCCCCCTAATTATCGCTGCTGTTTGACCTGAACACGCTCTCCCAGCCAACAGATAGTGGAGCTGAGCTTTCACCTTTCCTCTGTGTATTCAACACGCTTGTGACCTTTGACCCTTTCTTTGGGGCCTGAGAGGACTTTCTTTACAAATTAGGTTGGATTGTACAATTAATAAGAAACCACATTTGATGCCAGATAGAACAATACAAGTTATTCTTAACATTTCCGTGGTTCTAATATATATGTGTTGTTTTTTTTTTTTTTCATATTCATTTTCATAGCCTATGTATGATGACAGAATGGTCAATACAACAGATGAGCACTTGTAAGTTATGGGTTTAAAAAGCAAGCCAAAGTTGCTGCTGTGTTCAATACAGGCCGGTCTCAGAGTGGCACTTGTGTGTTTCGGAGCAGTCTTGCACTGCCCTCTAGTGGCAGAATTGAAATAGTGACCATATTCTCATGCTTTAGAAGGGTACGCAGCACAGAAAAATGGCAGGCAATGAATATGTTTACAATGTAATATTACACAGATTTCTAACTTTAATATTTAGCTATCTGGAGAGATGGCTTTACATTGTTGAAATGGAAGGCAGCTCAGTTCACAAGTGGTTTGCAAACCACAAAATGTATGGGCACTTTTTTTTTTAGTTAAAACTCACACAAACCAAAAACAGAAGCAAAAATGCAAAGAGGTTAGGGTTGCTGTGAACAGTGTCTTGTGACTGGCCAGATAGAGCTGGGAAATTTACTTGCTTACTGCCCACCAAGAATCCCCCTGACGGGAAGTCTAACATAGAATTGAACTGAAATGGCCTGAATAACCTGAGACCAACCCCCCCCCCCCACCCCCCCCCCCCCCCCCCTCACCACCACCACCACCACCACCCCCCTGCAGAAAACGACCTTAGGTCAGGAAAGAGCTTGTTGTCCCAAATAGGGAAATGACATGCATGAGTCAATATGGTACTGGCTAGATGACAGCGGCTGGCAAACATGAGTTGGATGCTGCGGCCCGGCACCCCTGGGAGTCACCTATGACAGGGGGGTGGGGTTGAGCAGAGGACAGAGGGGTGTTGTCCCACAAGCCAATCAACCGGGGGGGCCGTCGGCCACTACTTATCTGTGGGTGCGTGCCTCGGGCGAGCGCTCTAGACTGTTCTGGTGCCACTTGATAGCTACAGGTGCCCATCGCTGTCCACATCATGGTGAGTAAGGACCAACAGCCTGAAATGACTCAGCATCTTTGAAATCCACCAATCGCAGGACATTTCACCTTCATCCTCTATTTCTTTCTCGTGAGATGCCATAGTGGCTGAGAGCATGTAAAACATGTGTATAATAACTTATAAGGATTCATTAATGTATGGTAATGGGGTAGCCTATCAGACACTAATTTGTTAAAATAATATTTAGAAGAGATGACCGGTAGAAAATTGTGTGATTTTATATAATTTTCTGATTCTCTTCCATTCTTCTGTTAGACTTCCTACACAGACAAGGGAGAAAAGGTAGATCATTTGGAATTACTCTTCAAAGATATCTGTGATTACTAAGACTATCAATCCTGATAACACATTGCTGTCAACTCTATGCAACACATATTAAGGGAATATTTGTCTTTCACCATTTTAGCACGCCAAGGGCCGGTTTGTGAGGTTCCATCATGTAACCTTTTGGGTGGGCAATGCCAAACAGGTAATAATCCATACTGACCTTTCCAAAACTGTTTACAAGACGTTATATGTGTAGACTATCAAAATGTTTGACTTTTCATTTCATTTATTTGGAGCCACTTCCCATCTTTAATATAAATGTTGCCATTTGATGCATTGCTCCAGTGTTAGCCTTAAGCTAATTACACCTGCTGTCATTAAATAAGTAAATTGTAAATAACACACATGAGTTGAACTCCCTGACCTTGCATTTCAAAAAACAACCAATGACTCATCATTGACTTATCATCAGAGTTAGAAGTGACATGATTTAGTGCCTTTTTAGAATACATGTGTGTATTGTTCGGACTAAATAGGTTCAAATATGTCGAAAGTGGAATTGCGAAATTGTACGGTTGGGTCATTCATCTGATGCAAGACTGTTTGTGATGTTGGCAGACACCCAATGCACATGCATTTGAGGAAAACTGGACATGAAAATATATTACTGAGTCATGTTTCACTCAGAAAGATGTGACAATAAAAAACCTTAGATTAAAGTGCACTGTGTATCCCCCTGCTTTGTGGAGAGGAATGATTGACGACAGAGTGGTCAATTCAGCAGCATCAATCTCACTTCATGCTCCCTCCTCAGGCTGCTGCATTCTACTGTGATAAGATGGGCTTCGAGCCAATGGCTTACAAGGGACTGGAGACCGGCAGCAGAGAAGTGGTGTCTCATGTCATCAAGCAGGATAAGGTGTGTTCTCCTTCAGCTCCACTGCCTTGTCAGTCATATCACTCAGACACCCAGCATGTTGTTTACTCAAGGCTCATTTAAATCAGAAGTTAAATTGATTCATTTTTGGTCTTTTTTTTTTGCCACTCTGCAGATAGTATTTGTCTTCGAGTCCTCTCTAAATCCTGGGAACGAGGGTTTGTTTGTGTGCTTTTAAATCTCTCTTTGATTTAACCCTTTCAGTACATTTAGTAACCAATCAGAAAATGACGTGTTATAAATCTGTTCTCCTCAGAAATGGGTGAGCACCTGATGAAGCATGGTGACGGGGTCAAAGACATCGCCTTTCAGGTGGAGGACTGTGACTTCTTAGTCAAGGTGTGTGATGTATCTAGTCTGGCTATCACCATGATACTAAGCTCAATCTTTTCAGATTCAACATTAGTATGGGGAGGCTGTGCTTTGTTTCTACTGCACAAGAGGCGTCATCAATGGGCATCGTTCAATTGACTCCGTACGCTTGGATAGTCCTTCAACCAATCAGACCAACGATCCGGTGCGTCATTTGGATAAGCTAGTTTCGGATTGGAGCCAACGGTTCTGGCAGGGAACAGAGGAGGTAGACGTGCAGATTTCCAGCCTGAGCTGCCAGGCGAAATCCAAATTTGCCAGAAGTTCAGGCAGGGTTTACCCATCTGGTTTCACAATTATACGTTTGTACAAGTAGAAATTTAAATCAAAAGAAGTTTTCGAAGATTTCGAAGAAATTCATACACATAATTTAAGTGTAGTGTTAGTCAGATATGATTGCATTACACAATAAATAACTTACAACAGTTACCAATTATATTTCCAAAGTAACCTTCCCAACACTGAATGCATGTGGGATTCAACTCATTCTTTCTGTTGTGACTGTGCGGGATCTCTTTGAATTGCCATGAATTTAATTCCATGTCCAATTCCAATTCAACTTCCAGTGGGCAGAGCCAAGTGAATTCATGAATTGAATTGAGGCCAAATCTAAAAGAATTTTGCACAAGCCTGTTTGGTACTTTTATTGCAGAACTGACTTCAGAATAAAATAAGTTTTCAAATTGTTCCGATACAAATTTACATGCGCATGCTATGTTGCACACAGACTGTAAGTTAACCTGTCCTGAGGTTGCAACAGTACAGTAATCTGTCTCTTAAATATTTACAGACAGCTCAGGAGAGAGGTGCTGTCATTGTAAAGGCACCTTGGGTGGAGCAGGACACTCAAGGAAAAGTCAAATACGCTGTCATTCAAACGGTAAGGCCCTGTTGTGCAAGCATGCCACGCCAAACCACCACACCTGCTTCATAAAGCCTGTTTTGATAATTACCTGAACTAATACTGATCATATGTCTGCCTCCTCCCTCTTCCAGTATGGGGACACAACACACACACTCATAGAATACATGACACCCTACAAAGGTCTCTTCCTTCCGGGCTACAAAGAGCCCCTCTTCCGTGATCCTCTGCTCCCAAAATTGTGAGTGAAATACTAACCGCACTTGATACCACGTTTTATCACCCTCACAAAGAATGGATTTATTGATCATTTTCCTGAAAGGAATGATTGGTTTATGATTACAGGACGAACCTGTAAGAATTATATAGGCTCTGTGCACTATAGCTTACATGAAGTCGGCAAACCAAACCTGTTTGTTGACATGGCTATACCAAAAGGTAAGAACCATAATGTACGCAATGTGCACGTAATGTCCATGGGCAGCTCTAAGGAGCACTGCTGTATGCCACTCTGCTCGGCTTTAGGTCATTAAAAAAGTGATTTTAGCTTCCTCCGTTTAGCTTCCTCTAAAAATGCCAGCCTATGTTCTGTGGCTGCGCAAAATAAGGAGGGAGGGGTTTTCAGCGAACACATGTTTTCAGGTGCTTGTTGACAGCAATATCAACAAACAGTAAACTGGTTTGCTGACTTTAAGTAAACTAGTGCGCAGAGCCCATAGCCTCTCACACAAAGGGATACACTGACTTCATCTGATGCCCCCTCATCCTTATATCTATAGGCCACCAGGCGGGCTAAGTTTCATTGATCACATTGTGGGGAACCAACCAGATGACGATATGGTACCAGTATCTGACTGGTGGGTATCTCTCTCTCTCTCTCTCTCTCTCTCTCTCTCCCTCTCCCTCTTACTCAATCATTCACTCATTCATGTAGGCTAACACTCTATTTGTCTATCTATCTATCTATCTATCTGTCTGTCTGTCTGTCTGTCTGTCTGTCTATCTATTCTGACATTACTATCTATACTGACATCAGCTGTATTCCTACAGTTGGGTTTCTTTAACTCTGGCACTTTTTGTCCACGTCTCCATCCAGGTATCAGAAGTGCTTAATGTTTCACCGGTTCTGGTCCATAGACGACAAGCAGATCCACACGCAGTACAGTTCCCTCAGATCCATCGTGGTCACCAACTATGAGGAGACCATCAAGATGCCCATCAACGAACCGGCCCCTGGGAAGAAGAAGTCACAAATTCAGGTGCAGTGCTCAAGTTTTCACCCCAGGCCTTGTCCCAGGATTCAGCTGGATGGTAGTCCAACACAAAACAAACAAAACAAAACAAAAAAAAACCCATAAGAGCTTTCCTAAAATTAAAATAATTGAATCACAAACAAACTAGTTTGTGTAACCTATGTTACTGTGGGTCCTCTTTATACAGTTGTACACCACTGATGACTGCCAACTGTCATGACTGCCATAAAATACATTCCATTTACTACTAGAAAGCAGATTCAATTGACATTGTCTTAGCTACTGTATTTGAGCATTTGCCTTTCGGTTTATTATTTGAAATTAGTGTGGGTCCCTTTGTTGTGTTATGAAGACATGTGGTTAGTGTTTTGTTTTAAAAAAAAAAAGATTCATCGCACTTGTTCCAATAGGAGTATGTGGACTACAATGGTGGGCCTGGAGTGCAACACATTGCCCTGAACACACCCAACATCATACAAGCGGTGAGTCTGTCTATCTCAGCTTGCCTCTTGCCTGCTGACAAGAATCAGTTGAAGTGAATCTGTTATGACAGAACAGTGATTGACGGGTAGCCATCTTGCCCATCTCCTAATTAAAGCTGAGGTCTGCCTTATGTGTTTTGTGCGGAGACAGATCGTGAACCTGAGGGCTCGGGGAATGGAGTTCCTCGCCGCACCTGACACTTACTACGACAGCCTTCGGCAGAACCTCAAGACGGCCAAGATCAAAGTGAAGGAGGACCTCAACACGCTGCAGGTGAGCCTTGGGAAAGCACTACGGAGTGCCGTATGGAATTTCCCACCACAAGCAGAGCTCCGGATTTGGGCAAGCTTTGCTTGCTCGTAAGCACATGGTGCTGTGAAAAGCTTTTGAGGCAACTTGAACTGGTTCACCTCGAGTGTGCTTGACTGCGGGCGTTCACATTCTTATTGTCCTGTTTGCGTCCAGGAGCTGAAAATCTTAGTGGATTTTGATGACAAGGGCTACCTACTCCAGATCTTCACCAAGCCTGTGCAGGACAGACCCACTCTCTTCCTGGAGGTCATCCAGAGGAATAACCACTTTGTGAGTATTTCCCACATGCACGGGAGAACAGGTAGAAGACCTCAACTTCATTTAGTCATTTGCGTATTGTGGTGAAGATGAAGATCGTTTTACACCAATCCCGATGACGCCCCTGTTCTTATGGCTGCAAATGGATAGCACCTCAACCTACTGTATATATTAGCCGTCAACCATCATCACTCTCAGTCACTTTTAAGTTGATTCTGTCCACTGAGCTGTGTTCACATGCAGGTGTCTAAGGCAGAAAAAAAAATAATTGTCTCTCAGATAATCAATTCCTCCTCTCGGCCAACTGTAGAGAGAGCTGCGATGAAAGATCATGCATTCCAGACCCTCTGTCAGAGAGAGTGAGAGATGTGCATCATCTTGTTCACCTTTACACAGAGGAGCCCGAACTAAGCAGTGCCACTGGCGTTTCTTTTACACTGGGTGTTCACTGCCTGTCTGGGCAGGCCCCTTTTTCTAGTCAAGAGGGGCTCTTTTAGGTGTGTGTGTGTGTGTGTGTGTGTGTGAGGTAGAAGAAATGTCTGGAAGAGGAAATTTCAGAGACAGCCACAACAAAGGATCTCTTTTCAAAGATTATGAGAATTTCAACAGTTAAGGGCCTCTCAAAAAATGCAGGTTAGATGGTGAGGAATCTGTGGCTAGGACACACCTTAGACTTAGATATTTGACCAGTGTTCAGTGAGTGTGAAAATAGAATTAAGAGGATATTGGGAAACCGAAGAAAAAAAAAAACAGTATGTCAAAGTGTGAAATTCTTGTGACAATTTAGAAAAGTAGTCAACTGACATAAGTATGGCATTAGTTGTAGAACCATCATTCAGTAACGGATGGTTATTTGAACTAAATAGGTGTCAAGATTATAATCTGTGTTTACAGGGGCAGTTGAAATGTATGGCGATAATAACACACACAATCTTGTGCTTGTTCCAGGGCTTTGGGGCCGGAAATTTCAAATCCCTGTTTGAAGCCATTGAGAAAGACCAGGATGCCAGAGGCAATCTCACAGTGCTTACTCCAGAGGGAGGCTCCACGAAGTTCCACTGACACATCTAGGCACACACACACACACACACACACACACACACACACACACACACACACACAGTCCTCATAAACAGTGTTCAAATATTTCCCATGAAGTAGTGAAGGAAACTGAAAAAAATATATACTACACACAGCTTGCATCAACACTGCAATGGTTTCACATGTGGAAGGTTTGTTTAAATGTTTATTGTCTCATTATATTCTCTCTCTGGTGTAAAATTTTAAAACATCTTCCCTGCACAACATTGCCTAAATGTACAAAGCTGCCAAAGATAAGACATCACCAATTCTTCAATAAAAGCACTTTTCTCTCTTGCTTTGCTTGGTGTTGACTTTCTGAAAAAGTTATAACTAAAAAACAACAATGTTCATGTTTTGACTTGGATACTGATATAGCTGTCTGTTGAACTCTGGACGTGACGGGGGAGACAGAATGTTCAGAACAGTTCAAAGAGACAAAACAAAGTAACGTTGGCATGGCCTTTACTACTCTGGCAAAGCTTCAGACAAGTTGGCCAAATTAATGAACAACTAGTGATTTTGAATTTGATCCTCATCCCTCACAGTCTAGCATCAATGCCCTTGATGTGTACTATTCGGGCTGGTTTATAACTTATTCTTATTTGAAAGAAATGAATGACAATGTGCAAATTATTTCAAAATAATTTATTTGCATATAATTGGAATGAAGCCAAGTTGATACATCTATGATGGCACCTGTACGTTTCATAAAGATTTCATTCCAAAGATGAAGAAAACATTACATTTTCTCAGACCTGGACAAAATGGATAAATATATTAGTAAATAAATATATTAGTGACATATTACCATACTGAAATGTTCTATTATATATAAAATACAACACTTTATCTTAATTCTGTTTTTGTCTTTCTCTTTTTTTATGCAAAGTATCGAAAATATACTGGCAGCTCCCTCAATTTTCAAAAGGGACTGTGCTCTATTAGAAAAAAAGGCAGTTTCAGCTCATTCTGTTTCAAAATGAAAAAACAAAACAGAACATTAAAACAAAACAAAACATTAAAACAAACAAAAAGGACTAAAAGGTAAAAATCACCCTAAATGTTCAGTGACATTTCATGGATTTAAGTGAACTTTCATTGTATTGGTAGCTACATAGTGCTTTGTTTGCTTTTGAGCTCTTCACTTTGATTTCTTTTTTTCTTTTCTTTTTTTTCTACAAGCCAAAGTGCGGTTTGTGTTTTTGTCATTTAAAGACAGAGGTCATCAAAAAAAAAAAAAAAAAAAAAAAAACAGACTACAGAGAGATGAACTGGAAATTCACAGACATTGGGAAATGGACAGACATGTTTCTTACACTTACACAGGTCATTTGCATACATGAGGATTTGTCTACAAGGCACTGACTTTCTGACTTTTTTTTTCTTTTTCTTTTTTCTTTTTAATGGCAAGAGTCCTGGATGCTGAACATATGTCAATATCACCAAATATTCAACTCGTATGGCTGAAGGAACAAATACATCTTACATGATAGAATATAGCAATGCAGTTTCTATAAAGACTACCCTATGCTTTGCTCGCATGCAACATCTGGTTTTCTTTGGTACAGTACTAACAGTTAAAATTGATTAGCTTCAATTAATAGCTTTCCCCTCCAACACTGCCCCTTAGAGTGACTTTCAGACTGTTTGTTTAAAAAAAACAGAGATCAGCATCGGCTGACCCACGACAGGCCACTCAGTGTTCAAATCATTGGTAACTTTAACATCCAGTAATATCGGCACACTTGACACATCAATTGCAACTAGATCAAGGGGCCATTCCATTTCGGGGGCCATTACATTTCACATACATTTGAATCTATTGTGAAGCATACCATTTATTTCAAAGCACACATAATGACAAGGGCTGTGGATTAACCTCATTAGTAAGGAAATGTAAGTGCTGTATCTTCTCTCCAAAAGAAACATCTGGAGGCCAGTCTGAGATTAACATAGAGTCACTGTTCACATTCTAGCAGTCTTTGTGTGCAAGGGTATTAAAATAAAAGAAATAAAAAAAATCATTTTCAAAGAATGGGAGAAGGGAAAAGACAATGCCCAGTAGACATCTGCGCTTGCAACATTTCCAGTGTGTTTTATTGTAGTTTCTATTAAAACTTTTTCAAATGAGGGGAAAATCTCGTTTTTTTTAACTGGGATTTTACTCCTTTCAGATCCAGGTCAGAACCTGCTGCTTGAGTAAGAATACTTTACCAGACTTGTCCTTAGAGCAATTTCAAAGGCCATAGCTTTAAAAACAGGGTGTCAACTCAAGTTCCAACTCGAGGCAGACTGGCAATGGCTTTCCTCCAATTATAATGACATTTATGCAAAAACATTACAAAAAAGAAAGACATTGTGAAATGTCCTGCAAGTGAAAACAGATTGTTGAAAAACAAAAAAGGCACCTTTGGCAAGCTTGTATGCTGGTTGACTGGAGGACATTGAACTAGGACATTGTAGCTTGGGACTGTGTAGCAACAGACTTGAGTTAAGCTTGTAACCTGTAGCAGGTGTTGGTCAGTGTGTTCAACAGAGGGTGTGATCGTTAATCTTGACCCCAGCGAGCCTGTGCTCAGTATCATGTACAGTGAGCCAACAGCCAAATATATAGCCCTCTGAGATGAGAAAAATAAAAAAGAAAGAAAATGAATGACCAGAAGATGACTAGCTTTTTTTTTTTTTTTTTTTGATATTTTTCAGACCCTCCCACTTCGTTCAGTCAATTTGTTTCAACATTGAACATATAATTACAGGGCAAAAAACACAAACAAACAAAACAATGAAAAAAAAAAGAAAAGAAAAGAAAACAAAACAAAAAGTGTGCTAAAAATGGAAACAGCTGCCTTTTTTGAATTAACTAGCTCAAGACCCAGACCTTTGTGACCTCTACACTCTCGACTTTAATTACCAAGGGAGAGGGATACAAGACATAGCCTCACACTCTCTGGATAACACTCTCTCTTTCTCTTTCTCTCTCTCTCCCTCCCTCCCTCTCTTTGTGTGAAAGAAAGCTGCAGAAGTACCGTGAAAGTAGCACAGAGGCGACGGGACATTTGTGATTTCTAATCTGAGGTAGGCTGGAGACAGATACAAAAACTGAACACGGGCAGAACAAGCACCTTTGAATTACATCACAATGATATGATATCATGGCTGCTGCCGGCAACAATCACACAGGGGTGGGGGTGGGGGGGTGGGGTGGGGGGGGGGGGGTTAGAATCCTGAGGTGTCTGAGGTCACTGATTTCTGGTGCATTCCAGTATGGAGGAGCTGCTCAACTCACTGGCTGGATAACTGAAATAAAACCCTCCCCTTGTTTGAAGAAACCCTAACGTCATATGGGGGGAAAATAATCTTTTCATACACATGGTAATTGTGCTTCCTCCAACATGAGGGTTGTTTTTTTTTCTCATACTGGCTTGAAAGACATCCACACAGATTCATGTGACAGACTTGTCATTGACTGAGAGAGACACCACCTGGCCAGCTGTGTGCATTTAAAGCAATCGTCTGTCCACCATAAACAATCTTTCCTTCCTTCCAGAGATGTCCTACTCTGTTTATGGATAAGGACTGATTTGGGCAAATGGGATGGGTGGGGGGTAATGTCATTTGTTGTGCATAATAAACTGCAGCTTAGTCCCCTGGCACAGGTCATCCAGGGAGGTCACTGAGGATTTCTGGGACTTCTATTTAAAATGCAGTGTAATCAATGCTTCCTGTAATTGTCAAACAAAAAGGCACAAAGCAAAAATAGAACAAAACACTTTTTTTCCCCTTTTAAGTTTTGAGAAAGCTTTTTCTCCAGCGTCTTTTGAGTTCCCGTTCACACCACCAGCACATTTCATTCAAGAAAATGAAAAAAAAAAAAATGAAAAGCTGACAAGCTGAATGGCATGTCTGTCAGACCTCATAGAGGTCTGTGGCTCAACCAACGGATAAACTATGAAATCATTGACAAAAACTGGACCTGCGTGAGCTTTTTCACTCTCTGCGAGAGGCTGGACTGACTAAGTACCTTCTAGTGTGGGAACCGACAGATGCCGGAGGGGGAGAGAGAGGCTTTCTGAGGGAAGACGGGACGTGGAATTATTTGGAAGACGTTTTTTTTTTTGTTTTGTGAGAGAGGCGGCTGATGAGTTTTGTCCATTTCCGGCTCTTGAGTAGCAGCGTGACCCTGGCGACGCACCAGACTCTCACACACCAGACTCCTCCTCTGATCCTGTTGGGGGCCAACAGCACAGGCAGCCGGGTTAGTTCCACTCACAACACATCCCTCACAATGGCAATATCAATGAAGTGATACAGCTAGCTTTTCCGATAAGCACATTCAATTTACTGTCTAATCAAATTGTCTTCTGTTATCAAACAGACAGCGGAAAATATAATCCTTAAAGCACAACTGACAATCAAGTTCAAGCTGAGCACCAAGATATATTAATATGTTACGCTACGTTACGTTACGTTACGTTACGTTACGTTACGTTACGTTACGTTACGTTACGTTACGTTACGTTACGTTACGTTACGTTTAGAAAACATCTCCTCTCATAGCACTACTTACGACTGGTCTTGCTGATCCAAGACTTACCACCTGACTAGAACTAACACTTGACACTTTTCATTTAAAAACAGTTCTCACTGATGCACTTATTGTATTGCACTCCACCTTTTTAAAAAATATCAAAGAATTGTTGTGAGAATTGCTTTAAAAAGCCTAAACTGTTTACCATGTAGTTTTGCCTAAAAAAGCGTTAGCCAAATGTAATGTAATGTAATGTAATATACAGTAATGCAATGTAATATAATGTAATCTCCCTTGAGACAGCCGCTATCATGAAACATACATGAAAACAACAATTACATGAAAATAGGACTGAATTGAGTTGAACTAGTGACACATCTGCAGAGCTGCAGTGCTATACTGTAGGCTCACCCTGATTGTTGTGTAGTGTTTGGCAGTACAGGCAGAGCTGCGGTGCTATACTGTAGGCTCACCCTGATTGTTGTGTAGTGTTTGGCAGTACAGGCAGAGCTGCGGTCATGTGCTATACTGTAGGCTCACCCTGATTGTTGTGTAGTGTTTGGCAGTACAGGCAGACGTCGGCGGGCAGCTCTGCCCCCTGGTGGCCGTGGCGAGCCCGGCAGCGGTGTCCGTCGTGCCCCACGGGCTCCAGGAGGAGCTGGGGCTCCGAGTGCGCCTGCTGCACCCGCTTCTGCCACACCACGTGGGCGCCCGCGCAGCACGGCCACTCGCCCATGCCCGCCGAGTCCAGGATGAGGGGCACGGGCAGCAGGCCGGCCGCGGGCATGTCTGGCGGGGGGAGAGGAGGAGGCGGTGGGCAGCAGTAGGCGGCGGCGTGGGGGCTCTGGCCGTAGTGGATGTGGATGCTGCAGTCGTCCTGCAGGTCCAGGCTCTGGTGGAAGCGAACGGTGGGCAGCCCCGCCGCGGGGGAAGCGTCCAGCCCACAGCTGCCCATCGCACGCCAACGCTGCTGCTGCTGCTGCTGCTGCTGCTGGCGTCCCGGAGGGCCCTGGTGGCAGCAGGGAGGAGGAGGAGGAGGAGGGGGAGGGGAGGGCAGCGCCGACAGAGGCCGGTCCACGTCCTTGTCCTGGCCCTCCGACCCCCCGTGGCTTGACCTGTCTGAGTGGCCCACCTTGGGGCACTGGCAGGAGGGGTGCGCTAGCGAGCACAGCGGCGAGTCTTTGTCCGCGGAGGGGACGGGGGGACCACCGATACCACCGCCGCTACCGGCCGCCACCATCACCACCGCCGCCGCCGGCCCCCCGAGCTCCTCGTCGGAGCCTCGGCCGGGCCCCTGCGTCTGGCCGCGCTCGTCCTCGTAGTAGTGGTGCCGGTGGCGGTGGTAGTGCACGTGGCTAAAGACGGCGGGCGGAGCCGGCGGGAGAAGCTCGTCCCCGCAAACGCCGATACCGGCGATCCCGCCGATCCCGCTCCGGTTCATGACGGAGTCCAGGGAGCGCGGCCGCGTTCCCTCCAGGCTGTCTCGGCGGGGGCCGCGGCCCGGCCGGTACACGAAGGGGTCGTAGTCGCTGCTGAGCGAGCTGCGGAAGGTGGACCAGCTGCCGTAGACGCCCTGCAGGCTGACGTCGGTGCAGTTGAGCACCGAGTCGCTGGACGAGCCGTGGCAGGGGCCCGAGCTGGAGTCGCTGGCCGGCCCGTCCGCCAGGTAGCCGCTGCGCTCCGTGCGGTAGCTGGCGCCCGAGCAGCTGCCGTCGTCCTGCCGGCTGTGCGCCACCTGCTGGACGCCGCTTGCGCCAACAACGGCAATGCCGCCGCCGGGCACGTGTTGTGCCCGCGCCCCGGACGTGCACCGGTGCCCGTGACAGGTCCGTACGCGCTCCGTACGCGGCCCGTACAGAGACGGCGCTCCCAGGTGCCCCGCGCTCCGGCACATCCCCCCCGCTGTCCTGTGCACGCGGCCCCCTCCTCCTCCTCCTCCTCCGCCCCCCATGTGGTGGCCCTCGGGGGCCAGCTGGTAGCTGCACCCGGGGCCCAGGGGCCGGCAGCGGAGCGTGCGCGGGTGGAGCGGAGGGGAGCCCCGGTAGTGGCCCAGCGGCGGGTAGGGGCCCGAGGGGCCCGCGCGGTGGTAGGAGGGCCGCAGGGAGAAGGGGATGGCGTGCTGTGAGGGGTAGCCGTGGGGGCCGGGGTACGGGTGCGGGTGGGGGTGGGGGTGCGGGTGGGGGTGGGGGTGCGGGTGGAGGAAGGCCTGGCTGTGCTCGGGCGGAGGCTGCATGCGGCTCCTCTGGGCCAGCCGAGCGGCGGCCATCTCTGCACCTGCACACAGGAAGACCAGCGGCTCAGACCCACAACAACATTTCCCCTTGGGGACCAATAAAGCATCTATGTATCTGTGTATCTATGTACTGTATCTATCTATGTATCTATGTATGTATGTATCTATGTATGTATGTATCTATGTATCTATCTATCTATCTATCTATCTATCTATCTATCTATACACAGCCACGGGACATCTCCTCTAGTGGCTCATTCTACCGTCATTTCCCAACTATTAGCAGCGGCTTCCATAGTGATTTTGTGATAGTGAATTCAGCTATAAGGGCAGTAATAATATGGTATTAACATGGTTTTGTGTCTTTTAACTTGCATAAAACACCACCATGTCCAAGCATAGCTGCCAACGCTCACACATTAGATTGATGTGAGAGTGCGTGGAGCCAATCAAATGAATGAATCTCACTCTCACTGAGAGTGTGAGAGTTGGCAGCCATGCGGATTGATTTGTAGCTAGACTGAATGCGGAGGTTACCCATGATGTTGTGCATGCAGAGAGGACAGGTGCGGTGCTGCAGGAGCCAGGGGTCCACACACTCCTTATGGAACTCATGGGCACACGAGATGATCCGCAGATCCTGCAGCACAGGCGAGACACAGATCAAGCACACTTGTTACTGTCAATGTCAATATATTTGCATAGATCCAACATGAAAAAGTACAGTAGGTCCGCACACTTGCTCTCCGTTTATTTAATTTATTAGAGTTTAAAGTGACGCTTCAAGCCCTTTGGCTCTTCATCAGACTTGATGAATTAATTATTCCTTAATTTGGATGTGTGCACGTTCCCAAACTAAATATATTTGTATAGCACATTTAAAAAACAACAACAGTTGACCAAAGTATACACATATTGTATGGTGCAAACATTTTACACATATCTCTCAACAGAGTTACTTGTTATTATTGTAGTTGCCCATGATTTTTTTCTTTTTCTTATTCTTTACTTTTTAATTATTCTGTTGCATGTACTTCACTTTCTTTAATAATTAGCTGTCCTTTTATGCCTTTGTGTTATTGTTTTGATCCGATTTATGTAGAACACGTTAAATTGCTTCTGTGTTTGAACTGTGCTATAGAAATACACTTGCCTTGCCTTGCCGTGTGTCAATAATAAGAATACGATTAAGATATTAAAATAAGATATAGAATACCATAAGATATAAACGAATATATAGAAGAATAAGATATTAACAATGTCACACTTCATATCCCTTTTTAAAGCAGCATGATTTTACAGCATTGCTCAAGATGTACCTAAATCATCTGCACAGCACTGTACATTCTTTATGGCATTCCAGAAATTCATTCAGACTGCAGCAGAGTACATAACAGATGTACAACAAGGTGTATGCCACACAATTTTAATCTAATCTGACAGGAAACAGCCACCTATTGTGAGGCAGATGGTGAATACCTGGTGTGGAACACGGTGAAATGGATCAAAGCATACTTGAGTGGATTGTTGCTTTATATGGTCACTTAACAGAAAATTCAAATGAGCAGGGAATTCAATTATCTCATTGGTTTCAACTACAAGATGAGAGGAACTGAACTGGATGCTTCTGAGGCAAACCTTTGACCTACGCATGACTGCACAAACCGGTGGAAGCAACCAAAGAATGCAGTCATGGGGCTTACATTTAATGCATCATCTTTCAATTGACCTGTTGCTCCCTCTCCCCCTCTCTCTCCCCCTCTCTCTCCCCCTCTCTCTCCCCCTCCCTCTCCCCCTCCCTCTCCCCCTCTCTCTCCCCCTCCCTCTATTCAGAACTTAATAGCTATGGTGTGCTATGTAATCAAGTAGTTGGCTTGTGTCTGAGAGAGCATGGCTTTCTAAAAGGTTCTGAGAGAGCTGCAGAATGATGCAAGTTGCCCCCCCCCCCCCCCCCGCCTGCCTCTCTATGTCTATATCTCTCTCTTCAATTCAATTCAATTGTGCTTTATTAGCATGACAAACAGCAAGACATTTGTATTAGCAATTATTACATAAAGATACTACAACATGCACAGACACAGATCCATATCTCTCTCTCTCTCCTCACCTGTCCATCCAGAAACTCCTCCAGGCAGATGGCGCAGACAGGACTGGAGTTGGAGCTGCTGCCGGACCCCCGGGACCCTTGGTGGCGCTGTGACCCCGAGCAGCTCTGGGAGCTGTAGATGCGCGTCTCCAGTCGGCTGATGGCGCGCACCGTCTGCTGGTGCACCGAATCCTGAACCGCAAAAACAAAGAGGCGCAGACGGTGAGATCAGGCCCGAGATCCCTCTCAGCACCATTCACAATGTTTTAGCTGCAGTACTGACACTCATCAACAGCACTGACACTCTCTATACTAGGAGATGATACCAGTTCCACACAGACTGATGTCCAAGTTGCAAATGAACAAGGGAACTGCTGCGCCATACGAAGGGGAGAAGTGCCGTCTCACCCAGGTTCTGTTGGACTTGCAGCGGTAACGGAAGGCGAAGATCATGACGATGGCCAGGACTGCCAGGACCACGGTGAGCAGAATGACCACATCATAGTGGGGCTGCGGAAGAGGGGGGAGAGGAAGGAGAGGGGGAAAAAAAGGGGGGGGGGGGGTGGATACTATGAGAACAGTATGGAGACTGAGAAAGTAATGCAACTTCAAACCCTCCAGGGCAGCTCATGATAATGCACAATTTCAATAGCATTCCTTCATACATATGGGTAAACATTAAGTGTTTACAAGACCCATGTGAAGCCATACTTGGACACGGTGTCCCATAGTTGGCTAGCAGTGCAGTGCAAAGTTCCCTCAGTCTCACCCATTTCTGGACCTCCACCATGATCTCGATCTGGACCCTGGCCTCCTCGTTCTTGTTGACCAGGCCCATGAGCTCCTCGGCGTGGCTGGCGCGCACCAGAACCACAGGCCCGGGCAGAGAGTCCGAGTCCTGCAGCTGTGAGCGAAACAGAGAGGCCAATGTTACCTGAGGGTCCACTAAAGGTCCATCAGAGAGTGTCCATGTCACGTGTGGATGTCCATGTACCTTTCTGACCACACAGGCTTGGCCACTATGCTAAGGCTACTGAATGCACAGGGGAAGACTCCAAATGAACTGCAGAGTACAATAAGAACAACTACAGTATGTGTCCATGAGTGAATCTACATGTGGCGTGGGTATACTCAAGTCCTAAGGCAGACTGTGTCTATGAGAAGGGCCTGGGAAAGGACTACAGTAGGTGTGATGTAAGTGCTGCCATTGCATAGTTTCTGTTAGCATCAACTCCCAAAATGTCAAAATGATCTGTCCTCGAATGCTAACGGTATGCTACAGTATGTCTGTATGTGACTGAAGAATGCTAACAGTATGCTACAGTATGTCTGTCTGTATGTATGTGACTGAAGAATGCTAACAGTATGTTACGTCTATATGTGACGGAAGAATGCTAACAGTATGCTACAGTATGTCTGTATGTATGTGACTGAAGAAATGCTAACAGTATGTTGCAGTATGTCTGTCTGTGCAGTATGTGATTGAAGAACTCACCTCATGCTCCGCATTAGCATGGTCAGTGACATCAAAGATAACAGCCTGAGCACCTCTCTCCAGAGCCAGTCGAGCCTAGCGGGGACAGCACAGAGAGGGGGAGTCAGTTGATTTATAATACTACAGCTATTTCATTGCCCAGAAGCCTGATATGTTCCAGAGAATCTTATTAAAAGGTCTGTCAGATGCACATAAATCTTGCCAATATGTGAGTTTATGTCTATGTCCACAGGCTAAGTTAAGAAAGTGAGTAAAAACATTCAGGGGTGATGACCACTAGGTGGCACTCTTGTCCAAATGCAGTTCAGAACACACATGGAATGAGCTACACGCATTACACAATCCCACCTCTGCTCTGACAACAAGGAAACTTAAGAAATGTTTGTGTGCACTGATTGTATGCTTTCCCTCAAAAGCAGAGCAAGAAAGAGAGAGAGAGAGAAAGAGAGAGAGAGAGAGAGAGAATATGGAATGAACATGAACACTACACTTGTCATTTGTTTCAGTTTATGAACTAATAGGCTTGTATTACCATCCTCACAACTCCACCTTCAAGGCAACTAGGAAAACATCTGAATGAATGAATCTGGTGGGGGAACAGAGAGCGCACTAAACCCAGTGCTTGCCATCATTATTTCAACACGGGCTGTTCAAAGGCTGGCGTTTCCTGAGGGCACCCAACCAACATTTCAATTTAATGAAGTCAAGAATTTCAAAAGGTGCTCAACTTAGGTCAGATCACCACCAAACCATGTTAACAACAGCCTGAAGCTATGACCAACCATGGAATGAAGACACACACACACATTCACTTATCTTCTTAGTATGTATGCACAAATCCACAAGAGCACATATGCATGCACGCACGCACACACACACACACACACACACACACACACACACACACACACACACAAAGCTTGACTTCTCTTCTTAGCATGTATGCACACACATATCCACACACACATCCAGGCATGCACACACACACACACACACACACACACTCACTCACAGGTGAAAAGATCAGTTAGCAAATCCATTAATCACCGGTTAATAAGAAAACCCCTCAGAGGAACGGCACCATTGAACTCGGATCACATTTTAACACTTCAAAACACAAAAAGGGAGAGTTAATACATGACTAAAACAGACTCATTTCCCTCCACTATGCATACAAACGTTCAAAGCCTGCCTCCCGCTCCTTCCTGTGTGTGTGTATGATAGGCCAAGTGCTTTCTGAATTAGTTTCTAAGTGCATGCGAAGTGTTCATGTGAGTGAGTGTGTGCTTATGTGAGTACCGGCATGTACTTGTATGTGTGTGTGTGTGTGTGTGTGTGTGTGTGTACACATACATGCCTCCGTGTGTGCGTTCCGGCACGTATGCCTTTGTGCGAGTGAGTTTGCACACATACTCTTGAATGCACGGGGGGATTGTGATTTCTTAATACATACTGTAGGTTAATGTTGCTATGTTACGCATGCAGCACGGGCCTCAAAGGTCACATTATCTTGAGTCAGAAGGGGGTTAGAGAGAGAGAGAGAGAGAGAGAGAGAGAGAGAGAGAGAGAGAGAGAGAGAGAGAGATAGAGAGAGGGAGAGAGAGAGAAAGATAGATAGAGAGAGAGGGAGAGAGAGAAAGAAAGGGAGAAAGAGACAGCTTACATCATCCTGCAGCTTGCTGCTCTCTCAAGAGCTTTGTAGAAAGCCATACTATATCTCAGGCACAAGCCAACTAATTGATTTCACAACACACCATAGATATTAAGTTAGGACATTCTTTACAGCTCTGCATCACAGCAATACACCATAAAAGATCGTGGGACAATAGGACTGGCCAAACATGTGTGTGTGTGTGTGTGTGTGTGTGCTTGTGGAACAGGCAGAATTTCGAAATTGTGGGTGGTCATGCTTTGAGAATCACAGCCATTGCTGGGCCACACTAGCCACTTGAAGGCGGCCTGGTTTCACTCTGCCACCGGGAGAATGCTTTAGCCGGCAGTAACACACACACACAGGCTCCGCTCCAGGGTGACCGCGCCATACCTATGGCTGAATCATGCAGCCATTATACGCTCACACAATACGCGCGTTGAGCTAAAGCTCCTCTGCACAAAAGCGGTGGAATGGTAATGTTGGGTGTTGGTTGGGGCAGCGACGGTGCAGCTTGGCGTGGCCCTTTCTCACGAGATCATTTCAACAGCCTTTTGCTTGCTGCGGAAAGGGAGAAACGAAAAGTGTTTCCGAAATGTCCCCTCCAGGCTACTGTAAACTCCTGCCCCAGTCACCAGTCATCAAGCAGGCAGTTGAACAGCCGCCTCAGCCAGCAGG
>NC_084998.1:7852245-7859745 GCF_963854185.1 Sardina pilchardus
GGAAAGTAAAAAAAAAAAAAAAAAAAGCGAGTGCTCGGCGTGCTTTTGAGCGAGGCCCCGCTCAACAGGCGACTGCTGCTGCTGCTGCTGCACATGCCTCCGCTTGCTGCTCGCGCTCAAAAACAACATTCTGAGCGCACCTCTGCTAAAGGTGCATGGTGGTAGAGGTGGTAGTGGCGGCGAGAAGGGTGTGTGTGTGTGTACATACGAGTGAGTGAGTGTGTGTGTGTGTGTGTGTGTGTGTGTGTGTAGTGGCGGTGAGAAGGGTGTGTGTGTGTGTACACACATACGAGTGTGTGACACACAGACACACACACACACACACACACACCTGTGTGTGTGTGTGTGTGTGTGCTGTGTGTATGGGGGGAGGGTGCACAGGTCCCTGTGAACACAATGAGAAGGAGGCTGTGCCTTCCTAGTGAAAACGCTGCGGCTTGAATGAGTTTCCTGTCAACACCCATCTGTCGGCTCCTCTGACGGTGTGCGACCTTGAGACAACCTGGCGGAGCGAGGGAGCAGAGAGAGCGAGCAAGTAAACGAGTGCAACGGTGTGCGTAGGCAGCAGCCTGCTCTTTCATTGGCCCAGATGCCAGGCAAAGATGGCATCAATGCCACATTATGCCACACACACACACACACACAACCACCACCTCTCACCGTGCCCCCTCAGCCACAAACAGACTTTTTGCTCCCAGAGAGAGTGATTATTATTATTTGAGTCTCTCTGAAGAGGAAGATCCTTGCTACTCCTGATCCAACTGATACTTCTCCCCCCTCCTCACCTCTTCCCTGTGCTCACAGTTCACACTGCTCCACATTCACCAGCTTGTGTGTGTGTGTGTGTGTCTGTGTGTGTGTGTGTGTGTCTGTGTGTGTGTGTCTGTGTGTGTGTGTCTGTGTGTGTGTGTGTGTGTGTGTGTGTGTCTGTGTGTCTGTGTGTCTGTGTGTGTGTGTGTGCGTGTGTGCGTGTGTGTGCGTGTGAGCATGTGTGTGTGTGTGTGTGTGTGTGTGTGTCTGTGTGTCTGCGTGTGTGCGTGTGTGAGCATGTGTGTGTGTGTCTGTCCGTCTATGTCTGTGTCTGTGTGTTTGCCCTTTGCAATCGATTCAGGAATTTGTGCTTTTAAGAGGGGGTGGGTGAGGGTAGGGTGGAGGTGGTGGAGGTGGTGGAGGTGGTTGGGAAGCTGCCAGGCTGGCTCACTGCGTACGAGCGCGCTCTAACTGACTAACCGACTGACTGACTGAGCTGGCCGCGGCCGGCGCCCAGGATTCCGGTGTGCGTCTCCGCCGAGCGTTTCATGTGGTCGGGCCCAGATCAAACGCCACATGTGCAAGATATTACTCCTCCCGTCCCAACGGCCACGGAGAGCCATGTCACCGTTTACCGTAAAATAAAACCCTCCATGGGGCGACGCAAAGCCCACGTGGCACCATTCCTCAAGTGCCTCCATGACGTCAACATTGATACTTTTCTTTCATTTGAAACAAAACAAAACAAAACCGAACAAAAAAGACAACAACAAACGACAAACCCTGCCGCCTGCTCGTGGCAGACAGCTTAATTTACTTAAGCGGTTTCAACTACGCTGTTACTTGGAGCACAAAGGTTAAAAAACAAAGGCCCAAATCCACACAAAAGGGGGTAGGTCTACTCCACTGCGTGGTTAAGCTCGCTTGCTAAAAGCTTGCCGTTGAGATTACTCATGTGCCCATTCAGCCACAGACGCTCGCACATCGCTCACTTTAATCGGTTGCGCAATGCGGGACGCCAAGGCCGAGGCCGCATGGGTCACACTGGCGCAACCGGGCGCCATCTGCGGACACACACAAGAGCCTTTGGCTGGCCAACGTCAATGGTAGCCCTGGCTTTCATTCCAAGTGACTCAAAACCAACACAATGCTTAAGCACGCCTACGAGCGCCTTTGAAGTCTTTCAGCTGAGATGTGATTTCTGTTCGAGGGCCAACTGTATCATGTGTCTGCCCAGTAATGGCATTAAATCAAGATGGGAGCATATGCACGTGAACAGACGCAGACACACACAGACACACACACACAGAAAAAGAGAAGGCAGGTTTGACTCACATACATATGCATGCATGCACATGCAAACAGACACACACACACCCACACACACATATAACATGCACATAGATAAACACACACACACCCACACACACACACACACGCCTATCTCTACACACACATATAACATGCACATAGATAAACACACACACACACACACACACACACACACACACACACATATAGAGACACACACACACACAAACAGGGAAGAGGAGACAGAAAAGCAAAAGACACTCTCATTGTTCAGATACACATACATGCATGCATGTACGTTCCTACACCACAAGCACACACAGACACACACTCCCCTGATTCTTGACCCCCTTGAGGTGCCCCTGTCTGGAGTTGAGCAAACACCCCTCGTCATGGAGAGAGAGAGAGCCTCATATCCTGAGCCTGATCCCTCCCCACCTCCAAAATCCCTCCTAGCCCTTCCAGCAAGCCCCGTCTACAGCAGCCACAGCTACAACCACCCCCCACCACCTCCACCCTCCACCCCCACCTCCAACCCCCTCTCCCACCTCCACCACCACCACCACCGCCCCTACCCCCAGCACAGCAAGACTGGGCCTGATCTAACAAGCCACTTCCAGGGGCAATTAAAGAGCAAGAAAACGCCATATCCTGATCTTCAAACAGCACGGGGCGAGAGGATCAAAGGCCTAATAACGGTAGCAATAGAAAATGAGAAGTCAGCAGCGCGCCCTGGGCCTAACGCTATAGACGTCCCGGGCTGTTTTACTTTGACACGAAAACCCCTCCTGTCCTCACTCCCACCTCTCTCTCTCTCTCTCTCTCTTCCCTTCTTCATCCCTCCATCCCTCCATCCCTCCCTCCATCTCTCTCTCTCGGAGGCCTGCCCAGTGTAGGCCGTGTGTGGGGGTGCTGGAGGCCCAGAGCTGAGTGAGTGGCTGGCTTGTGGGGAGAGCGACTGGCTTTGATTCGCTGGTTTTTCCAGCTGCCTCCTCCGGGGCTCCCATCAAACCGTATCAATCAGCATGTTTCCATGTTTCATTTCCATGGCATCGCCTTCCTCGCTGGTCTCCGTGTGTGTGTGTGTGTGTGTGTGTGTGTGTGTGTGTGTGTGTGTGTGTGTGTGTGTGGGTCCCATCTTAATTTACCAGGGCCACACTGCTGACGGAGTGGCTGTTCCTGACAAGCAGAGAACATATCGTGCACACACACACACACACACACACACACACACACACACACACACACACACACACACACACACACACACACTGTGAGTCAGTCGTCAGAGTCTTGCCTGCGCCTCATCCGCTCGGCGACTTTCTATCAAAACAGGGAAGCGACTAGGGGGTGCCACCATTACATCTGGCAAGCGCCTGGCAGGAATTTCCCCTCCGTCTAACCCAAGCTACAGTAACTCCACCCCAGCCTCTCCCTGATCTGCCTCGCCCTGGCTCTGTGTGTGTGTGTGTGTGTGTGTGTGTGTGTGTGTGTGAGAGAGTGAGTGTTTGTTTGTGTGTGTGTGTGTGTGTGTGTGTGTGTGAAAAAGCAAATGTGTGGCTCATCCACTCAGTTCCAACACCAAACCAGGAAAACAAAACAAACACATCCGTTCCGTGAGTGTGTATGTGTGTGTGTGTGTGTGTGTGTGTGTGTGTGTGTGTGTGTGTGTGTGTGTGTGTGTGTACGTGGGCTGAGTCGGGGGGTGAGGGGAAAAAGACAGAGGGGTTCCACCCCGGGTTTTGGAAGGGGCGGGGAAGATGGTATTTTAATGGCTGTAATTTAACAGTTATTAAATGGCGGCGTGTGTCCCCCGGAGTCCCTGGCGTGTAAGCGCGCTGCGCCATGCCGCGCGGGGACTATATTTAGCGGTGGCGGTGGCGGGGCGGCGCTGTGCCATGCCATGCCATGCCGTGCTGAGCTGTGCTGTGCTGTGCTGTGCTCGACCGGCCTCAGCTGGCGCGGGGCCCTCACTGTCGACAGGCTGACGAGAGCGCGGCCCGCCGCGGCCAGCGCCTTTGAAGTGACAGAGCAGAGAGGCGGCGCGCTAATGTGCATGCCTGGGGACGCAAACACTTTGCATTCTAACATGCCAGAGGTAGGCTCTTCAATCAGAGGGACAGATGGGGCTCTCACACACACACACACACACACACACACACACACACACACACACACACACACACGTACACACAGACATATGCATGGATACATGCATAAACGTAGACACACATACACACACACAAACACCAGGTTTGCCTACATCCACAGTAAGCTTGGGGCGATATGGCATGCAAACTAGATCACAATATGTCCTGATGTTTTTGGTGACAGCATTACAAATTACTACGTTAAAACAGGGCCATTACTAGTTTTCAGCCATACGTCACGCCAGCTTGAGAGCCGTGCAAGCACAAAAAAGTAAAACTTGATCTTGATCATCACCAGTAATGAACAGTCATCTTTGTTCTCACACTGCATGAACACATGCTAACACATAAAAACATGGCATCACCAATGTCATTAATATCCCCAAATGACAAATTCTTATCATGGGGAGGAATTCTACCATCTACCTAGCCCACAAACATTCAAATCAAGGCAAATTGGAAACTAGAAAAGGACTGACTGACACACGCACACACACAGACACACACACACGGCTCTCTCTCTATACCGCTCACACACACACACAAACTGGCTATACTGCGACTGTTTCTATTTTGGGATGCTCCCTCTCAGTGGCTCAGTGCCGAAGGCTCACTGTTTGCACATAACAGTTCTGTGGTCTCGCTGTCAACAAACTCAAATCCGCCTCCGAGCAGAGCCCAGCGTCACAGATCCCTGCCATCCTTAATTACAACGACAAGAATGTTCCGAGGGGGGGGGGGGGTGCACTGCCTTCCCAGAATGCTCCGGGGTTTCGGTTTGCCTCCTGTGTGGCATCTCACGACCTGATCACGGAGGGCGCTATACAGTATATCACTTCAAGAAAGCAAGTGCCGCGCGGAGGTGACAGCCTTGAGACTGAGTGTGAGTTGAAGTCAGAGAGAGAGAGAGAGACAGACAGAGAGAGAGACAGACAGAGAGAGAAAGAGAGAGAGAGAGAGAGATGAGAGGGGAGAGGGAGGAAGAGAGAAGGGGGAGGTAGACACTACTCTCTAATGCTGTTGAGGGCACAGGAAATCCTTTGTGAGTACAAACAGCAACTAGAGATGAATGGAAAACTATTTTGAATGGATAGCAAATGTTGAATGGACAAATCAAGAGATCCAGTACTGACACAGTCAGTGACTGGGGCGAGTGTATAAAGCAGAGTGATACAGAGAGAGAGGGATAGAGAGAGAAAGAAAGAAAGGAAGAAAGAAAGAAAGAAAGAAAGAGATGTAGAGAGACAGAGAGGAAGAGAGAGAAAGAAAGACAGAAAGAAAGAAAGGGATGTAGAGAGACAGAGAGGAAGAGAGAGAAAGAAAGACAGAAAGAAAGAAAGGGATGTAGAGAGACAGAGAGACAGAGAGAGAGAAAGAAAGACAGAAAGAAAGGGATGTAGAGACAGAGGGAGAGAGAGAAGTGAGAGGTAGAGTGTGAGAGAGACAGGCCAGGGGTGTTGGGCTGGCAGCAGGCCAGAGTATTAATGTGTGATGATGAAAAGGCTGCTTGCAACAGCGCTGCTGCTCCCATAAATTAGAAAGTGCCCTGACAGGTCGTAAAAGAAAGACAAGTGTGGAAGTGAAGAGAGACATAGAGAGAGAGAGAAAAGAGAGAGAGAGAGAGAGAAAGGTAGATGAGCAGGAGAGTGACATGCATGGCTTCTAATCAGGCTGCATTCCGCAGGGTTTTCCTTTAGTCTCGGAGTGGAGCACGGCTGTGGCCCAGAGCTGATTAATTACAGGGGCTGAGATCACACCCGCACACAGGAAGAGAAGAGAAGAGAAGAGAAGAGAAGAGAAGAGCTCACACCTCTCTCTCTCTCTTATGTCATACTGTATAATAGTGAGATGCATTGATTTGTGTTTTGGTTTTCAAAAGATTGCATGTGTATGGGATGTAGGGATTCATGTGAAGTCAATGTTGCTTATTTTCTTTTAAGTTTTTCAAAGTCAAAGTCCCTCTGTCTCAAGTTCATATTCAACTGAATTTCACTGCCAAGACAAAACTATGTGCATTACCATTTTCTGAACGTAATATATAAGAAACAGATGAAAACTGAACACCATGTCATGTGTGTGTGTGTGTATGTGTGTGTGTGTGTGTGTGTGTGTGTGTGTGTATGTCTAAAAACCCTAGGGGGTCTGGAATCATTCCAGAGAGTTCTTGAGCAGCCATTGTTCCATATGCTTCTTCAGTTCCACACAGAACTACATGTCCACAGCATACAGACTACACAAGCTAAGACACCACCATCATCACCACCATCATCTCTCTCTCTCTCTCTCTCTCTCTCTCTGATGTTTGAGGGAATAACCAGTGGAAATCTACGACCGCTTTCCCTTCAGCCGGAATGCTAACAATGCCGGTGACATCTGCTCGGCTGCGACCCCTGACCTCCCCCACAGGTTAGGAGGCGTTGGCCATCTAGCCAGCCGTGCTGAAATGGACCAGAGAGGCACAGCAGCAGCAGCAACGCCTCCCGAGGTGTCCGTCTGACCACACAAGTAGCCGTTTGATGTCGACGCTCTCCACCCCCCCCCCCAAACCCCAATCCATTCATGGTCACTTGTAACAGCTTGTACAAGCGTATGCTGTGGGCACTCACACCAATAAATTAGCGCAAAAAGGTAAGTGGGTCGCAGACAGAGGCAGAGTTCCATCCGCTGCCGTAGCTTGCAAACTTGTAAACCTCTTCACCCTCAATAAATACGCAGTGACAGGAACAAGTTGGCGCGGCCGTATTTTCTCGAAGGAGCCGAGGGGGAAGTCGGAGAGCCACAGCTGTGTGCGAGGGAGGCCGGTTCCTGCGTCCCCTCACCCCTGACATTCAGCTGGGCCGAGGGGAGAGGCCGGGGCCCTGGCCGCAGGCTTAAGGAAGTGGCCCCTGCCCCCCCACCCCCTGCTCCCCCCCCCCCCGGCCTCTGCTTCCCCCTACAAAGTGCTCCGACTCCATCCATCCATCAGTGGCGGCTCTCTCTGTCTCGCTCTCGCTCCTCACACACCTGCATTACTGAATAGACAGATTACAGAAGCCGGGGCCGCAAAGCAAAAAGCAAAAAGCAAAAAAAAAAGTGGGAAATATTTGCTTTTTCATGTTTCTTTAACCCCAACCCCCCCCCCCCCCCCCCCACCACCAGCCCTCACTACCTCCACCTCTTTTCTCTTTGCGTCTCCATCTATAGAGGCAGGACTGCTGGTGAAACCGCATAACAGAAACACATACCGGAGCCCTTGTTTTTGCAGGGAGTGTGTTTCTCTCAAAAGAAAGGAATGTGCCCCCACCATACA
>NC_084998.1:7862245-7879745 GCF_963854185.1 Sardina pilchardus
TCTCTCATACACATATGCAAACATACTCTAGTCTAGGGGACACACACAGAAGCATTATGCAGAGACAGAAACAGACAGACACACACACACACAAACAAAAGAATGCACGCAGTCGCACACATTCACCCACTCACACCCACACACACACCCACACACACAAACGAGCAGTTTAATGTGCTGACAATAGTCAGACCCAGCCGTGCTGCACAATTCATGTTTCTCATTAAGTGTTCAGCAGAAAACGTCCACTTGAGATGAACGGGCTGCTGCGAGGCTTTCTGACAGTCCTGTCATTTGGATCTTGGATGCTCGCGCTCGAGTTATAAATTGTCTTGAGGTCATAGCCATCATATTTTTACAATGCCTGGACGCTAAATACAAATTGCTGATGTCAAAATTGCTACCATGCTGCCGGGAGCCAAGCGCTGTGGCGGCTGAGCGAGCGACCCGCGCGCCCGACTGACACGACCGCCGCCGGGGACTCGCTCGCTCCAGCCGGCCCTCCTGCGGCGGCAAAACCAGAGACCAAAACCGTCTCTCGGGGGGGTGGGGGCAGAGTGAGAAGCTCGTTTTGGTGTTTGGTGATGGCGGTGCAGAAGTGTGAGCTGAAGGACTCGCTGACAGACAGACAGAGAGACAGGCAAGACAAACAGACAGACAAGAGACAAAGCCAGAGAGACAGACAGAGGGACAGGCAGAGGGACAGGCAGAGGGACAGGCAGACAGACACAGAAGCAGGCAGACAGACAGAGAGAGAGACAGGCAGATAGACAGACAGACAAAGCCAGAGAGAGAGACAGAAAAAGAGACAGAGAGACAGAACAGGCAGACAAACATACGAAGAGACAAAGCCAGTCAGACAGACCGACACAGAGGCACCCTGGGAACGGCAGATTGAGGACCAGTGTGTTTGGGCTTCGTCAGCACAGCAGGACCCAAAACAAGAGCCTTCGGCGAAAACACAGCAGAGCACCGAGGACCCACCGTGCCATAGAGATGGACACAACAGCCATAGAGATGGACAAGAGAGGGACTCTATCTCTGCAAAGTATGCAGAGATAGAGAAAGAAAAAAGAGAGAAAGACGCAAGAGAAACAAAGAAAGAAAGACTTCATTAACAGCACTGTCAGCAGTGGGTCTGTGGTCACGTGAGACGGCGTCATGTTCGTTCTCTCCAGTGTGACAGGTGGAGGCCTGAGGCCCTGGAGCAGCCTGAGCACACGAGGAGGAGGAGGAGGAGGAGGAGGAGGAGGAGGAGGAGGAGGAGGTGGAGGTGGAGGAGGAGGAGGAGGAGGACGAGGAGGTGGAGGTGGAGGAGGAGGAGGAGGAGGAGGACGAGGAGGTGGAGCTGGAGGAGGAAGAGGAGGAGGAGGTGGAGGAGAGCTACAGCCGCTCCATACGCCAAAGACCCACGCTGAGTGTACTGGCAAAGTCCATAGGCTGTGGAGCACGTAGCTGTGGAGGTGGTCGTCCCTTACTTGCTGTGAGATGGAATAAATATATTCCATGACAGACTGAGAGAGGGAGAGTTAGAGAGGGAGAGAGAGAGAGAATGATTTGAAATAGAGAAAGGGAAGAGAGAGAGAAAGAGGGAGAGAGAGAGAGAGAGAGAATGATTTGAAATAGAGAAAGGGAAGAAAGAGAGACAGAGGGTTTCTAAGAGAGCTTCAGTGTGTCCAGGGTGCTTTTCATTAGGGCTCAGGAGGGAGCTTATAGAGTATGCGCTGCCTTCAGCGCTCACACTGCGATCACAACGCATAACATGGCCCATCAGCAAGCAGGACAGATCCACAAAACACATGCTGGCGCAAACACCCAAGGGAAACGTGTGTGTGTGTGTGTGTGTGTGTGTGTGACAGAGAGAAAGTGTGTATCCAGATCATCACCAGGTCAGGGCCAGACTCACATCGGAGACGATTGGTCCTTGAGATCGTGAGGGATTGGAGAGTTGGATTGTGTGTGTGTGTGTGTGTGTGTGTGTGTGTGTGTGTGTGTGTGTGCGCGTGTGTGTGTGTGTGTGTGTGCGTGCGTGTTTGACCATCACAGGAAATCACATCACAGGCGCTATACGCAGTCACTATGCTGACACTCGTTCATAATGTGCGGAAGTGCTATAAACCAAAGCAAAACAAAATAACACAAAATGACAAAATGGCAAACTGGCGTGTCCCACCTGTTTTAAGACAGACAAACAGACAGAATCGGAAACCCACATGTTGCCAGATGGGCAAAAGCTGTTGAGTCAGACACCGACACCACAAACCCGCTTAACCAAAGACAGAGAGGGGAGAAGAGAGAGAGAGAGAGAGAGAGAGAGAGAGAGAGAGAGAGAGAGAGAAAATGAGGAGAGGTTTTCATCATTTGTCGTTACTGAGAAATAAAGTCTTTTTAGGCCTTCGCAGGATCCTCTCTTCTCTCTGTTGTCTTGGGCACGCTTCAAAGCTTTTAAAAGGGAACTCAAGGTGCATAAAAGCACTCTGGCAAAAACTCAGAGAGGAAGAGAGAGAGATTGAAAGAGGACAAGAGGGAAAAAGCATTGCGCAGGCAAGCAGAAGCGTTGGAAGATGGTGGTCCAGTGCACCAAAAAAAAAATCTCCCAGAAGTCCGGGCCAGCGAGCACACATGTCCACTCCGTCTCGAGTCCTTCCACAAAGCGTTCAAGAGCACTTTACTGAAGGATATTGTCTGGACCCGGTACAGCGAGATGCTTTGGCTTACAAGAGGGTTTCAAATAATGGTTTGTGTGGTGTCGTCGAGGAGCGTTCGGGAGAGTTCATTGCAAAATGACAACTTTTATGTGTACGCTGCTTTTTGCATCTGCCCTTCCAAAAGCCTCTGCGTTCGTTTCGCTGAGGTCGTTTTCCAGATGTTCCCCGGCCCTTGTTCCTGAAACGCCTCCAACAAGATTTAGCCTCTCTTACGAGGAAGAGCAAAAAAAAAAAAAACAGGTAGACATATTTCCAGTGTCCACTCGAGTCAGAGAGAGAGAGAGGGGGGGGGGGGGGGGGGGGGGTTGAAAAAGCCACACAGGAGAAATCTACGGTCAACAACGCTGCAATCACACTCCCTTGGAGCACTCACACACAGACACACACAGACAGACAGAGACAAACACACGCACACGCAAACATCATCAAAGAAAGAGGACAAAAACGGTTTCTACAGAAGCCAGATTTATTCCTCTTTCTACGGATTTCCCCTTTTCTAACACTTCCTGTGACTAGTCTGTGACTCTTCTGATGCCTTCCTCAACATGCTTACAGATCAATGGACATGGAGACAGACACACACACACACACACACACACACACACACACAGAGAGCAGCCTTTGGGCATATCATTTTCTAGTCCTCCGCCCCTAAACAAGATGTCACTGTAATCAAAATCTGTAAAACATCAAGCAACAGCTTGTAAAGCTTAGAAACACACACACACACACACACACACACACACACACACACATACACAGATCACATGCAGATCACACACTCGTACTCCCTCTCTCACAAATGCAGACACAAACAGACACACAAAGACACACACGCACAAACACACAGACCACTCAGTCCTTGCATATTTTTCACTTTCCTTTTTCCATTCTCATTTCAAAAGCAAAACAGGATTATGCCGAGGCCATTGCCCCCTTTCATCTCACAAGGGGGAGCATCAATACGAAACGTACTGTAAAGGAACCCAACAAGTTGAGACATGGGTCAAGCCTCCCCGATCATTCTTCTCACTCAGAGCCATGTTTTCAAAAAGAGACATGCTCTGCCATTCTTCTCAGGCAAGTAGAAAAGATGGGAGCTTTTGTGGATTAGCTGTTTGCTAAAGGAGGCTGGCATGGATCTTTTCCTCCTTCAAAGTTAGCTGCTATAATTACAACACAGACTCCACCATGCACTTATCTTCTGTATCCTAAACAACTGACAAAAACAAACTATCGATTCCTTTTTGGATCGATTCAGACCAAAGATATATATTTGGGCTGAGCGAATTTGGAGTCTTGGGAGATGCGCTCAAAGAGAGGCTCTTGGAGTAAATATTTGGAAGTCGGTTGTCATTCCAGTCGCGTTCCAGAGCGATGGAGGGTTGGCAACGTCTCGGATGCCAAGCTGCGTGTCTGCGAGGGGGGATCAGATATGGCGCCACACAGACATCGTCACCAGGCCGCAGAGAGAGCGGCTCCCAGCCGGGCACTGCCAAGATGGCAAAAGCTCTCCCTGGTGGTTCTCATTTCTCCTCCGAATCGAGCGTTAAGGTAAGCGCTCTGATGTGGCGAGGACTGATGCAAGGCTACAAGTCCAGGAATGTTTTAAATAAACAGCGTCACGTACAGCGTGCGGTATATCCCTTTCAGTGTTTACTGTATATCGCTACAGTAAACAAATGGATGCATACGATATTTCTAGCTGGACAAGAATGTCTACGTTAACATGGGTCAGTCTGCGACCATAAAAGAGATGGCCAAAATCTAACGTGAAATGTCGTCACTCCTGTGTAGACACAACGGTACATCATAAGATTGTCGTGTTTACTCATCCGGTCAGCTTAGGTCACGCCATGGAAGCTTAACAGTGCTGAAATGGCCAGACGAGCTCTAAGCAACAAGAGATTGAGCAATTGCTCGACTCGGAGCAGTTTAGTCTAGCCCTGGCCATTGTCTCACAGCGAGATTTAAGGGAATCCAAATGTTTGCCCAGAGCCGGACCCCCCCCCCTCTCCGAGATCCTACGGGACTACAGGCCTGGCTGATTGTAATTGAATGTTTTTGTGTCGCGAGGCCAGAGGCCTCCAGAGCCCTTTCCAATCCCCGCGGAGGGGAAAGAAAGAAAGAGAGAAAGAGAGAAACCCGGCCGACCACAAATCAGAGGAGGAATCCAGTGTGTCCTTGGGATGAGCGGAGATGGCAGGGATGGGACCCGTCGCGGAAAACCAAAACTCAAACAAAGGAAACTCTATACGCCTCGGCGGCAAGCTGCATTCTGTTTGGTGGCCGGCCGGGGACTATTCTGGGCCCAGGGCAAAGCCTCTGTGGTTGGCCATTTATCTATAGGTTTCAAATGAGCGCCGTGATAAAGCAGGACGAGACAGACACAGTGCAGAAAACACAAGCGGTCAAATAAGATGCTGACGAACCTGACATGCAGTTTAAGTGGACTGTAAAGCATGTGCAATGCATTACTAATTTGTCTTGTTGAGTGTTGTACTTTGAAAGTAAGGATTAACCGGAGTCAAATTCCTTTTTTGTTTACGCAAACCTGCCCAATAAAGCTGATTCTTGAATTTCCCCATGGGGATCAATAAAGTACTGTATCTATCAATCTATCTATCTGATTCTGATTCAAACATGCATCATTTTGCAGTCCTGATATTGCCATTGAAGAACGTGGTTTGGCGATAAACCACCTAATAAAAGGGCCCTAATGGTTTTGTTTTGCTAGCAGAATGCAGCCCTGGGGTTTCTCTATTAGAAGGTTTACCACTTCGGTTAACTTAGCTAGGTTCATCATCACTAAACCACATACTTGGAATACCGTGTGGTTTGAAACGATTTCCTTTGTTGTTTAATATAGCTCAGACTCACCAAGGCTAGCCAACATTCTCATGATGGCAGACGTTTCATCCTAAAAGGGCCACAACCACACTGTGTTTAGGGATCAACAAAGTGTTGCTTTTAATATCTTGCGCTTGTTCACCGATAAACCAGGCCTCCCGCACAAAACACTCCCAGTCCCCGCTAGCACCTGAAGCGGCTGGCCCAGTTTGGGAGTGAGATTCTGCACATGCCTTTGGTTTTGGCCAGACACCGTCACTTAGTCTTGTCAACACGTGAAGTACCGTACAAAACCTGCCTTCGCACACAGCAAACAACACACACACGCTGTTGAACTTTTCCCCTCCGCCAGCTCGGCCAGACGCTTCCCAAACGAGTCAAAGCCGTGCTGGAGCCGAGGCCGTGCTGGAGCCTGGAGTCCGTGCTGGAGCCGAGCAATAAATACATACAGCCCACTCGGACGACCTCACTATCACACCTCCAAACCTGACCTTTCAACTCTCTCTCTTTTTTTTGTTGTTGTTTTATCTGAAACAGAAGACACCAGAAACAGCAGCTGGCTGACTGGCTGGCTCTCTCTCTCTCTCTTCCTCTCTCTTCTCTCTCGCTCTCTCCCTCCCTCTCTCTCTCTCTCTCTCTCCCTCCGTTCTCTGGCCAGTATGACTCAAGTGACAGCTGTCTCACTGATCTCTCTCACATCCAGCGCCAAGAAACACTCCTCACTCCCACCCCCCCCCCCCCCCTCGGATCACCCCCCGCCCCCCACCCCCCCAACCCCCTCCCGCAGGAAGCCCCCTGGCCTGCCAGGGGCGGCAGCACTGGAGCTGACCCTGGCCTGCCTTCCAAGCAGCCCCAAGGGCCAGCACTCTTCCCCTGGCTGCTAACCCTCCCACCCTCCCACCCTCCCTCCACCCAGAGGCATGACGGAGGCCAAAGCCAGGGCCAAAAAAATATCTCCTCTGTTTTGAACAGTGTGGGTAATATGGTCTTTGGTATTATTTGCCCTCAATGGTGCCTTCCAGGCAGTGCTGCCTTCAAGGCACTACTCCCCTCAGTTTAGGGGTAGGATGAGGGTTGAGGGGGTTAGGGTTAGGAATATGGTAAAGGTAGTGCCTTTTAGGCTGTGCTGCCTGGAAGGTGCCGTTGGGGGCAAAAAACACCATTGAGCGGGTAATACCTCTGGATTGGGCCCAACAAAGAAGATCTCTCAACATTGGGGACAACCTCTGACAAAAAAAAAAAAAATAAATAATAATTCTGTAGATGTTTGTTTTTATCTGTCAGGCCTCCCTCCAGGAGCGCACAGGACAGCAGAGGCGAGGTGAGGCGGAGAGTTAGCGGAGAGGAGAGTGGACAGACGTACCTTGTCCAGCAGCGGCAGGCAGTGGTGCACATTGCGCTCGGGGCTCTCCAGCTTGACGATGCTGATGAAGTTGCTCTCCGGGCGCTCATCCTCACTGGTGTTGCACAGAGACAAAGGGTGGGACTGGATGGTAGAGAGAGAGAGAAAGAATGGAAGAGAGATAGAGAAAGAATGGTAGAGAGAGAGAGAGAATGGAAGAGAGATAGAGAGAATGAATGATAGAGAGAGAGACAGAGAGGGAAGGGAAAAAAACAATAGAGACATGTTGTTAGGAGTCAGTCAGATCATCACTGCTTATTATACTGTACCTACAATCATTGTTAAAGCAGTAGAACTCAACTCATGTCCCATACAGTGGCGTTCATAGAACTATTCCAGTGGAGTCGGGATCTTTCAAACTCAAATTGACTTGTTCAGCGTCACTTCTAGTGAACTGTAATTTCAATGTGGAAGTGAAATAACAACACTCAGCTGTGAGTGAATGATGTGGGTGTTTGTGTGTGTACATATGCACATAGTATCTCTGTGTGTGTGTGTGACAGAATTCCCATCTCTCTGATGTCTCCTGTGTGATACACGTCTCTTCCTGAACATGTGGGTGCATATTTGACTAATAGGCGGCTTATCAAAGACGTGAAAAAAAGTAAGTGAAAAAAAACCCTCCCATTTCCTATAAAGATGACAGGTGCTAAAGACCTCTTTCTTTCTCCCTCCGTCTTTCTCTCTCCCTCATTCGCACTAACTCTCTCTCTCTCTCTCTCTCTCTCTCTCTCTCTCTCTCTCTCTCTCTCTCTCTCTGTCATACACACACGCACACACACACGCACGCAGATGCAAAAACGCAGAGAGCATAAAGGTGATGCAAAACCCCAAGCACAGTGAGGGCTAGACTCCACAAAGACCAAACATCGAGGTCAAACCAAACGCCTCAAGACAAATAACCCCCTTTACATAAACCAGAACTTAACGCTGGAGAGCACTGGCCGTGTGGTTGAGGGCTCAGTCTTTGTCAGACAGTCAAACTATCTACGCCACCATGCCCTGGTTGCCATAGGAGACCCATGAGTTTCTACCCAGTTCCAAAGCGATGCGCTTTTCTGTGTGTTTTATTCTCCCAGAATGCATTGGGGTGGTCTCGTCCCTTCCTGGGTCCCAGACTGACACGCCCTGTGTGTGGTTGGGCATAGACGTGCATGGGACACCCCCCCACCCCACCCCACCCCACTCCACCCTGACCCCACCCCTGCTGATGTCAGGCAGTGGAAATCCCGCAGTTGAAACAGACCCAGGGGCGGGTGACATCATCCGCTGGCACCCCATCCGGGGGCACTGATGTCAGCGGTCACGCAGGCCTAGCGAGCGAGCGCCCGCCGGGCACGGCAGGGGGAGAGGGTGGGGGGGGGGGGTGGCGGGAGGCAACTGGGGAAAAGCAACAAAGGCCAATACAAAACAACAACTTCAACAACTGCCTTGTGCCATGAATGCATGAGATGGTCCTGGCCACTCCAACAAACTCAGGGGGGTTGGGGTGGGGTGGGGTCGGGTAGGGTGGAGTAAGGTTGGCAGCTGATAGAAGTACTGAGTAATTTTAAAAACATTCAACATAAACATCAGCAAAGTGTGAGCGACGTACGGTATTTACCCTTTTTTTGTGGAACAATAAGGAGCCTGTTTGGTTTGGGCCAGAGAGACTCCAGACTCCTTTATCTCTGAACTGGAGCCAGTGCCAGTGCCACGGCCCAGCTATGCTATGCTACGTCCACATCTGACCAGCGAGCAGGACCCAAGCTACTAATGGCCCCTGCTCAGAGTCACGTCTCCCTCAACTGACCACCACAGTGTGCTGAAGTCTCACAGACACCCAAGACCCCCGTGAAGAAGAACAGGACTATTCACAGCCAGTGTCGTTAGCTTACAGTAACTTCCCATGTATTATTAGCCGCATTGTGTATAAACCGCATGACAGTGTTTTATGCAATTTAAAAAAACAAAACAATTAACTGCACCCACGTATAAACCAAAGTGCCCAATAGCCCATTGAATCTGAATCAGATTCATATTGTACTTTAATCATAAAGAAGAATGAAGAAATCAACTGCAGTCCCATCTATAGCCTCATTGCTGAAGAAATTTGAGATCAATGTTTAAACCTTGGTTAACAGTCAGGAAATTACAGTATTGTTACAAAAAAAACCCAAAAAAAACAGAGCGAATATACCTATACATATTGAAGGGGGGAGTGAGAAGCCCCTTAAGTATAGTTAATACAGTTAATATACTTTAATATATTAAATATAGTATAGCAAAATACTGTTGTATGATGTGTATAAAATCTGGGTTTTTAACAAATGCTCTTTATCTTTAAATGTTTTTAATGTTTTTCTTTAATGTTTCTCATCAGTCACTAACCAATCCAAAACTGTGTCCTTCAGGGCTGCATGGCAGTCTGTGGCTAATGCACAAATGTTATCTGGTTTACGTCCAGTCTGCATCAATTTAGACGCTTGTTTCACGACTACACATAAAGAGCCCTTTTGAATGGACCGCCTATTTTAATGAGTGACTCAAGGCAAGCTAAGCCCGATGTGCTAAACTCAGACTGACTTCAAGCTGCCATTTACTGATTATACATGTATTGACTTCAGACCAACTAAGACGTTTTTGTTTAGAAATCCTACCAAGACTAATCATTATCTTTTTTTTCCCTCGGTGTGCCAACATAAGTATATGCCAAACCCACTTAGAATCTAGAGAAAGGGAACATTGTCCATAATCCCTCACTTGTATTTTTGTCTCCGAAAAGTGAGGGGCGAGATGGCTGTGGACGAAAATAAACCGTGTGGGCAGGCAGCACTGACCCCAAAAGAACCATCTTCATTCGGCTTTTCAAGGGTGGAGGGGGGACTGGGAGCCCTGGGAACCAAAAATCACTGAGTCTCCGTTTTCACAGGGAGCAGAAACCGCGGCGCGCGCAAACACTTGCACCCCGTCCCTCCCTCCTTGTCAGTGCTAACAATGGTCAATTCCACCGTTCTATATATCTGTTAAGACTCGCCAACCAACAAGCTCGCTCTCTCTCTCGCTCTCTCTCTCTCTCTCTGTCCCTCTCCATCCGTTTTGGAGCCCACGATGAAAGGCATTCCTCTCCGGTTCAATCACAGTCGGCCCCCAAAAATACTCAAAGGCAAGAATCTCGCAGGCCCAAAGACAAACAGAGGCGCAGTAAGCAAGGGAAAATAAAGAGCGGCTGTGGTGAGAAGTCAATATTTCTTCTCCCTCCTGTTTGCCCTGTGGGTCTCCTTTCTTCCCGTGCCAGCCGTGGCAGAGGGCCGCTTTCTTGTTCCATCGGCTGCCAGGATGGAGCTCAGGCTCAGGCGGTCGTGTCAGTGTGCGTTAGAGGCAACCAAAGGCAGCCTGCGCCTCTGATCACTCCCTACCCTTCAATTTAAATCCACTCAAGTTGCAAGGCAGCTTCGCTTCTTTTTTTTTTTTTGAAAAGCATGCATACGCATGATGACAATTTTTTGAGAGAGAAAGACAGAGAGGGAGGAAGAGGAAGAGGGAAAGAGGGAGAGAGAGAAGGGAGGAAAGAACAAGTGAAATGAAGCTAAAAGCTGGGAGGAGAAGCTACTTAGCCAGGCACACCTGCAGCGTGGCTGAATGGCGGAGCCTGGAGAGTGAGCTGATGAGGGAGAGGATCAAGCGCTTTCAAAGGCCTCGGCCCTCGGAGGCGCCGAGAGCCGGCCAAGTGAGTGTTCTTCGGGGGGGGAGGAATTCGATTAACCCAAGTCATCCTCTCCCAACCTCCCTCCCCCTCACCTTCCTTCAGCTAGAAAACACACACACACCCCACGACCACCACCACCACCACCACCACCACCCCTCCAGCAACAGCAAAATATTTGGCCAGGGACCCAGCCGGTGTTCCGACCCAGTTTCCAGCGGAGACGTCAACATTCCCCCCGTCCGCCTCACAGCTGGGCCCCTCGCACAGACAGCGGGGTCCAAACAGGCGCCGTGGCCCGGCCCAGCTCGCCAGACGGACGGCTCAATCAGAAAGACACCTGCGACTTCGCCAAGACAGGCCGCGTCCGCCAAAACACTCCAACATGCAACTGTACACAAACATAGATAGCTGTCCAACTACACACTTAAAAAAAACCAAAAAACAACTACTGCATGTTGTGAAATTGTCAATAGTGAACTTTGTCCGTGTATGTCAGAATGTATGAAGCACTCACACACTGTGTGAACAGAGGGAGAGGGGTAGTGGTGTGTGTGTGTGTGTGTGTGTGTGTGTGAGAGAGAGACTGAGGAATAAAGACTAAGAGAACAACATGAGAAGAGAAAAGATAGGGCATTTCCTGCTCAAACTGAAGCGTTTGCCACGACATAGGTTGTGTGACACTGCAAAATGCAGCCGAGCTTTCAAGCCTCTCGTCTCTTTTATTGTCAGTCATAAATGGCCTGCGCAATAATACGGCCATTTCCATGGCAAATCCTTCGACCAGCATCTGGTATATTCAGCCTCCTTCGCCACAATAGATTACAATAGCCCTGCCTTCCAATGATTCTGCCTTAATTTACTTAGCAGAGGACCACATGCAAAAGAACTTGCAGAACTCGAGGCAACAACGCCGGGCGTTCTCCCCCACTACGAGCGGCCGACGTTCAGGAAACACTTCAGGGTCACCCAGAGTTGTTGCGCCGTATCAGCTAGCAGCGCACCTTCCCAGTAAATGGTGACCCCAGTCGCGTGTTTAACGTGCGTGTGACCCCCGCTCCACTCCACTCAGCTCAGGCTCGGCGTGCCCAGGCCACGGAGAGGAGCATGTGGAGCCTGCTGTTGAGCTAAGATGGAATGGAAGCGCTGTACATGTGCGTGTGTGTGTGTGTGTGTGCGCGTGTGTGCGAGTGAGTGTGCGGATTTAAACCTCAGCTCCGTCGCATGCGAACGCTAGGCCCTGCGGGGCAGAAACCCAAGCCCTCTCTCAGTGGAGCGGCTTGTGGTGGGGTGGGGAAAAGCTTTAGGGTGGTGGTGTGTGTGTGTGTGTGTGTGTGTGTGTGGGGGGGGGGGGGTGGGGGGGGGGCAGGGTCAGGGTGGTGTGGGGTGGGTGGGGGTGCAGAGGGAGAGCTTTGACAGTAATGCTGAGGATCCGTGAGCAGGGAGGTCCTTTAGTTCTCAATGTCAGCGTTTCCAGGGGACAAGCACCCCTCCTACCCCACCAAATGGCCTGTTCCACCGCCACCTACACACACAGTGTGTGCAATGAAGACTCGTTTATGTGCTGTCTCTTAGGGAGATACAGCGCCATGCAGAGGTCTCTGTGTGGGTTTCTACCCTGGTGCTGGTGCACGTGAGCTAGCTACTCAAGCTGAGGGTCGTGATCCAGCAGCAACAGCAGCAGAGGCGTGGTGCTTTTCAGACCACGATGGAGGCAAACTTTCGCTTTCTGCCTCTTGTCCTGGACGTTTACAATGAAACCACAGCCCTCCACAGATACAGGCTGCCTTCGATCTCAGATTGGGGGAGGGGGAGTGCGTGTGTGTGTGTGTGTGGCTGCTGCTTCCTGGAAAATCAAGAGGCCGTCGACACATCGAAAACTGGAAAAAGCAAACGCGGCTGACGTGCAGCGGGGAACAAGAGGCATAGCCCACTTCAGTGCTGTCAAAACAACCGGCGCGTCCAGTTTCTCCCCTGGGTGTCTGCGCTGTCAGCGGCCGGCCGGGGTCCAGTTAGCGGTGGAGACGCGGGGGGAGAGTCCTGCGCTCGGTGACAGGGGGGGGGGGGGGGGGGGGCGGCGGACTCGCATCACAGGGTACACAGAGCCAAGAGCACACGCTTCACACGTCTCCCCCCCCCCCTTCACTGACGTCTGATAAAGACGAGCGAGACCTCCACAGGGTCTACGAAGTGGACTGTCTGTGACGCAAATACAAGATCTTAAGTCCTTGCACACAGTCAAAGTGTCCAGGCCAAGCATGTTGTTGGAGTGTGTGTGTGTGTTGGGGTCGGGGGGGGGGGGGGGAGATAGTAGCCTCATGGAGGGAGTATTCAGGATAAGGAGGAGAACTTCCATAGTCAAGCCAAGTTAAATCAGCCACTTTCCCTGTGTGAGCTTCAGAAACACTTTGGAGTGTATAAACAATCCTCCGAGTCAGGAGAGCCAAAGCTGCACGGCCTCGCCGACACACTCGCCTGCTCGGCCCACCTGGGCAGATGCGCTACGCTGGCCCACAGCGCCTGTATTCTGAGCACCTGCGCTGTTTGTGTCCGAGAGAGAGAGAGAGAGAGAGAGAGAGAGAGAGAGAGAGAGAGAGAGAGAGAGAGAGAGAGAGAGAGAGAGAGAGAGAGAGAGAGATCACATGGGGGACTCCAAAAGGTGCTGCGCGGGCTAGTGGCCAGCAGGGGGAGCAGCGTCCCCTGGTGACACTCGCCCCACACACACACACACACACACACACACACACGCGGGGAGAGAGAGAGAGAGAGAGAGAGAGAGAGAGAGCGAGAGAGAGAGACAGAGAGAGAGAGAGAGAGAGAGAGAGAGAGAGAGGCTGCAGGGGAGGCCGGCCGGACGGGGACTGGGCCAGAGCCCCGGGGTTGGGACACGCTTTACTGCACCACTGACCCGCTACCGTCCCCGAGGGGGGACAAAAGTGGGACGGCCCGGCCTCGCAAACACACACACTCCAGCGCAAGGCTCAAACACACACTCCAGGGCAAGGCACACACACACACACACTCCAGCGCAAGGCACAAACACACACACTCCAGCGCAAGGCACAAACACACATGCCAGCGCAAGGCACAAACACACACACTCCAGCGCAAGGCACAAACACACACACTCCAGTGCAAGGCACAAACACACACGACAGCGCAAGGCACAAACATGGAGGGGGGGGGGGGGAGTAGATGGGGGGGGCATTCCAATGCAGGCACAAAGACACGGGCTCACAGACACATTCACAGACACGCAAGAGTGTCGGGGGTAAAAACAAACATTAGCAGGCGGCCGGCGAGGCAAAACGGGGCGAACGACAAAAAAAAAAAAAAAAAGCCAGCATGCATGGACACTTGGGCGCGCACGCATGCACGTACAATTGCACAAACACACACACACACACACACACACACACACAGAGAGAGAGAGAGCACATGTATTCTGAAAAAGAACAGCCGTTCTTTTCTCGAAAGCCTGGATGCAAGGGAAGGCTCGCCGCGCTCGATCCAGATGTCCTATTGCAGCAACACTCCTGAATATCTCCCAGGGAAAAGACACAATAACACTGGCCAAACACAGCTATCTGAAGTGCAGGCTTTACAGAGAGCCAACAAAAGCAACGCTGTGCTGCACAAACTAGGGAGAGCTCAGAGAAGGAGAGAGGGAGAGAGAGAGAGAGAGAGAGGGACAGAGAGAGACAGGGACAGAGAGAGAGAAGGAGAGGGAGGGAGCGATGGAGAGGGAGAGAGAGAGAGGGAGGGAGAGAGGAAGGTTTCCTCCTGAGTGACTTCAGAAAATAAGCAGATAGCTGTTTGGTACAGTCGGCACAAATTCCTCTGTTCTTCTGTGACCCCCCCCCCCCCCACCAACACCACCAACACCACCACCACCACCCAATCAAGAGGAGGAGAGGAGGGAGAGGAAGGAGTAGCAGTGGATTATGGCCCCCTTAAACCACAGTATGACCCTTGACCCAGGAAGTGGAAGCAAAAGGAGTGAGCGAGCGAGTGAACAAACGATTAAGTCGTGTGTGTAGATTCCTACAGACAAAAGTCAACGCTGCTTGTGTGTGTATGTGTGTGTGGGGTGGGGTGGGGGCGGGGGGGTGAACAAAAGCAGGGCCGCCTGTCGCCATGGCGATGGTTCAGCTGTGCGTTTTGTGTGGCCGGCCTTCATTCTTTCCACTGTACCAGTAAACCCACCTTCGAAAGAGAACACAATGCGTATCAAAGCCCTGCACTTGTGTGTGCATGTACACACACACACACACACACACACACACACACACACACACACACTCCCCTCGGGCTCACACTATCCATTTCAAAGGCGCGGGTGAAGATAAACACCGTGCTTCCCTTCCAACACCAGTAAGAGGCTCTCCAACCCCAGCAATTGTTAGTGTTTCAATGATCCCTCTTTCCTAGTAACAAGGGCCATGTACACACAAAGCCCCTCCAACTTCCTCCGCCCGGCTCTCCCTCCATCACCCGCTCCGTCAGGCGGAGTTCTCAGCTCGTTTTCCCCGCACTCCGCACCCCACGGCCGATAGTTAGTCACGTCTGGCCAGGTCGAAACGCTCAGACATGTTTAAAATATATGAGTCTTAGTGCAAACATTTTTCTCTCTCTCCTTTTTTTTTTGAGGCCTTTAGTGTGTGCGAGAGGTAGACGAGGGGGAGTTGCTAAGCGTGACTCATGACTTCCTACCTTCCACCTTCAGGAAGTTCTGATCAAAATCCTGCTCAGGCTCATCTTAAGAGGTAGGGGAGGCGAGGAGAGGAAGGGAAGGATTTTTTCTGGGTTTTTTTTTTTTTTTTTTTTTGGTCGTGCTGGTTTTCCGAGCAGCGGTCAAATATTTACGGAGGAGCGAACAGACGGCCGAAAGGCGGCAAAAGTCCCAGACAAGTGGGAGGACGGACGTCAAAAAGGCTCGGCTGGCGAGGAGGGAGAGACGGAATGGTACTGTAGATGTGGCTCTCTGCCACAACCTGGGCTCTTGTTTGACCACAACCTCATGACCCAAACCCTTCATTTTTAGCTTAGCAGTGGTGGTGGCGGTGCTGCTAGTAGCAGCGGCGGTAGCAAGACCTAGCAGAAGCATTTTTATTTACTTGACTAGCATTATTTAGTAGCTCAATCTGTTCTGCTCTATTGTTTTCCTTATGATATTGCTACTAAATCAAATTTGAATGTTTTGAACATGTATATACTATATGTATATGCATATTCTGCTGTGGCATTACATGTTTAACACACATGATGCCGCCCTCTATCAAATCAAACTGATCAACAAAGACACTAGGGAGAAAGAGAGCGCCAGAGAGAGACAGAGAGAGACAGAGCGAGCACGAGAGAGAGACAGAGCGAGCACGAGAGAGAGAGAGAGAGAGAGAGAGTGAGTGAGTGAGTGAGTGAATGAGTGGAGTGAGAGATGAAGGAGTGCATTGAGGGCGAGACATATGGAAAGTGTTGTGGAGGGTGGATCAGAGAGGGCCCTGGTCGTGACTCTGCTCTGTAACCAGCCCTGCCTGCCTGCCTGCTTCCCTGCCCATTCATTTTCCCTCTTCCCTCCTGCTCCCACTCGCACAGTCCGACTCCAGCCCACCCCTTCCACCTCTTTCCTCTCCTCCTCCTTTCCTCTCTTCCTCTCCTCCACTCTTTCCTCCTCCCCTCTCCTCTACCCTGAGCAACCTGTTCCTATCATCTCCCATCACTTCACCTCACGCTAGCTGCTATATCGCTACACCATGGCAGCAATTTCAAAAGTGAGTTGTAATCCTTCCATATTCATACACTGATATTAACGCTCCGATTTTTCTCCTTCAACCAATGCCGCCTCCTCACTACTGAGGCAAAAAGAGAAAAATAGTCCCCCAGAAAATAGTCCCTTAGTTAAAAAAAAAAGAAAAGAAAAGTCCCCTGAGTTAAAAAATAAAGAAAAGTGTGGTATGGTGCCTTCTGGTTCTTCTGCAGGAGGCAGGGCAGATGACACTGTTGCCAGCCGCCAGGACTTCCAGCCTACGTGGCTTTAACGAGAGACAGGTGTCTCTTTTTATGCCCGTCCTTATAAAAGCGAAATGATGGCGCTGTGGAGTGAGCTTTTAATATGGTTCCCCTTCCACAGGGTGAGGCTCTTTTACAGCGCACTCGGCCCCGCACGCTCCGCTCTCGGGACAAGCCACCTTCCTCTCATCCTCTCCAGGTCAAAGGTCAAGAGAGCGCATGAGCATATGAGCTGGAACATCCCTCCTTTTTCCCCTTTTCTCACCCCCACCCATCCCACTCCACCCGCTCTCTCTCTCTCCCTCTCTCTTTTTCTCTCCGTCATCTTCTCATTTCAGAATCGTTCTCACATACACAGCCGTCCTACGCACGGACTCTTACACATGGCACTGAAACTGTGCACCAGCCAGAGTCCAGCGTGTGACCAGTGGACCCCCCACACACCCCTCCCTCCCTCCCTCCCCCCTCCCCAACCCCCCCACCTGTTCTTTTCACGGGACTCGTCTTTCCCGGTCAGTGGAGGAGGCCTCAAGACCGGGCACAAAAGGGGGGGGCAGGGGGAGGGGGGGAATGGAATTTTGCCACCTGAGCCCGCGCGTCAGATCTCCTATCTGCCTCCTCCTCCGCTGCTGTGCGACCCCGAGCGCAGCCCAGGCGCCAAACGGGCCCCGGACCCCACAATGTGCGCCTCTATCTCCATCTGATACCGGTATTGATCTCACACACACAGCCATGTTAAATGAGGTTACACGAGACGGCCGCAAGAAAGCCCACACCCGCCCCGAGGACCGACGCTCTGAAAGAGACCAGGAAGCATCCGGGTTTTTTTTTTTTTTAAAAAAAAGC
>NC_084998.1:7882245-7997245 GCF_963854185.1 Sardina pilchardus
CATTTACCCCTCCATCCGCGCTGCCCCCACCCTGTTAGCGTTATCTTGCTTGATTTAACAAAACAGTGCAGTGGCAGGTGGCTATAGGGGTACCAATTTGGACCTCTAAACAAATGGCCCCGTTCATCACAAAACCATAACAATGTATCAAGGCCTCTAGCAACCCTGTCTGTCCCACAGACAGTCTTCAGGGCTAACGTCTGCTGGGGACGGTGGCTCAGCGAGGTCACACTGTGCCGTGCCACACAGCCACCTGTTCTCAGGTGAACCCCCTCCTCCGAAAAGCTTCAATCTGGGCCTTTCAACATCTTTGTTCCAGGCGGGCTAGTGATATCAGGGTAAGAATGTGTCCACTGTCCATGGCAGACTGGGAGGCACCGCCGGCCCTGGCCCAGCCGTTTGAGCGAGCAGAGGAATCCGACGAGGAAGACAGGTAAACACTATTCCCTTAGGAGGACTTTAAAATGAGAGTGTGTGTGTGAGACTCTCTGTGTGTGTGTGTGTGTGTGTATGTCTGTCTGCAAAGATGACACAACCAGACACGCTCATTTCCTCTTTACACACACACATACATACACACACACACACATACATACACACACACACACACACACACACACACACACATCAAGACATAGACAGACACACAAAGAAACTCAGATGACTATCCTGAATTTAAATTTTTCATGCAGGATTTAATGGATCCCTGGATTACTGTTCAAACACCGACAGACACAGACAGATTAAGTGCCTTAAAAACAGTCATTATCTGAAATTATGGAAGACTTTTAAGACAGCAGACAAAAGACAAAATGACTACAGCAACAACTAGACACCCAGGTAATTACCCTGCGGAACATGCGGGACAATGGCTCACTCGACAGCTTCCTACCTAAACTCAAACGCACTGCCTCCGCTGGGCTACAGTCAGTGGGTTAAAAAGTGAAGGTAGTTTTCTAACTCTAACTGACAAACACACTTGGGATAGAGAGGGAGAGGGAGGGAGGGAGGGAGAAAGAGAGAGAGAGAGAGAGACTGGAGACACACCAAACCCAAGCGAGGGCTTCCTTTTTCACAGGCTGGTGCCACCCCAAAAGGAGTCGAGTCAAAGAGCCTCAGGCAGCCAAGGCGACAGCCTAAAATTGATACAAAAAAGACGACCATGTCTGCCATAAGACCGAACGAGAGGGGGAGAGAAAGAAGGCGAAAAAGAAACGAAAGAAACAGGAAGGAAGGGAGAGGGAGAGAGTGAAGCCTTTGAGGCACAAGGGAAACCCATTGGGTCCAAAATACCCCCTTTGAGCACACAGGGAACAAAACGGCATTTATTTCAACATCATTCCTCTTTAAAGTGTATTTTTGACATAATTACAGAAGGGGAGATGTCTTGAGTCACCCTGGAGGCCTACGCACACTGCCTCCCACAACAAAACACCACAAGACCAACACTCCCTCCATTTTCTGAAAAAAAAGAAAAGACATTCGGCCTTCTCCCTACTCTTTACTTCAGCAAAACGATCGAGACTCAACTAAAGAAAGAGCGAGCCTGTAAATAGACGTCACTGGCCCCTGTCAAGAGTAACACACACCCTTGATACGACAGAGCGACGTTTTAATTGGCGGCTTCGGTGACACTAGCTGAACTCTCCAGCCGCTTTGTTCAGGCTGCGGCGACCGTTTTTTTTCCATACCGTGCGATTTATGTAACGGGGCAACACAGACAAGTCCTGTCTGCTCCATTAGCATTGATGAGCGCACTCGATAAAGACACGCCGTAAAAGTCCCTCCAAGCCAGGAGACGGTCCCAGTGTAAGGGGGTGGGGGGTGAGAGGGAAAAAAAAAAATCCTGTTTTATGTAGACAAGAGTCCTGGCAGGGATGTCGGGCTTCTCAACACAGACGGCCCCAGACAGATTCTTGTGTTTTGACTTTTTCTGGCAGATGTGCTACGTAAACAGTTTTGGTATCCGCGCCTCCTTTGATGGCTCGCCGAGAAAAGGGGGCCAAAAAAAGAACATAAAACAAGTTTAGTTTCGGACAGAAAATGGCATATTGTTTCTTGCCCCCCACCGCCCCCCTCCTGCTTTTTAATACAAATATATTACAAAACCAGCCCAGGCAGCCGTCCAAGGGGCTCCTTAACTCATTTCCTGCTGGTATATTTATTTCAATCGCGGCTCTTCAAAGAGCATCTCTCTGTGCTGCGCCGCTTGCCTTTCCGTCCTCGCTTGCCACATTCTCGGAGATGTCACCGCCTCGACCCATGCCCAGATTTATGGCACAGCGCTGCGTGTTTTTTCCCAATATTCCGCCCCAATGCTCGTCAAAATGCACATCGTCTTTAGTACCGGAACAGGTAGATTTCATATCTAGAGAGATGCAATTCTGTATATTAAATCTTAATGCTAAGTCTTAGGGCTGGTTTTCTGGATAAAGCCTGGTTCTAGAATAAAAGAGAACTTTTGGTCTAAGACCAGGCTTAATCCATGTTCGGGAAATTGGCTCTTAATGTTTAATTCGACTCAAGACCCATGTTTTATTCCAATTACGGTATAAATAATAAAAATGTTAGACTACACCACAGATTGGCTTTTATCAATGGCCAAAACCCATTCAGTGACTTTAATAATATTTACAATGGCCACTTGCCCATGGCCAACCTCTATTAGGCTAAGTCATAGTGATCGAGACACCTTCCGGACACTGTGAATGAGCATCTTTGAGATCCGAACCTTTTCTCCAGAGATTCAGTTGTGGATGCCATCTGTACAGATGCCAGCGCACCTGCAGCCTAGCCCACGGCTTAGCTGGGCAGCCTCCAGACGTGTAATCGAAGAGTCGGCACGGTGCCTAATTAGCTCCACTCCGCTGACTTAAACTCCAGTGTAGCTGCAACCGCAAAACTCGGCAACGCCAGTGCAAAGACCGCAGGAGTGGTGGCTCTGAACGCGCACACACCCACCATCCCATAATGAGCCACGGCTCGAAATGAAACACTCACTGACTGACAGGGTGACTTGACTGACTTGCAGCCTTGTGAATGTGACTCCTGGCACGCACAGTAACAATAGCAGCTAGCCGTGTGGTGATGGGGACGGCCTGGGGCAGTCGCGAGGGGCTCTCCCATGCTGACCTCTGACCCCTAGCCTGGATCCTTCCCCTCTGACGGAGACTGATCAGGCCAGCCAGCGTCACCAGCAGCAGCAGCAGGAGGCTTAGATCCTGAAACTGAAGATGTTCTTGGCTCGCAAGGTGTCAGTCACAGAGCTCACTTTAGAGCTTCACTTCCTCCTTGATGGACGGGTGACTTCTAACCGAGCCTCCAGGTGACGGGGAGGGTGTGCGTGTGTGTGTGTGTGTGTGTGTGTGTGTGTGTGTGTGTGTGTGTGTAGACACAGTCTGTGTGTTGAGGTCAGGGGACAAAAAGCTAACCTCACATGGCTTAAAGTAAAGCAATACTGCAGGGGAACAGATATGCTGATACTATGGACTCTATCAAATGTCACCAGTGTGGGTTTGCTCATGTTTGTGTGTGTGTGTGTGTGTGTGTGTGTGTGTGTGTGTGTGTGTGTGGTAGAGAGAGGGAGTAGGAAAGAGAGTAAAAGTATCTCAAGGAAGACCTATAACTCTTGATACAACACTGAAGGACGAGCAAGATACTAATATTGTGATATATGGACAAAACCGTAAATTCTTTACGTGACGAGTTGCATTCAGTTCCATAAATCACAGCCATGAGCTCTCCCTATAATCCCGTAAGCCAGCAAACAACCACTTTTATCTGAGCCAGGAAGCTGCTGCTTCAGAAGGACGGCAACTCGGGGGGGAAGAATAGGATATTAACGGCTTTCTATGATGTGGAGCACAGGTTTTTAAAAACACAGGGTCAAGACAAAGAGAAGGGTAAAAAGGGAGAGAAAAAAAACTCCCACCTCCATTTTAAAGTCTCAATCTTTGTAGGCATGCCAGGACACGGCCTTCGCTGCAGTGCATACACACCTGCACACGGCAGGAAAAGGGACCTCTTCAGATCAGTGGAACTTCACAGACTCCACCGCGGTAAATAACCGCAAAAAAATTAAACTGCTGGCAGTGAAACGGCGACTATTTAGGGGAAAACACAGCATTCTTTCCCCGCCGTGTCCTTCTCGAGTGCTGCCACGTGGGTGGGCCACAAATCACACGCAGCTTTACAAACACGTCCACTACGGGAAGCAGGCCACCGATCAAAAAAACAGCTTTGCACCGTCACCGTTAAGGAGGAAGCCATCTTCAGAGTGCCGCGAGACCCGACAAGATCACATGCTTCTTTTACTTGCCTTGAGGAAAGGTATAAATTACAATTAATTACCCCCAATAATTCTCAGTCTGAGATGTGTGCATGTTTTTTTTACAAAATTATTTTCTATGATTTTTTTTTTTCAGAGAGCAAACTTGATTGAAGGTTTTGGCTGTTTTGAACTGTACTGATGTCGAGATCTCCCACTGCTACAGGGGATACCGAGTCTCCTGCTTGGCCCTTGCACACACATGCCACACGTCAAGAGAGAAGTGACTCCTAATCTTGATAAAAAGCAGAAAAAGCAATCATCAACATCACTCACAGCTCAATGGACAGGGTCAGCGGCAGTATGGCGATGACAGAATCACCCAAGTGGACATGCAACATTAGGATGAAGAGGTAAATTAAGAAATGTAGAAAGAGAGAGAATGAATAAGAGAGAAAAAGAAAGAGAGGAATAGAAAGTGACAGAAAGGGAAATTCCAACTATCAATGCCCCTTAAAGAAAGTACTTAAATAAAGTCACATGGCATATCAGAGATGCCAAAAGCGCTTGATCCAGTTGATCTCTTCACAGATCATTTCCTTGTTTTACAAGCTTCCTTGAGCAACAGGGCTTTTACACACATACAGACACACACACACACACACACACACAAACCACATGTCAAATGATGTGACTTGCTCTCAAACGAGCCTTCCAGGTTATGGCTGATATGATATTTCTGGACTGCAACATTTTTGCTACAGGGCCAATCAAACATGCCCGGATTTGCTGCCGGGTTTTCATTATGTGAAGAGGGAAACTAATGGGTAACCTTCAACTGCTTCAAAATAGCACACCCTGTGAACTCCTGCTAATGCACCCTGGGTAAGTGCCGGGGGAAGAAAAAAAAATCTGCATCTGCATTTGGAAATCAGTTGAAATACACATCAAGAGGCCATGTAGCTATTAAAAGGAAATTTATAGAACCAGCTGGCTTGGCAAGGTTGAAACGGCCACCGTCGGCTTTGTGTGTTTAAAAATAAACTTGATCAATCGCAGGCTCAACGCAGATATACATAACAAAAAAAACCAAAACACTGATAGCGCTGACAAACGTGACGTGACCGACGCCACTTGAAAGTGATTCCCGCCGAGAAATCCTCTCCGGAAAACGCGCCGGTTATCAAAGCCTGGGCCGTGGCTCCCGACCGACACGAGGCTCCATCGGAAAAGCTCACCGCCTTGTTCCAGTAGCACAGTGGTTTATTGTTCCAGGGCGATGGGATCCGATAGGGAACGTCCGTATCGCCGATGCGCTGTGGTTCTTGGCAAGGTGACAGCGTTTTTGAGCAGAGGTGCCAGGGAGACGTGTTGTGCAAAAGGTTAGCAAAACACAAGAGGAGCAAAAAAAATGCCCTACAGTGTTGAGGCGCTGTCTGCCGCAACAGCTCTTCGTTTACAATTACAGCTAACCTTATAGGGGAGGAGGTGCGGGGGGGAATCATCTCCAAAACATGAAAGAGGATAGTGTTTACATTGGAGGTAAACAGTAAAGATAAAATGGCCACAGGTGTTTTGTCTGTGAGCGAGTGTGTGCAGTGCACTTGTGTGTCTGTGCCTTTTGCTGTTCTCATTTTCATATCAACCGCACCATGGCAACGTTTCAAGAGGGTGAATCAGAAGTTGTTGCGCTTTGCATTTGCGAGGTATGCAGCCAATTAGTCTGGGATAAAATAAACTGTAAGGAAATATCCAAACGAATATATCCAAGACGTACAGTCATCTCAGTCAGCGCCGTTTTAGGCTCGAACTCCCACAGCAAGTTATGAAATAAAGTCAAACATTTTGCCAAAACAACCAAGGACTAGACCTTGAGTTAAACGACGACTCTCTCCCCTGTCCGCCACCCACTGATGACAATGTGGGAGGTGGGGAAATGTCTGGAGAGATGAAGGCGCTGCTTCGGGCCAAAAAGCTCTGGCCAGAAGGCCACTGGCTTTGCTCAGGCCAGCTCAGCGCTGGCGGCACCAGAGTGCTCGTCTCTTTCATGTGTTTTAATCTTCCCCAATCGGAGTGTGGGGAGCGGGTGAGTCACTGAGACCGACTGAGCGCACTGAGTCACAGGCCTCAGGTGAGAGTTCAGCCTGCTTTCCCCCACTTCTCTTTCTCTCTCTCTCTCTCTCTCTCTTCTGATCATATAAATGTGGGCTATGTTAACTTTCATTGCCCTAGAAAAACTTAGAAAACTTGCGTAAGTTTGCGATATCACACCACACCTTGTCCCTTTGCTGTCTGATCTATAGGCTTGCTCTCTCTCTCTATACATACATCTCTCTCTGTCTCTATCTATCTATGTCTCTCTCTCTCTCTCTCTCTCTCTCTGACTGAGTGATTGTTTTTACTTTAAGGGCAGAGCAGCTCCAGAGCCAAAGGGGCTGTGCGTTGGTCGCTGACTGGAGCCTCTGCTGATCTTGGAAGCTGCGAGGCAACAGAATAGCTCAAAGGCCCTGTCTCTTTGGTGAGACGGATGCGTTGAAAGAGACAGAGGGGGAAAGAGGGGGGGGGGAGAGAGGAGGGAGGGAGACAGATGAGGAGACGGGAGGAAAGGTGGATGGTGGGGGGGCAGGTCAAGGAGAGAGAGAGAGAGAGAGAGAAAGAGCAGGAAGCAGAGATAGAAAGAAAGAAGGGGGGATGGAGAGAAGAGAGAGGTGTGTTTCGGCATGCACTCTCTCTCTTGGAAGATTAGCGAGAGCGTCCCAGGCACTTCCTGCTTCCCCTCGCAGAAAAACATACTGGCAAGATGCAGCACAACAAAGAGCGCCTCAGAAAGGGGGCTCCCTCCCTCACAGAGCGCTCAAGACACACTCGGCCTGCCAAAGCACCAACCTCCCTTCCTCATTGCATTCAATAGGGTCAAAACCTAACCAGTAAGATACTCCATTCATTATTCATTTCTTTCAATAGGGTCAAACCTTACAAGGAGGATACTGCGATCTTCATTTTATTCACTGGGAACACAAGTCTAGCCCACCAATCAACTTTCCATTGACTGGCAAGACAAGAATTGACAGGAATTGGCTGGTTGTCTTCATGTGGAAACACTTGATTCATCACAATGGAAAGACAAACCCATATTCCATGGGTACAACAGTCATCCGTCAACACTGGCTGGAGAGCCCTGTTGATCTACGGCACTAACGGAGTTCTGAAATCACAACTGTGCATCCCCGCCACGATCACACTAATATTACAGCCTTGAGGGGGGAAAAGGAGGCATAGTTCTCATAGTTCTGGCTGAATTCTGCAGAATAAACTACAAATCTTCAGGGGATTATAAAAGCAACTGGCATGCAAAACCCCCATGGTTTGGAGGGGGAAGTGAGGCTGGGGCAGGGTGGTTTCCACATAACACACGACCCAATATCAAAGGAGATAGCAATCCCAGCTGCACATGCTCCACTGCTAGTACAATATCATCTGCAGGATCCATCCAAGGCCTGGCCGCCTCCAGGACACAGTGCATAGCACAGACCCCCCCCCCCCCTTCCTCCTCCCCCCCCCCCTCCTCATCCCATCGCAGGGATACTACTATTCTGTATGCACACAGAGTCTCTCTCTCCCACACACACACACACACACAGACAGACACACGCACAACTAGGGGGGGAAAAAAACCCAGCAGCAACAAAAACAACCACAACAGTGAAAAACATTTACGCCGATGAGAACACACACAAAAAAAGCACAATAACAAAGCTTCTAGGAAAAGCCCTGCGCTGCTCCCTGTAATGCAGACGCGAAGCACACCAAAGGGCTCGTCTTGTTGATTGGGACACCACGCTTTGGCTTTCCAAGGGGGCCTGGGCTTTGCACGATAGCAAGCCAAACATTTAGCCTTTGTCCCAGTGCTGCCGTAGGCCACCAGCTTGATTTGTCTTTATACATTATTCAAAAAGGCCACAGAAGGCACTGGAAAGGCCTCGGCCACGGCTCGCCTCAGGTCAGCGTCGCCAGCGCCACAACTCTCAGACCCTCGGAACAGCTGACTCTGCTGTGGCACCTGGTAGCGAATCAGGGGGCCGGATCAAGCTCCGCTGCTGCCGCAGCAGCAGCAGTCTCGGCGGCTATCTGGAACGAGCGAGCGCTGCATGGGAACAAACAGGGTATATATTCTTAATAAAAAATCTGCCCTGTGCCTAAACAGGACTTAATTAGAGGTTATGACTGCATCTGATCTGCCTAGAGGCACTAAATGACAGAGACAGGAAAAGGAGAGGGAGAGAGAGAGAGAGGGAGAGAGAGAGAGAGAGAGAGAGAGAGAGAGAGAGAGAGAGAAAGAGAGAGGGAGAGAGAGAGAGAGGAAAGAGAGCAGTATGCTACAGTTTAAAGTGAAATGTCTGTCAGATGAAATTAATCCTCCCTGAGTTTACAGTGCAAGGCAGCATGCAACATAATTGTGTGTGTTGAATGCTTTTTGAAACTGGATCCAATTAAAGTAATAGAATGTCTTGTAGTTTTTATAATTGTGTAAAATTACTAATATCTAATCATAATGCTTTAAATTGACTTATAGCTGATGTCAATTTTCTGTTAACACAATTATCCTATTCCCTTCTATATAATTATCCTATTCCCCTGCATAGAAGCTGACAGAACAAAGAGACAAGCTTGTGAAACAAATGACTGCTGAAATAGTAACAGCAAAAAGAACACTACCTACTGGACTAGTTCCTTGCTATACACATACATCCACTATAGTCTACTTGCTGAAGCCTGTATGTTTCAAGCAGTATCATTTCCTGATGGCACCTCAAGAGTGGAAGGCTTCACTGAGACACATCAAAAGGTTAAAAACTACATTTTCATGAAACAAGTTGCTGTTTTTTGTTTTCATGAACAAATAGTGCTCCTCGTACCTCATCCCGAGATTCAAATACTGTTGTTGACACTGTTCAACCATAAAGGAAGCATTTAAAAAAAGTAACTTAGAGAGAGGAAAGAGCAAAATAGGAACCTCAAAATAGGCAAGTGACAACTTAGCTAACGGCCGAACGTACAGATATAGCACCTGTATCTCAAGGAAGTGATAAATCAGGTTTGTATGACTGGAGTGGGACACGTCCGATTGACTGATGGCATTTTAATGTTTGTAGTATGTGTTATCTACTCGCCAAAGTCCATAAATGTCTCAGGAGAATAACCTCCGTTTTAATCGGAAAGGTAAACAATAATCCCGTTTTCTAAACAAGCGTATCTCACTGCTGACACCGCTGTTTAACTGAATCTCACTGACCTCATGAATGGAGGTATGTATGAGAGTATACATGCTGACGTCTTTGGCCACTATCTTTACATAAATCAAACAAACAAACAAACAAACAAACAAACAACTATACTAAATAGCAAAGCCTGTTTGGGAGAGCTATACAGAGAGGGGGCACCAAAGACCTCTTCTCTTGCATAAAAAAACCCTGGGAAAGTGATTAGTTGACCTCTCTGCACAGACACATTAAACAGCCACTTCCATCTCATTTCCCATAATTATCCCCATTTGAACATCAGGAAGTCAGATATACTTGTTCCAGACCCATCATCTATAAGCATTAGGAAATAAATTCTGACCATCAAATCGACACCGGATGACCCAACTTCCAAAGTTCAAGCTAATGACCAATTGCTTTTATTGTAATCGTTAAACTTTCCTACTCACTTCAATGCTCCGAAAGGATTTTCAATTTGGTCCCGTATGAACATAATGGGAAGAGCAGAGACAAAGGGAAAATCTGGACCAGCTCGTGGATGACACAGTTTGAACCACTTAATTAGGAAAGGCACAAGGCATTCATTTCCAAAGACATTCCAGACATAGTGTATCTTTAAAGGACAAGAGTGAGTTTAAAGGTCCTCATTGGGAGGACGTGTTCAGGGGCCAGTGTGGCTGGACGATAATAAGGTCAGAAACTTTTCCTCCTCTGAAAAACGTTTTTTTCCCCTTAATGTCACTTGCTTGTGTTACTGCTGCAATATTGCCAGTGAACACTTCAGGTTCATTGAGTTGGCATTCCTCCGCTATTTGGAGACGTCACCCCTTTTGGGCTAGGGCCTTGATGTAGGGTTTATTATGAAGGCTCAGAGAGTGGAATAAAAGCTTGCCGACGGTGAAGAGAAGGGGGAGAAAAAAAGAAGAGGAAAAAAAAAGCTTGCACATAAAAGGAACTGATAAGAGATGTGGATTACTGATAGGACACAAAGGCCGTACGTGCAGAAACGCAAAAAGACCAGAGAGATGAGAGGCCGAGATAAGAACCAGTGTAAAGGTGGCAGGGGCGACAGGATCTGGAGAGAGAGAACGCCAGAGAGAAAGAGAGGGAGAGAGAAAGACAGAGGCAGCAATGAATGACCTGAAAACAGACAAAATACTAAAACAAAGGAAGTGGGAGAAATAACTGCAAACTGGGGGGGGGGGGGGGTGGAGGCGACAAGAACGGAGGGGGGGGGGGGTTACGGGAGGAAGAGGGGGAAACCATGAGAGGCACAAGAGCCGTGGAGAGTGATAGAGGAAAAACAAAAGGGTGCCCTGCCTCTTCCCTGCACCTGTGAGCAGTCGTCAGCTCGCCAGCTCACTCCGGCGGGCACCCCAGCAGGCATGGCTTCCTCTCTATGCCTCAGAAGAATACGTAATCTGCTCATATTCATCTCCATTGATTCTGCTGCTTTTCAAAAGCACCCCCCCCCCCCCCCTGCAACCCCCTCTTCTCTCCTTGTTGCCTTTGGTGGCTTCTGCAGTCTGTGTCTGGTGGAAAGCACCCAGACGTGATGATACGCAAAGGCAACACAAAAGAGAGGGCAGATAATGACAGTGCTGCAGACCGACCCCCCGCCCCCTCCACACACACACACACACACACACACATACACACACACACACACACGATAAACACAGTAACTTTGAGGCGTGAAGCTCGAAGCTCATTCACAGGTCTCCCCCATCACAGGTACTTCTGTGCTATCTGGTAGCAAGGGAGTCTGGAGCTTTAGCTTTAGCGCTGTGCTCCGCGGTGCCATGAATGAGCGAGGATCGCGAGACAGCTGGCCTCTGAAACCCAACCCCAAACAGGAGTATATGGGCATGCCTTTCGGGTCCCAGGATGCCCCTATTTTTCCTCCACCGTCTTGAATAGGCCGCTGTTTTTTCACAGAAGGAAAATGTTCTTTATCATGCCCCCCTCCTTCTCCTCCTCCTCCTCCTCCTCCTCCTTTAGGGGCAATATATCTAAGCTGGGGTGCTGGCGGGGGAGCGGGCGGGGGCTTGGCATAGGAGACGGGGTTTGAGGTCGGCTGTGGAGCCAGTCTCCCTGGCTACAGGCTCGCTTCAGGGGCAGCACGGTGGCTTTCCCTTGATTAAGTTCCATGTGCACTGTGTGACCTGGTTCCTACAACTCATGACTTGACTGCTGCTGCTGCCGCTGCCGCTGCTGGCAGTGGGAGATGGCAGAGGAGCTGACAGGTTTGGCCCATCCCATGACCCCTAGGGGCCGAACTGAGCGTAGGGGCTGTGGGGGGGGAGCGAGGGGGGGGGGGGGGGGGGGCAGTGACAGAGAGAGGACACGCTGGGCCCTCTGGGGGTTGGACAGAGAGAGAGATGGGCCGCAGGGATAAGGGGCTTATGTTATGACTATAAACAGTATCTGATTTGTGCCGATAGTAGGGCTGTTAGAACAAGCCTTATGTATGACATGAGAAGAGGGGCAAGCAGAGTGCATGGGGTACTGTGTGTGTGTGTGTGTGTGTGTGTGTGTGTGTGTGTGTGTGTGTGTGTGTGTGTGTGTGTGTGTGTGTGTGTGTGTGTGTGTGAATTGTGTACCAGGAGGCATAATCAACCTGCATGAACACCTTCAAAGAGACATTGGTCACCGGGGTCAAAAATCCCCCTCCATACCAGCCAGAACGCCGAACGTGTGACGTTCACACACACGCCACGGCTCGGCTGTGTAGACGGACGCGGTCAGTGGAAGCGTCTGCACGGGGGCTCGGGTTTTGCACGCAGTCACGGTGCTTATCTGGAGGTCTGCGCCCGCCGCCGTTGTTTATTCACCCGACGCTTTGCTCTCCGAGCCGGGGCGAGAGAGAAACAAAAGAGGCCCTGTGACATCAAAGGGCAGCGCAGCCAAATCGACGGCGCACCACTCATGCAAATGTCGAGGCTTTAATCGCTTTGCGAAACCGACCCCTCCCTTCCCTACCCCACCACCCCACCCCACTCCACTCTGTGGCCTGATCTCCCACTACTTTTGCCCTGACCAATCTCATTTTCAAGCCAGTTAACACACACACACACACACACACACACACACACACACACTCTCACAGACACAGACACACACAGCCTTCTCGGAGCCAGAAAGCTGCTATTCATCCGTTAGCCAAGAGCAAAAAGCTCATCCAGTGTCAGTGTGTAGGTTTGAGTCCTTTCTTCCACCACCACCTCCTCCACCACCACCACCTCCCGCCTGCTCCACCACCTCCCTCCAGCCCTGCCGCTGCCCCTGCCGCTGCTGTGCCAAACATGCTAGATAGCTTCGTCCACAGCTGTGAGCAGGCGGCAAGCCGTCCGTGAAACAATGCGCTCTTATTAAAACTGACCCACTTCAGTCAGAAGGAAAAGGGAAGCTAAATTAAAGGAGACAAAAGGGGAAAGGGGGGAGGGGGGGGGGCATCTTCAAGACCTGGCAACTTTTCACAGAAGGGTTCTTTTTTTCCTGGCCTTTTATTAAACCTTTCGGATCTCCACAGCTTCACAATGTCAGACAGCAGCAGAGGAACCCAGCAGTCTGCATATTACTTACACAGCCACCAAAAGAGTCTAGAGCTGAAGGCCAAACATTTAGTGAGAGTTAGAACGGTTTTTCAAAACTATTTTCAATGTTTACTAGCGTTAGGGATGTGTTTCAGACGGCATTTGATGCCCAGTCTAAATCTGTTTTAGTACATCTTACAAACATCCTGAAAGGACAGCTATAGGACATGGTTGACAGTGATGTTTTAATCAGGTTATTATCACTAAAAATACGATGCACCCTACAAACTCTTGGCTCAACAACAATGCGTGAAACCAAATATTCTGCGTAAATATTTTATTTCACATTACAGTTTCTCTCTCCTGTTTATTTCTGGAGTTTTAAATCATATTTATTTACCTTTAAAGTCACTGAAGGAAGAACTTCAGAACTTCTTCATTACAGAACGTGTGCAATCAATCGCCTCACAATCACAGGCTCCACCTCACATTATGACAGCTAGGGTGAAAGACGCAGGTAAAACACATTAATGCGGTGAGCACTGGTGTTGGCGGGAAAGGATCCCACTGGTGGTCTTGGCCCTGGAGGATGTATATGGCCAAGTTATGGTAACCCTAGTCATGGGAATGCAGAACATGCCGATCAGCAGAGCAGCCTTCTGCTAGGGGGCCCAGCGCTCACACGCACACACGCAGGCAGGCAGGGCTAACAGACAAGCAGAGCTGGAGCTGGAGCTGGAGCTGGAGCCGGAGCTGGCCCGGAGCTGGCCCGCGCTGTTCCAGGCGGGAGCGTAGCTATGTTCCCCAGGTCCTATGTTCCCCACTTTGTATGGGACCGGGGAACATAGAACCCTTTTTTTTGGTACATTTTATAAAGGGTCCTATGTTCCCCACTTTTCTCAAAAAGGGTCCTATGTTCCCCAGTCGCAATACATACCGGGGAACATAGGACCCTTTTGGCGAAAACCGGGGAACATAGGACCTGGGGAACATAGGGATGACCCCGTTCCAAGCTAATAATGAGGGGCTACGGGACTGTGGGGAGCGCCTACAGAAAATCCACTTGAGCCGAGTGTGTGGGAAAACACTGAAACACACAACCGGACGGGACGGGGAAAAAACTAAGACTGTTTGAGAGAGGACTTTGACGGAGGAATTCAAGTTTGAAAAATGCATAGGTTTTAGATCAATTGTACTTGACATGCAATGTTTACAAGTGTGTGTATATATATATCTACATATAACTTGTAAGTATATAAGTATAGACGAACGTAAGCTCATTGGCACTGAGGAAAAGGAAACTGTTTAGAATGCAACTACAAACCAAGTGGGTCAAACGGACGACGACCCAAAATAACAACACACAGCCCTTCAGAGACCAATGCAGCCATCTCGCCGTTGTTAAGTCTAAGGAGAGTCTCCTTCTGGTACACTCGCACTGACAAGAACTAAACATATGGGCTGACTCCATACACTATAATTCTCTACAAAGAGCCTTGTGCCTGGGAATGCAGCTACCAGCAGCAGCAGCAGCAGTCAAGAGGCCCTTTTTCCTTTTTTTCTTCTCTTGAAGGGGGAGGCAGACGGCAGCATTATAGCCTGTTGTGCTCTATTTCGGGTCGTATGGTTAGGATTTACAGAACTGCGTCCTTGCCACCGGACCTCAGATTGGATGAATGGAGCCCGGCTGGCAGCGTGGCTAGTCGCGCTGTGTGCTAACCACATCCCTTCTAAATGAACATACATGTGCTGGTGCAACCTGATGCCCACTGGAAACAGCGCTTTAGCTTTATGCTCGCTGCCAGGGATGCCTTGGCTCAGCGAGGCCTGGGGGGGCTGGACAGGGGCGAGGGTGGGAATGTTGGCAGTGGGAGTCGATGGTGGAGGTTTTGGCGGCAAGGCGGGAGCCGGAAGGAGGGGGGGGGGGGTCGTAGTTTTTGGAAGGGGGGTTGAGAGGGGTAGAGGAACAGCTGGCCTTTCATTGACAGGTTTTGAATGCTGGAAGTTAAGATTACACTCCAAGCCGGGTGGGACGTTGGGAGGCCGACGATAATTCCCACTGATATTGTTCCAAGGGCAACGGCAAAACAAACAATTTTCGGACGGAATAGCAAGGCCGCTCGCAAAGTACTTGGCACTTTGCTACAAAACAAGACAAGAGAGAGGATTTGAGTCCTGAAATGAATCCACCATGGAGCTGATGAGTGGTGTAGTAGAACAGGGTAATGGACCTCGTGGTGACTTTCTAGAGAGTGTAGAGATACTGGCCCACATTGTGCGCACGTAAGGCTAGGATGGCATTTCTGACATAATCGTCACACATGTCCACTCAAATGGATCGCCAATGCACACTGTTGCAGCACCCCCACCCTCTATCATACCCCCCCCCCCCTTCACCCACACACACAGTTGAGGGGTCTGAGAGGGAGAGGTGGAGTTTGGCAAGCAGCCCACTTCTGCTGCTCCCATAGAATTAATGGCCTATTATATAGCTTGCATTTGCAGAAAAAAAAGGAGAAATGTACACAAAGCATCTTTTTACCCACTTGTTAATTGGTTTGTTACGTTTGCTTCCTTATCAGGAGGATCATCACAAAAGCTGTGTGAGAGCAAGCGTGAGGAGAGGAAGAGATGGAGCAGAAGAGAGAGAGAGAGAGAGAGAAGAGTAAGGAAAACAAAAGATTAAGAGATGATGACATCAGGCTAAATGGTGTGCGTGCCTGCGTGTGTGTGTGTGTGTGTGTGTGTGTGTGAATGAGAGAAAGTGTGCCTGTGTTTTAAAAGAGATAGCGAAAGACAGAGCGTGGGAGAAGAAGACCGTTAATACAGATACAGGAGCTTCTTGAGGGGAGGGTGATGAGGACATGCGCGTGGGCAAAGGTCCAGTGCGGGTAACAGGCCTAAATTCAGGTCCGTCCAGCGTAGCGATCCGCTCCCTCACCCTCCCCTTCTAGCAGCACAGGCGCTCGGCCCCAGTCCGCTCCCTCACCCTCCCCTTCTAGCAGCACAGGCGCTCGGCCCCAGTCCCAGCACTGCACCGCGCTTTTCAGCTCTCCCTTAACTAGGCCAACTAGCTAAGACATGAACATGCTGATTGTGTGCCCTCGATGACATCTTCGCTAACCCCCATCCGGTACACGCGGGTGCAGTCGCTTTTTCCCACCCTTCCCTCGGGTGGTGCACATGGACACACACCACCCCCACCCCTCCACCCCCCCACCTTACCAAGGGGCCAGCGAACGATGACCTCACCATGTATGGGCCCATATGCTCGCTCACCCACCACCACCACCACCACCAGCCCACCTCACCATCCCCCCATGGCAATCAGATCCCACAATGCAGCCATGCAACTGTCACATAGGGTCCGGCCCACACAACCTCCCTCCACCACTAACCCCTATACCTCCCTGCGCGCGCACACACACACACGCACACACACACACACGCACACGCTACAAAATAGCGGTGCGTAACAATCTGGGCAGCACACAGAACAGGCACACTGACACCCGTCCGCCTCCCACCCTCTCCAGAATGCTGCGAGCCGAGGGCTGCACGCGAGGTGCCAACGACGATCTGCACAGCCCTTCTCACACACACACGAGGGGCCCGAACGAACGCCGACCGATCGCCGATCGAGATATCTCTTCAAATCGCGTCTCCACAACAGGCCGGCCCGCGTTCACGGGAGCGTCTCGGTTGCTGTGCGCCGGGGGGGGGGTTCACTTCACGGCGGTTCCTGTTGTGTTTCGCTTTGTTGTGTTTTCTTAAAGCTCCTCTGGATGCTTGCTCGAGGAGAAACGCTCTCTGATCAAAAGCGCCCGATGAGGCGAGCGCACGGGCTGCTGACAGCGTCAAAACCCAAAAATCCCGTGTTTGTTTTCGCTGCATTGCCATGACGATATCAGATAGCACATCTAAAAATACGTCGGGAGAGAGCCGCGAGCATAAACGTGTTTAGCGAGTAGCCTTCAGGCTACAAGGAGCGGAGGGCGCGATTGGGGAGGAAGCTCGAGCAGATAAAGAGGAAATAGCGCTTTGGCCCCAAGCAGGGCCGGAGAGACATATTTCAACTCGACTGTGATGCCTCTTTATTAAATATCTCCAAAGGACTGTAAAGTCAATTTACTGTTCCTCTTATGCTCACTGATTAGGATTAATCACGCGGGGGGGAAAAAAACTGAAAAGAATTTCTTTTGAAGTCACCGTCTTGTTAACTTAAGCAGGCTCTCATATGGAGAGGCACAATGATTCCCAGGTTAAAGTGCAAGGATTTCCATTCGCAGGGGGAACAAAGCCCAGCCTTAAAATAGCCGCCTGAAATGGAGGCCCTGTCTCACTTCTATTTACATTAGATTAGGACTTTAGATGAGAATTCAACAATGAACAATGCGGTTCAAAGTTTTCCAACCGAGTCCTCTGCATCATGGATATCTCACATGAAAAAAAAAACCAAAGTTGTCCATTATATTACTATTATATTCATAAACAAAAAAATCATAGCTCTACAATAATCATGGCTCAAAAAAATAGAAAAATGCTTTCATGACACTGCAAAATCTTGTCTCCAACCTTCTCCCTTTCCCAATCGAAATCCAATATCCAACCAAGCAGGAGGCATGCAGCAGTAAAAAAGACTATCACTTTGATATATGTTAGTAGTTTGTGGGCGCTACTTCTTTCCTGCTAAACATTTGTCAAAGCGCCGTGGCCCTGTCAAAGAGTGGCAGCGCCTGAACGCGTCCAGTGGGGAAAAGCTTCAGCACACCTGTCTCACCCGTCCAATCTTGTAGGTGGCAACAGATAGCAGCCCAAATGAAATGACTGGCGAGACAAGGTGTTAACCTCAGGTGAAAGTGAAGGTGGGGAGGAGGGTGCATGCATGCCTGAGACGCCTCTCGCTTGAAAGGGAGCTCGAAACCCTGACTTGCAGCTACAGTTACTTCTGCTGTCATTCAAAACCCTGTTCGTCTGAAACCGTGCACCGATCCCAAGGGCGGGGCGCAAGCCTTCTTCGCACTATTTATTTTTCCAGGGATTTATTACCTGTTGTCTCTGTCTGCTGCCGCTTTGAAGTGGGGGGAGTTATTAAATAGGGTTTGATCTGAGCGCTGAGGCTCGGTCCATTAAAAAGGTGTAAACTGCCTAACCGTGTCAATGATTGCCTTGGCCCTGGGAGTGAACCCTGAACTTAAGCAACCACCGCCCACCCCTCACACACGCAAACACACACACACACACACACACACACACAGACACACACGCACACACACAGTGTAAGGGGGTTAACTTTACTTGTTCTCGATTCGTGATTCGCTCCAGAACACTTCCTGAAAAAAAAAAAAAAAACGGCAGAGGTTGAGCAGCCGGGCCTGCTACGTTAACCTTTCTCCCGCTCAGGCGCCCACTGAGCTATGAAGCCAATGGACAAGAGACAAGGAGGGGCGTAGGCTTTGTGGGGGGTATCCTTTTCAAGGTCCAGGTCTGTCTCTCTCTTTGTCTGTCTCCCTCCCTCCCTCCCTCTCTTTCTCTCTCTCCCTCTCTCTCTCTCTTCATCTCTATCTCGCACTTTCTCTCTCAATTACCCTGTTTCACAACATTATTGGCTGCTTGGTTGTGTGCCTTACTTGGTGGGGAGATAGGAGCAGTCTCAGCTTTGAAGATGGAGTATGAGGCGTTTATTATATGGGGAGAGGACTTATCTGGCTCACTCTATCTGATGGCCCGTGTAATGGAGCTCGAGTGCGCGTCTCCACTTTCACTGCCCTGAAAAGCCCGTGGAAGTGACCCAAAAGGAAATTATTATGGCGAGAAAACAAAAGCTCTCCCCGCTCTCTTTTAGCCAGCATGGAAAACGTGTCTAATGGTCGTCCCCTCCCTCTCTCTCTCTCTCTCTCTCGTTCTCTCGCTCGGCTTGCCTCGCCTAGCTGCAGTCGCCTGCTGCTCTCCGACCCGTCTCAAGTTTACACCGTCAGGTCGAGCCAATGTTCAGCACCCCCACCCCCCTGCTCCCACCCCTCTCCACCATCACCTAATACCCACTCTCCCCAAACACCCGGTCAGTGCTAGCAGAGGGCCCTGCGACCATCACTCATGACAAGACGACGACGACGACAAATGAGACTGCGCGAAATCATCGAGAAGAGAAATTACAAGGCAACGGCAGACACCAAATGACCGGCCTATCAAAGCCCAGCGCCCCGGGCTATCCATTTACCAGCATTTAACAAAGGCCCATGCAACTGACCCAGGCTATTTTATGCACATTATATAACTGACTATAAAGTTCGTCATAATGGCCCAGCTTTGAAACGAAAGGGAGAGAAAGGGATCCTGTAAAAAGCCATGGCCCACAGGCGGTGCACTCAAAACGCGTAATTTCATCATGTCCTACAGAGCAACCTTTGAAGTTACTATACAAAAAACTTTCTGGAAGAAAGCAGTCTGAATTGCAGGCACGATTAGCCAACGACACAAGGTGCGTGCCGAAAACCTTGTTTCGATGCATTGTTGCAAAAAAAAAAAAAATGTGTCTGGCCTGTCCATCTACTGCTTTGCTACCAAGCACAGATTCACTTCCTCAGATTCCCAGAGTGCACCTCTTGTCCAGACAGTACCATTGTTCCAGAACCCCGGGGGGAGAAGCAAGCAGTCCTTTTATTTCAACTTATTTAGCATTCGCAGTGAATCATGTATTCAGGTCACAGATAAAAGAGATAGGCGCTGCCATTGTCAGCCCTCGTTTTTTTTTTTACAGCACCTTCCCTTTGCATGAAAGGCAGGGATGAAATGGCACTGAGGCAGGATCAGGAAATTGATACCAATTTGGAGAGATAAGAGCCCCCGATAATCGTCCAATGAGAAACTCTGATCTTCACTGGGCGGGGCCGAGGGTGACAGAGTCGCCGGGGCGATGAGCGTGCTCAGTGGCAGCAAGTTCCAGGAAGGGTTTCCCCGTCGCTTCTTTACGACCAGACGAAGCACAGGCCCAAGCCTGTGGCTGCTACTGGTATTCCCTGCCAAAACACCACCGACCATAACCAACCGATTCTACTCCATCTCCATCTACTGCACCTCCATCAATCTTGAACTTTATGTCTCTACAGTCCCAGTTCACTTATAGCAATGTGACCATCCTTATGTGTAGAACTGAATTGAATTGTGGCCGTTATTGGACTTTATTAATATATCTACTTCTCTTTATTGGATAAGTAAATCTGTCTAAGCATTTAGGACAACGTAAAAAGTCTGAATAAAAGCATCTGCTCAGTGAAGAAACATGAATGTAAAAAAATCACATTCCATTCACTTGATATGCATGGATGCCTACGTCCACCAGGTGAAACGACATCATAATAACGAGACTGGAGGTTCAAACTCCATGTGGGACGAGGCAGCGTAATCACATACCACGCAGTTACAGCACCTCCACACAGCACTGTAAGCAAGGCCCGTGCACAGATATGGACAGAAAAATGACCAGTCAATGATTTATTTACTTACTCTATCTACGGTTTGCCTTGCGCGGTGCCATCATCAATATCTACTTTTCCTCGAGTTCAGAAAACCATTGTGATTATGGCGCCAACAATGCATTACATCACAGCATCTCTGCTGCACGGTGTCTGAACAATGCGCAATCTCTCCCAGTAGGCAAACAGGCCGGGCGACAGCTGTTGATCGTCCCTGCCTTTGTCTTTGATCAGGCGGCACAGGACTGTACGCGAGCAGTTGGGAAGGTGGGCTGTGTTGGTGGTGGTAGTGGTGGTGGTGGGGTGTGGTGACCTGACCAGGTCTTCGATGTGGGTGTTTTGTCTGTTGGCCTGGGGGGATGAGGGGGTGGAGTGGAGGGGTGGGGTGTTGCAGAACCTAGCTCTGGGTTTTTGGAAGGACTCCAGCCCCGTAGTGCAAGTCCGCTTTGATAATCGGCCGCGTGTGTAACAGTTTTGGGATGCAGCCAAAGTACACAGTGCTTGGTAATAGTTAACAGAGTCAGCAAACAGTGGAAGGCAGCAGCAGCAGCAGCAGCAGCAGCAGCAGCAGCAGCAGAAGTAGCAGCAGCAGAGGCAGCAGTGGCGGCGGCGGCAGTGACTGTGGTGGTAGCAGGAGGGGAGGCAACAGTGGAGGTGGGTCCAAGAACTACATTACAATTACATTACATTACATTAGACGCCAGCTTTCCTCTGCCCTTTTCCGTGGCTATGTCACGTCTGGCCACCGTTTCACACGCCAACCCAATAAAACTTCACGTTGACATGCTTTGACTCACTCTCATCTCCACCCCCTGAAACAAAAACAGTTCCGAAATGGGGTCACAGCGGGTGTCTGATTAACACAGACAGAACGTCAACATGGACAAGTTTTATGAAGGGTCCATAAAACGAACGCGTTGATCGCGACTTTTGGCACCCGAGTCTGATAGCTTATGATTTTGGACGTCACGCCTAAATCAGTGTCATATATTTTTTTTTAATTGGCCTGAAGCACACGCAGTTAAACACGGCCACAGCCGCGGCCACAAGCTACCGTGAGCGCTATTACGCCACCGCTCCAGTCAGGTGTCAAACGGAGACAGCGGCGATGGAATAAACGGAACATAACAAACGGTCTCGATGACAAGGGGGCCGTATTGGACCAGGCCAAAAGTACGAAGCCAACAATAACTCCAAACGTGAAAACAAATGGCTCTGCGCCGTCAGAGGGGGCCGTGCGAAACGCTTCTATGTGGAGAAACATTCAAATCGTCCTTGGGAGAACATTCCGTGCATGTCCAAACACACGTGTGTGTCTGTGAATGTGCGCTGAATGGAAGGAATGCAAAATCAAGAGCAAACTCGACACTAATTGAGCCCGCGCATTTATCTAATAAAGGGGAAGCACAAGGTTATACAACTATCAGACCCTACTCAATCATCACCGCCATCATAGCCATCAATGGCACTCCCTGGCAGGCCATCCAGGGCAAAGACGGTAACAGAAAACAGGCACTCCAAAGGAGGGGTGGGGGGGATTAAGGACAGTGTGACTCTCCTCTCTACATGCACATCATCACACCCCTGCCACAGTCACGGCCACTCCGCTTCTACATGTACTATCTCCACGTGCTCCTTTTGCAGAAAGTCCTTCAGCTCGTATAGTAGGGCTCACTACTGCACAAACACACCCTCGCACAGGCACACATAAACACCGTATGTAAACATGTGTAGGAAGCGGGTGTGTATACAGGTGTGGGTGGGTATATGGGTTTAAGGGGAGGTTAAAAACTGGTTCAAAAATGGGGCCATATATTTTGCCCATGCCTGAGCCGTGCCAGACAGTCCAAGGCCTCTGAAACAATGCCATTATCTGGAGGGAGGCTGAACGGTGACAGCCTATGACAGCAGGATTCCAGGGGTAAAGGGGTGGTGGTGGGAAGAGGGAAACACACACACACACACACACACACACACACACACACACACACACACACACACACACACACACACACACACACACACACACACACACACCATGTCACTGTGCGGGTACTAGGGCTCTGAACAAAGGGAAGCGCCCTCCCCCTGGTTGGCTTTAAATAGCTACTCTTATCAAAACCTGGGTCTGAGCCCTGTTCCCTCAGAACTCTCTCTCTCTCTCTCTCTCTCTCTCTCTCTCTCTCTCTCTCTCTCTCTCTCTCTCTCTCTCTCTCTCTCTCTCTCTCTCTCTCTCTCTCTCTCTCTCTCTCTCTCTCTCTCTCTCTCTCTCTCTTCTCTCTCTCTCTCTCTCTCTCTCTCTCTCTCTCTCTCTCTCTCTCTCTCTCTCTCTTCTCTCTCTCTCTCTCTCTCTCTCTCTCTCTCTCTCTCTCTCTCTCTCTCTCTGTGTGTGCGTGTGTGTGTGTGTATGTGTGTGTTCAAAGTGCAAGCCGAGCACAGCATAGTGCCCACTTGAGGGACAAGAAGCTATAATGTTATAATGTACTAAAGCAAGTGGCAAAGAACACAGAGAGGGAGAGCGCAAAAGGAGAGGGAGAAAGAAAAAGAGAGAGAGAGAGAGAGAGAGAGAGAGAGGGTGAGAGAGCAAGAGAGGCGAGATAAAAGCAATCGCTTTAAAAGCAACTGCAGTTCAAACTTACCAGCCCTTCTCTAGAACCCTGACTAAGAAACACCCACTATTTATAACTGAAGTTTGCTACCAAACACAATATTCCACCTTTCATGACTAAACAAGGTCAAAAGAGCTCGGACTTCCCAAAATACTCCAAACGACTCGCTAAGCACCCTCGGCATTATCCTTTGAACCTTGTGCGATACCCATCAAATCAGCTCGGACCCATTGACTGTGGACTTTGGAGCACGCACGGAGGGTCATTTTCCCTTAAAGATTCTAGGACGCAGAAGTGCCATATTCATGAAAATGTAAATAGAGAGATTATGTAAGAGATGGGGCTGATAGTGCGTGCAGGCCTGGTGCCGAGACCAACATTTAACAGCCTCAGAATGTGCACAGGCCTGCACGGTTAGCACACACTCAACATCAAATACACAGGCTGCTAGGAGTTCAACGTATAAAACGTGCACGCACACACACACACACCACACACACACACACACACACACACACACACACCTGCGCTGCTGTATATGCTGCTGGAGGGACATAACGTAAACCATGAAGCCGTAAAACACTGGAATGGCTTGAGATTTTTGTTGCACAGAGAGCGAGCTGAACTTATACTTCGGGGAGCTTTTTATTCTGGCTCTGCAGATGCAACCAAGAAAGCACACAGTTATACAACTATCAGACCATTCAATCAGACTACTCAATCATCACAGTCAAAGGCAGTTATGCTTATGCCTTGTCTGAAGATGCAACAAAGACAGTACTGTAATTTCCTGTGCATTAGCAACATTGTGTTTAAGATGCAGGACAATGCTTTATGCCAGTGGAAAGAAACAAAACTATATGAATGCCATATGAACTGTCCCCGTGTATCAATCAACCTCATACATAGCTGAAGAAATGTAGCAAAATCAATGTATACGCCGCGGCTAATAGTTGGGAAATTACGGTATGAAAGATAGCACATGTGAACTGGGCAGAATCCAGTGAGGGCACTGGGTAGCTAATCTGAATCTGAAATGGTTGAGCGAGGGTGGTGCTATGCTATGCTGTGGCATGCTATGGCATGGCTGACTGTGTGGCCGGGGCCAGGCTGGAAGGGTTAAGTGTGTTGGGCAACAGGCTCCTTGTCCAGCCCCTGTAATCGCACTCCGAGCCACTGGAGCAACAGTGCTTAAACATTCCTGCGCCGTGCCAAGGCATTCTCTTCAGGCAGGGAGGGAAAAACAGGGAGGCAGTGAGAGGGACAGCTTTTAATTAGGGAGGGGGAGAAAGAGAGAGAGAGAAAGAAAGAGAGAGAGAGAGAGAGAGAGGGAGAGGGAGAAAGAGAGAGACAGTCGGTCCAGAGGTCAACGGCAATTCCGCCGAGCGTGCAGGAGATGACCCTTTCGTGCCAGACATACCCAAAGCACATTTGTGAATGGCTACTCGACTCGGGGGGTGTTTCCCGCGGCAGGCCAGGCCCGGGGGGGGGGGCAGGGGGGGGGGATTCGGGAGAAGGCCGCTCCGGGACGCATCAGTTGTCTCGGCCAACAGCATGTGGCGCAGCAAGCACCGCCGAGGAATTTCTAGTAACATTCTTATCCCGTCTCAGCAGACTAATCGAGAGCGGCCATTGCATGAGGGCGCCATGCTGTAAGTACACATCACTGGATCACTGTACGCCAGACCCCCTCCCCGCCCCCCCCCCCCCCAAACATCTCTGATTAGCGCATGCCCAAGTGTCATATACACCCCAACAAAAAATTCCCTGGCTTGTCTCTCTCAAGGACTCCATACAAGGGATCCCCACAGGAACTATTTGGAAAAATGTGGACCATCAGTTTTGTAGTAGTTCAAGGCCTTTACGAGATCACTATTTGCAAAGGTGTCTTGATGTGGAACCCTTAGTAAATCGGCTTCCATACAAAGGGCCCTTTGCTAGCTCTCTGACAGCAACTTGCTCTGTAGCCATTCTGGCTCTGGCGCGTCTACCCCTGGGGTGAGCTTCTCAAATGCATTGCTGCCCAACAACTATGGCAACCAACAGGGAGAGAGAGACAGTGGCATCATGCTCAGCTACCGAACAGTATAGTTCCAAACTCAACAGCTATCCAGTAAATGGCTTTTCTGACCGATTTAAAATGAAATTCATCCAGGACCACTCTTGACTATGTGAAGTTTCACAATCTAAACAAGTAGAGAATTGGGAAGCCTACAACTATTGTCTTTGGTGGCTTGCCTTAGCTCAGATAGGGTTCTGCCTATCATAGTAGGATTAGGTGGTCTAAGCCTTGAAATGGGTTCATCTTTGGAGGAAAAGGTTTCATGTATCCGACAGTATTACCTCTGTCAACATATAGGAGCACTACTGCAGACATTCCCCAACTGCAAACAAACAGAAAATTCTTTACATCTCATGGTTTTGACCTGGTGAGACAATTTTTGCCTCCAAATAGACAGCAGTCACTCGCGCTCCAAGTTCAACTCTCTGACCTCCCCGCCATGGACGCTTCCAACTTCAGAGCTGTCTGTCTGCGTGGGAACACAATTACTTCAAAGACCGTCTCTCACTCGGGCAACACACAAAAGCACACCCTGACCCAACTTGTCAGGGTCAACAAGAAACTCCAGACTGGCACTCATCAATATGGCACCACATGAAACTCAAACATGGCTAGGTCTGACTACAAAACTCACTTCCGTAATGAGAAAGGAAAGGAAAGTCAGTTTCATGACAAGACGAGTGTAGAAAACAAAGGGTTGAGAACAGTGACTCCAGATCAGTATACTACTATTTCTACTACTGAGTTTCCTTGGTTACCTTACAATAGTGAAGTACTATGGTGTTGCCAAAGATACTCCACCACCCCATGAAAAAATGACGTACTTTCATGAATAACTATGTTACTTGTCATGTATCATGTACACATCAAAGCAATCTGCACACACTGAATGTATTATTCTTTATCTGGAAGACCTGAGGTGGACGAATGCCACATTGACCACAAGCCACATATTCACAAAAGGCAGAGCCGTGCTGGGCCAATGCGAACCCTCATGCCAACGTACATGAAAATGTTTTACAATTACTTTACTGTGTCGCTCGTAAAAGGTCAATCAATGGCCCTCTAATCTTTTCTTCTCTCTCAAGGCCCTGCTGGGAGGGCAGGACTCTCACTCAGCGCCGGTGAGAACAGCCACCGGGCAGGAGAGCCAGCACACAATGTCAATAATAAAGCAGGAATCCGCACATACTCTCCTGTGCCGTCTGAGCGAGAAAGTGTCATTATTACCACACGGGCCAACGTGCGAAAAGCGTCTCTCACCACCAACATTCACGGCTCCTTGAGATGATGAAACAGCAAATTAAACTCATCGGCTGTTCCAACTTCCTTTGCCTTGACAGGAGGGTAACAAGAGTAGGCCAACATGTTCCCCCCCCCCCCCCCCCCTCTGCCAATTTAAATCTATTTGTTTAACCATAAGTAGACACACTGCCATGGTAACTAATCTTCAAAAAACGAAAACTATTTTGACTAAAGCCACCTATTTGAGTCAGTCGTTTTGGGCCCGTCTGGGAGCTTTGATTTCTTGAACAGGCGTATTTGGGGAGGGCAGGGTTGGCACTGCTCTTTACGGGCGCCTAAATCTTTTAGAGAATAAAGGCAGACGAAGAGGTCAACAACAGGACACGTTATATGCTTACTGCCAATGCTAGATGCAGCAGTGACCATGTGATTTTTTTTTGTGGGGGGGGGGGGCATAAAGCACTTCCTGTCAACTTCAGTATCTGAGGTTACAATATGGCTTTTGTTGTCAGGGCTGCTCAGAGATCTAAGTCACTTTGATCCAAGTTAATAGAGTTTAGTAAATGATCACAGCATGGACCAAACGCTCAGTCTCTCCCTTTGACACACACGTACACACAGAGTTTTTTGGTGCACTGACCCAGACTAAGGGGTTACACACAAAATCAAATTACCGATAGCAGACCTTTTTTCTTGTTGCAAGGAAACTAACTTTCAGAGGCCAAAGCCCTGACAAATAACTCCTGCACGGACTGCAATAAAGAACACAAACACACAAAACAGCTGCAAGCAGGAGAGCAAGTAAACAAAAAAGAAAGGGTGAAAAACATCTCCTCTCGTCTCGTCAGATGATACGGACATTAGCTGACCGGTAGAAACGTGGTGAAGAAGCACACGGCCTGAATAAGCTGTGCGAGAACAGAATCACAGAGCTGAGTACTTTGCCAGAGTGGAAATACTGTAGGAGCAGCTGGTAGTGCACATGGAGCTGCACCCACGCCTGCCGACCAGAGGGCTCACCACACGGGACAGGTACAGCACGAGAGAGAGAGAGAGAGAGAGAGAGAGAGAGAGAGAGGGAGAGAGAGAGAGGGAGAGGGAGAGGGAGAGGGAGAGGGAGAGGGAGAGGGAGAGGGGGAGAGGGAGAGAGGGAGAGGGAGAGGGGGAGAGGGAGAGGGAGAGGGAGGGAGAAAGAGGGAGAGAGGGAGGGAGAGAAAGAGAGAGAAAGAGAGAAAGAGAGAGAGAGAGAGGGAGAGGGAGAGAGAGAGAGAAAGAGGGAGAGAGAGGGAGGGAGAGAGATAGAGAAAGAGAGAGAGAGAGAAAGAGAGAGAGAGAAAGAGAGAGGGAGAGAGAGAGAGGGAGAGGGAGAGAGGGGGGGGGGGTATGGACGATCACATTAACTACTGCACACTACGCTGCTATATCAGACAAGAGGCCAGCAGCTTTCCCCAAGCACAAACACACACACATACATACACACATCTGTGTACTGAAATAGAGACAGACACACACATGAGGGGGTAAAGGAAACATGCTCCCGCCTCCTCCCCTCTACTCTGCTCTGCTCTGCTCTCCTCTCCCCCGGCATAGCTAAAGTGCAGGCCACAGTTCAGGTCATGTATACATGTACAGTATGTGTACAGTGTGTATATATATATATATATACATATAAGTACAAATATATAGGTATATGCACACAAGCACGCACACACATATATGCTCTATATATAGCCTGTATGAATACTGTATGCATATGTGTGCGTGGATCACATGTGTTCTAAGGTAAAGGTTTACATAATGCCACTGCAGCATACACCAATCCCCCGATTGTCAAAAAAACACCACCACCACCACCACCAGCAGCAGCAGCAGCAGCCTCAAATGCTTCAGTCATTTCTCCTTCAGTGGTGGTTCTATGCATCTGCTTGTGTGCAGCATGTGTGAAAAAAACACCCCCACCCATCGACACGACCTGCCAATTAAGGAGGAGGGCGAGGCCAGGCCAGACCAGGCCCCAGCCACCCTGCAGCGACACACGATCCACTGAGCTCCAACAAGCGTCTTTTGCGTGTCAAATGCACACCTGCATTCCCAGCGCTCTAGGTAGGTAAGTGCGTGGTGGTGGTGGCGGCTGGCTGGCCGGCCAGCAGAAAACAGGTGGTGGATTTCACAGTGTCTGCGCGGGAGAGGTGGGGAATGGCCTTCTGTCCTCTCTGTGCGGCGAGAGAGAGAGAGAGAGAGAGAGAGAGAGAGAGAGAGAGAGAGAGAGAGAGAGAGAGAGAGGGAGAGAGGGAGAGAAAGAGAGAGAGGGAGAGAGAGAGACCAGCTAGGGGGTGGGCAGCAGAGTGGTAGCTGTTTCTGTGCCAACCATCAATGCTTTGTCCAGTGTTTACTGAAATGAAAACGAGGGTAAAAATGATAACGATATAAGAGGACAAGCTAGATTTAATCTTTGAGAAGCCTGTGTGTGTGTGTGTGTGTGTATATATATATATATATATATGGTGTGCGTGCGTGTGTGTCTGTTCTGCCTTTTTTTTTGCTGAACATACGCCTCCCCTCCAAGCCATCCCAGCCCACCTCACCCCAGGACAGTCCAGTTCAAGGATAAGGTAATGCCTTTTCCATATTGAGCAGTGCTGTAGGACCCCTCCAACCATGGCCTCCGCAGCAAAACACAGGACAGCCAGCACCACTGGGCAAACCCTGTGGCCTAATTTATGGTCTCGGCGGCCACAGACTCTGCAAGGGCCATGCGGACAACATGACGTCAAGGCTTTGGTCATTCCCCGTGTCCATGAGGGCCTTCTTCTACATCCAAAACTGAAGGATGTTGTTTTGCTCAACAGCTTTGTAATCAAGTGGATGACTTACGAAAAAGCATTCCATTCAGCAATAGTAGGTGAGACCATATATATGCGAGAACATATGGCATCAGCAAATAATACATATACACTACGTATGACGTGTTATTATAACATGGGGTTACTGTATATGTTTTCAGATACATCATTTGCCATTTCTGACAAATGTGTCTATTTCTTTAGGCCGTCACATAGTTTTACAAGGCTTCTGTAAGTCATTCCATGCACGTCATAAACTTTTCCTGTAAAGCAACAAGTGAACCTTTTGCTATAAAGAATCCTAAGCACTAAGAAGAGTGTGGATGTTTAGGATGTCTGTCACATAAAAACACACACACGATTGGCTAAGCCGAGCAGGAGGAGGGAGGAAAAGGGAGAGGAGGCTCATTTTCAAATCCCTGTCTAATGTTCAGGTCTAGTCTTTCAGAAGGATGGACCCCTCCTGTGTGTAGTAATGCATGTTAAGAAGTACGCAGAACGCCGTAGATCTACTGAAATCTATACACAGCATAGGTCTTTAACATATACTCTAGGGAAGCTAGTGTCTAGCTCACATGCATAATTATGAGAGAGACAATGGCAACAGAGGCCTTCCATGCCTTTGCATGAACAGGACCATGAGAAGGGGAAAAGAATGTGTTGTATAACATGGGCCTGACAGACGCAAACACATTCAGGCATTCCAGGCCAGTTCTAATGACTTAAAAAGAAGGCCTGGTGGACTTAAGGGATTTGCCATCTCTCTAACCCCCCCATCGCCCTAACCCCCCTCTCCCACCCCCCCACCCCCAAATCCCACCCCTCCACCCAGAAACACATTTCAAAAGCAGCCTCGTGTGGACCAGGACAGACAGGACAGCCCCCTTTCCTGTGTTCCAATCCAGATATTTCTGAGATGCTTTTTCCGGACCAGGAGCTTTGAGGAGGGTGCCTTGCCTCGCGAACCGTCTAAGGCGGACACGCGGTCGCACAGGCCTGCGCACACAGTCACGTCCACGTACGACGCTACGCTGCACAGGTAAACGCTTAAGTCTTCGACTGCTGCCAGGGCACACACTCAGAATATCACCGACTCCCGCCGAAGGGGGAAGGCATTTGGCTCAACAGGTTTGACTCTCAGCTAGCTTTCTCAGGCTGAGAAAGTAGTGTGTGTGCGGAAAGGCAAAGAGCACTGGCTGCGTCTAGATTCAGTGATTATTCGGTGAACGAAACCTCACCAAACCCACAGTCAAATTATATGTCTCCATACAAAAAAAAAAGTTTAAAAAAAAAAAAAAAAAGAGAGAGACTTTCACTGGGGAGGAGCCCACATCAAAGGCTCCACCACTGTAAGAAAACAATCAGCACAGCGATGATGTGTGCAGGGAGTCCCTAATCAACGGGAAAGAGGAAGCACAACAAACAACAACGGCCCAGGAAGAGTGCGGCCCACGAGGAGGGGTCACTCGCACCAGTCATTATCTGTCCTGGACGGGGAAGGAAATTTGGACAGGAAATCCATCCGAATGATGGGGGGTGGCAGCGGTGGCCGGGTGGTGCCAGCCGTTGTTGAGAGGGGGCGAGGGGGTGGGGTGGGTATCGGAAGGGCAGAGTAAACAGCCTCCTTTTTAATCATCTCGACTCACGTTTTTCACTTGACACGCTTTGATCTCTTCCCCTGACGCATCCCCACCCTCCTCTCCGGTTCCAACGCTCCGGGACCCCTAGATTGGCAGACTGGGCACAGAGATAGCGCTATTCTCTCTCTCTCTCTCTCTCTCTAAGGAGAGGAAAAGATGAAGCAGTACATAACAAACTCCAGAGACACAGAAGAGGGGGGGGGGGGGTTCGACAGCAGCAGTAGCAGCACGAGACGGTGTGTCGGCGTGTTGCTAGACAGCCTCAAACTGCCGCTCGCCTCTCTGCTGCTGCAGCGGCTCCAATTATACCTAATGTCTTCGTGGGGCGTCTCTGAGCGAGAGACCCCTTTTCAAAGCCTTCAGCAGACCGAAAAGGGGGGAAAAAAAGAAGCGGAAAAGAAGTGAAGCCTCGGAAAAATGGTTTAGCTTCTTTTAATTGGGAAGAGGGCCTATCAGAGGATTAACTTCAAAAGGTGCAGCAAGCGGAACCCGCACCCCCACTTTCCCCCTCCCTCTCGCAAAGGCCTCAAGGACAGCTGCCTTTTGCCTCAAGTTCAAAGCTATCCCACAGTGCACTGCACTTATCCACTCAGAATGCAGTGGGCTTTGTTATGGTGCTTGGTAGGAAGAATGTGACGCATTCATACATACATATGCAAAGATGGCTAAATCATCTGTGTGCATAACCTTTAGCAGAAATGGAGATAAAGGCTTTGGGATAGTGATATACAAAAAACTAAGTAAAGCATACACACAGTGGGAAACGATTCTGATTCTAGTCAAACGATGCTGTTGTCAAAGTCAACTCACTTTGCTGTTCAACCATGCTGTGGTGAAGTAAAACTTATGACAAGCAATCTGTCACAAAGAACCGATTATTTACTGGTTGAAAGGACAACTATTGACTGGTAAAGCAGTAGTATAAGTACTAATAATCAACAACAGTAGATTTTACAGTGCAGTTGTGAGTCAGCAGAAGTAGTGTTGTATCATAATGTTCTGAAACATGGCCTAGCCGTAGATTTTACAATCAGTGCAGCTTTTTTTCTTTTTATGCAAGTGCAACTCCAACACCAACACCAACAAAGACGCTTTACACAAAGGAATGGATAAAACCTCTGTTGAAAACAATGGACAAGAAATGTTCCGAAATAAAGACACAACAACTTTGCTCCAAGAACAAGGAATATGGCCTCTCAAGGAATGTGGCGTCGCAGTACTTCCAGCCTACTCTTGTCCACTACAGATCACTCAACCATCACAATACTTACAGCCTACTCATGTCCACTACAGTTCACTCAACCATTCAACTTTTCAGAGGTCCAAAGAACATATCCATGTCACAAATGTTTATCAAACATCTGACTGAAGGGGAAAAAAATCAATAAAGTTAATAAACACAACCTCACATGTACAAACTTAAGCGTCTTCTTGCTTGAATGCACGCTTCTGGAATTCAGCGTTTAGCTCAAGTCTGTGAAAGATTCCTGTAAACTGAAACTCAAAAACCTCACACAACAACAAGAAAAAAACAGCAAAAAGCTCACTTAAGGGCAATAGTAGAGTTCCTCTCTTCTTCTTCCTCCCTAAAATAAAGTGCTTCGACCATGTCTAATCTTGTGTTTCTCTGTGTTTCTCTCCACCGGCGGGGCTAGAATATAAGAGGAAAATTCAGGGGCTCTCCTCGCCAACCTGTGGCCTGGAGAAACAACACGCTTAAGAAGATCAAACGTGGTCAGAGAGGTGTAATTACTGTGGGTTATGAAAACTGGCTGTCATGCACCACCACGGATGAGCGAGTCCAATTCGGAGTAGCCTGGGGATAGCGAGGAGACACGCCTGAAAACTGAGAAAAGAAAAGGGGGGAGAAAAAGAGCTAATCCTAAATGGTAAGAGTGAGCTTCCCTTCTAGATGATATTCCTCTGTGTGTGCATGTGTGTGTTTATTCTTTTTTTTTTTTTTTTAAACACTCAGGTCAAAAAGGTAGAGGCACACATGTACGCACGTATCTGCTCTCTTAGGCAGTTGTGCCACTTAAAGTTTTTTTTTCGGTTGGTCGGTTGAGATACTGCGCCAGTAACCTTCATAACTTGTGGAGGATTTTCTAAAGTGCTGGGAGAGAGCTGGGTGAGAGGACCAAAGAATGCCCCGTCCCCTCTTTCCCCCCTCTATGATCTACCTGCACCCCCCCCCCCCCCCCCCCCTCCGATCCCCTCAGGGACGGGACTAGAAAGAGAGAACATAAAGTGGCGCGCCAAGGCAACAGAAACCTGTTGAAACAGGTTGGCACTGCAACAAAGAGCATCTCGCATAGTACAACACTGTCTCTGTGTGGTGAGAGAGCCCTTTACTGAAATGAAGACCCAAATACACACACACACACACACACACACACACACACACACACACAGATCTTTAATTCCACAGCTCTAGTTATGATGACGGACACGTCAACTGTACTAGTAAAGTTCAACACTGCATTTGTACATGCACAAACAACCTGTACTAAGGATGTGGACCGTACTCAATGCAGAGGATCTACCTACAGTATGACTAATTATCTACCTATGACTATCTATGACTCCAAGCATTGCACAGTTGATAATCTACTCAGGTTTATACCATCAGATCTATCACCCAAGGTGGGAAAACAACTTAAATCCCCTCCCTATACAAATTGGGAAAATTCGGTCATCTGAGGACTTATAAGATATACTGAAGGCTATAGGCTGACTAAAATGATGTATTGTACACCCTGTGTACCATCCACATTGCAAAACTTCAAAAGTATTTAACCTATTGTTCAGAAATGTAAGCTTTATAATAAACAACATTTAATGTTCATGCTGAAACAAAATCTTAAGATTTAAGATACATGGGTTTTAACATGGGAGTCAGCTTGGTAATGAAGACAAAAGTAAAAAAACAACAACAAAAAAAAACATGTTCAGATTTCCCAATTGCATGGATATTTACATGTGAATGTCGGCCTACATCAGGAAGACAAACTGTGTTTATCTGGCGTATGAAACTTAAAATATCTCTATGTGACTGCCTCTCAAAAAAAAAGGATAGCCTATGGTTTGTGTAGTGCACCAAATAGGGCTGGGCCAACGTTGGAACAAAATGTTAACTTGATTCCACAGAATGATCCTATGCACACTTTCCCATACTAAAATCCAAAAAAGAGACCTAACAACACAAACTGTTAGGCATCAGTTTTGCAGATGCTTTACAGATTCAGCTGCAGAGTAATAGAAATGACAGTATGCAGACTGAGACAGAAAAATCATAATATGCTGACATGTAGGCCTACTGTAGTGTGGTGTAGGCCTGATCCGAGGACAACTTGGAAGATTTTGGAGTAGGGTACAAAAACACATTTATATGCAACCAATGGTGTAATTCAAAAGAATAGCTCACCTCTTTGGGGGTGAATGATCATAGGCTGAGCAATAACGTGAATGGAAACCAACTCAAATGGGGTAATAACTTTTTGAAGGCCTTCATCTACTTAGGATCAAGTTAGCTGTGTTTACAGTGTATTGTGCGGTTGGCAGCAAAACTATGTTTAGAGGACTACAATCTGATCCAAGACAGTCACATCTGACAGGTGCATGAAAAAAAAAGTGTCTGATGTAATTTCTCAGGGCCTACCATGCAGTGACAGCTAAACTGTCCAATGTTGTTGGCTAGCTTCAGCGTTGGCACCAACGCTAATCTGGCCTACTTTGTGAAACATATCTTTACTGAATCTGCATCGTGCAGTATCTCTGTGATGTTGAATGAATCAGGGTATCTGCCCCATGAACTCCACTAAAACAAATCTGACACCTACCTGCATCAATTTCCCTTCTGCGTAGCCGGCGCTCCCTCCAGCAAACACCCCTTCCAGAGTGATAGGCCTCCCGGTCGGTTCGTGCTTGAGAAGAGTCACCTTGATGACCGCTCTGGTGGCTGATCGCTCCGACTCCACCGCGGCAGCCAGCTCCAAGCCAGTCTGGCCAAACACCACCTGAAGGGCCGCCATTAGCAGCCACGGCCAGAGCCCGGCCAGTCGCCGCTGGAGGACGGTCATTGCACCGGCTGACGCGGCGGGCTCCAGCCGCGCATTGCGGACAACAAAGCTGTCAAACCTTCGACGTAGAATCAAGTGGGGGGAGAATGTTCCAAATCAATCTATTTGTCCAGTCTAAAAAACTGCACTGACCGTTGGTAAACGGGAGATGCACATGTAAAGTCTGTAGGTTTTTTTTTACACCATGTCCTGAATATTTTCTCCTTCAGAAAATAGTCTCAAAACAGTCGTTTTCATAATCAGAGGCAAGAGGTACTACTCCTGGCAACGTTTAAAACGTGCATGCATTAGCTTAATTAAAAATGTCAATATAATTTGAAAATACATCAGGATGGGTATTACTGTAAATTAAATGGCAAATAGACGTAAATATGCTGGCTACCCTGTATCGCTCACAGGAGAGGCCAAGCATACAGCACACGCATGAGACATGAGGGCAATTACTGAAAATGCGAACTTGAAAACGTGCATTAATCCACCTTTCAAAGACACACTTTTCTATTTTCCTGGAGGTACACTCCCTCTTCATTTAAAAAGTGCAAGTTTCTACTTGAAGCAAAGTTCGATTCAATCCAATTGGTTAAAGAACACAATTTAGACCTGGAAAAAATAAGGTGGATAAATATGTTCCCATTTCGACGCGCGACCCGTCACGTCGCGATAAACATCATTACACAGCTTATTCAACACAATCCAAGTTACATTTCCAAAGCAAGGCTGAATCAGTCCCGAGTAGTGTATTAGGCTCAACAGGTTGCTGAAATATTCCCAACACAAGTGTCCTCCTCGAAACACTTTGAAACTCCAGCGCATATGGTATATCTCCAGAAGAACCGAAGATTCATATAAAAAAGACCAGGTATGCCACACATGAGTTTTGCTATTCTGAAATTGATAGCCTACAAGATAAATCTTTACGCTAAAGTCCTGTTCGTGGACACGGAGCAAAAGCAAAACATTTTAAACACACATTGGCTACAACGTGTTCGTGGACCCCAATGCGGCAACAAGTTGTAGGACGAGTAGGCTACTCGTCAAAACCTTATAACTCGAGTTTTCAGAAATGATTCACAGGCTTCGGGACCATTGTATTACTTTACCAACTGGTAAGTGGCCTAACTAACCACGAACATTTAACTCCCGACCACACGTGAGAACTGCAGATGTTGTATCCACTTGAAGTAAATTAATAATCAAATTCTGAACAGCATCTAAAGCTTGCTCCGTCCCCAAAGCACGTTCGACAGTAGTGTATTTTCCCTAACTCCCAAGTTAGACCTCCTAAATGCCGGGATCTTTTTCGAGTCTCAAAAGGCACACTTCAGAAATGTCAGCCAAAAAAAAGTTGTCCGTTGATGTAAAAAGTTACTGTATTAAAAATCCCAGAGTATACGCGTCGTTTTCGTAGAAAGAAGTTGAGTGCCAGCAGAACTGTACATTGGCGAAGTCTCGACTCTTACCCGGGCCTCCCTCCCCTGGGATCTCATAGATTGCCTACCTGCTGACTGACTGTCACTGAGGGTGGAGCAGCGGTCAGCCATACGACTGAAAAGGGGATGACTGACGACCTCATGTGGCGACTCTGGCAGAGAGCATGCAGGCCTACGCCAAATTACTAGAAGCAGAAAACACTTTAGAAAAGAGAAGAGAAGTATTCGCTCCAAATCCAACATGCACTAACTGTAGGCTTAACTTGGTATAGGTGCAATCTAATCTAAGAACTATCTAGCAAACAAACACAAAAAGACCAGAATTGCCATAATAAACATATATTGTCAGTGTTTTTAAAAAACAAACAAAATTAGAGTTACAGTTAGTTACAGTTCAGGATGTACAGCTAATTTTGTAAGCATAGTAATAATTTAAGACTATAAAAGGATTACAAATATGTATGCCTGTGTTTATGTCAGATAAGAGCATGTTGATTAAGACAAGAGTATTATTTTTAAATAAAAATGAATATTCATATTTGCATTTATTGAAGATACTTTTAAAAATACTGAGGTTGTTAAAAAAAATGAATATAAACACATTTATGTTAAAAATAGTTCACAATGTTTTAACATGTTGATTGTCTTGTTATATTACTAATCGCTGTTGGCACCTTTAAAACTGTAAAACCTTGCTGAAAGCATGAACTCAGCTCGTGAAACCAATAAATAAGAATAAATAACTTAACTACGTACATGTCAAAAGTAACAAAGTTCAATAACTTAATATCACAGTCATCATGGCAGATTTATCTCATTAGCATGTTTTCTAAAACAGGGTTTGAATTTAAACTGTAGAAAACTCAGAAAACTTGCAGAACTGTGAAGAACTCTGGACAGCAAGAATAGTATAGAGCACTGGTGATAATCAAGGATCTTGCTCGCAAGCTACATCCACCAACATGTTAAGATCTAAAAGGGAGAAATAAAACAAAACACACACACACACACACACACATTGCTGGTAAAAGCTCATCTGTACACTTTACCAATACTTTCAGGAAGTCAAAGACAGATGAACTGAGTACTAATTTGTAGGTCCAATTACCACATCCATGACTGACAAACAAACAGAATGGGTTGTGTGAGTAGTAAGTGTGTAAAATAGTTGACTTAAAAAACTCACCAGGTGATTTGGTCTGCTTCCTGGAGTTACTGTCATCTTGGGTAATGTCACTCAGGTTAATGGTGGTGTCCACCTCATTCTCTAATGCGTTGTCAGAGGATTCCACATGATGCACAGCATCTCCATTCACCTGAGGATAAATAAGATATCTTTTCAGCAAACCCCTAGTCCAAATGACAGTCCATACGCCATGATCGGTGGCATACCTACCATACTCTCTAAAACAATATCTATTTTGATGATGAACTGAAATCATGTAAATGAAGCCCTACAGGAGACACACATACCTGGTTGACACCAGTGGATGCAGGTTCCACAGGCTCAGGCAGGGAAGGCCTCTGCTCAGTGGTTTCTCCTGAGGCAGCCTCTGGCAGACTTGAAGCAGTGCCACCTCCCACAGTGATGGCAATTCCCGATGGCACATTCCCTGGAACAGCAATGATAATTCCACCCATTGGGACAGGGCCACAGGGAGCCATTGTGTTGGAATCCATGGCAATGGACATGCCAGTGTTGTTGACTGAGTCACCAGCATCACCTTGAGCAGAGGTTTGGGCAGACACGTCGTAGACCTCACACTCGGGATGTGACTCAGCAGGAAGGGCAGGATGGTAATGTTTCTCTGGTGTCTCCACTTTCACCATGCGAAGCTTTGGGGAAGCCTGAAGCTCATCAACGATTTGGAAGACAGTGTCAAGGTTAACATCGTTCTTCTTCGTTTCCTGTAACTCTGTGTTTTGCCAGTCTTGGTTCTGGTTATTGGGATGTAGGTAACCCACTTGATAATTTGGCTAAAATGTATGAAACGAAAAGTGATTAAGTTAATATAATCAAAATCTGGTGACACTGTCAACGAATAAACAGCACCAACAATACAACAAGACTATCCTACCTGAAAATAGCTATAATGAGGAAACGAGGATGGAGGAGTCTGGTGAGCACAAGAACTCATATCGGTGTCCACGTTTCCTGATGGACAGCACTGACACACTGCAACAAAAACATTTAATACATTTGCAAAGCAGTTTTAATACTGGAAACATGCCATTGCTGTGTCATATATGTTAATAACAAAACAATCCTAAATCGGGTATATTTTGTATTTAAAATATATATTTATTATAGTTCTTGCTTACCAGCAGGATAAAATCCAGGACGATATTGAGAATGGTGAGGTACGAAGCCATTCACCTTTTGCCCATTGACTGAAACACCCTGTGACCCCTGCTGGACATGCACCGTGGTAGGGTTGGGCTGCACTGGACAAGGGGGCTCTGTCATGAACCGACGTATTATAGAAACGGGTATCCCTTTATCAGTGTAAAATGTGGTAGGGGAGGAAGCATCTCCATGACCCATTATCCAGCCACGGGATGGAATAGGAGTTCTGTCGTATTCTTTTGGCTGAACAAGGCCACGATGGTAGGGATGGGGAACAACTCTGTCCCGAGACAGCCCCCGATGGATTGGTCCTGCAAACATCGTACCTTTGGGACCACATTAGCACAGGTCTTATACATTTATAGATATGTAACATGACAATGCACGTTAACGTTATTTAAATAAACCAACTCGTCCTTTACAACTAATGTTAATTATTGAGTTTGGTGTGGACGTCAACTTACCTTGCTTTTCAATTTGATCTCTGTCCTGTTCGGTCTCGGGAGAATTTACCAGGAGTCTTCTGAAGCGACTTGGTGGACGACAGTTTACTTCCAGTCCGGCTTCAAGTTTTGCTTTGTTTGTACTCGTTAACCTTTTAAGGTTCACTAATAATTCTGGGTGATCCTTTTTAAAATGTGGATTATGGAAGTGGTGTTGAACTCCCTCCATTAGCATTAGGTCTCTTTCCACAGGCCTCTCATTACCTGGCGCGAGCACCACCTTTCTGAATCCATAGAGGTTCAATTGACGAATGAAACTTGTAAAATTTGTTGTTTTAAAAAGGTCTGATGGTTCTCCATCAGGTTTAATTGGTGACAGCAACTCTGCTTCAAAGTGCTGTTGATCGATGATCACGCCTTCCCCGCAAGTATCCCATCGAATGGAACGATTTTTGGGACTGTTGACTAAACGCCACAACTTCGCGGGGAAATTGTTTGGGTTGATTGGGATAGTAAGGAGAGCCTCTTCTACGTCCATGGTAAGATGATCACTGCAAAATAAACATTAATTATGTTACGAAACCAACAATCAGCAACGCTACCGGAATGTTTGAATTTAATCTTATATATTTCCGGCCTTTAGATAGCATCAACTAAGTTGCTAATACTGGCTGATTGTAGCTGTCAGGCTAGCTGCTAACAATAACGTTAAGCAAAATACTATGAAGTTCACATTAGCCATCAAGTTATTCTACTTGGTAATTAAGAAATCTAAAATGCCTGGTTTATGACCAGATCGATGAATTTCTCACAAAACCAGTTAAACATGATATTTATATTATTGAAAAGTTAGCTAGTTGTCTGGATGGTTCATTTACCTGCGCCTTCTTCCAGCAGCTAATCTAGAGTTTTGAGGTGTCTTCTCAGAACCGTTGAAAGTATTCCCGAACCGTTGTGCGCGATCTCATTTGATGTGTTTGAATTCCATACAGAATGTCACGAGTCATGTCGACCAATTGGATGATTGTTGCTGTCCTGCTGGCTACTTTGCAAAGTTACCATGCTGGGTGGTCATGAATTGTCAATACTTAGGGGAGAGTCAGGCTAATTCACTTTATTTATTTATGTATTTATTTATTTAATTTAATGTGTTGTAAGACTTCATTTTGTCTTTCTGTGTTAAAGAGACTGGCATCAAGTAGGACTAAAGTTCAGCAGTAAATCCATTAACAATTCACATGCCCACAAACAGTGCTGCAGTCTGACCATCCTTTCTGGCACTGGACATTGATGTATTTTTGTGCCAGTTGGGCTGCTGATAGCATTTGCAAGGTTCTGTATCCTCTTTTATAGGTTATTCACTTTTTTCAGACCAAACCTCTTGCTCCCTTCATTAGTTAATTAATAATTCATAATATTGTGATTATGGTCTCTTACAGCAGAGATGGGGGACTCGAGTCTAGTGACTTGACTCGAGTCAGACTTAAGTCGCCAGATTGAGGACTTGTGACTTGCTTGATCAACAGTGAGAAAAGACTTGACTTGACTTGGACTTGCTACTCATGACTTGAGACTTGACTTAGACTTGCATGCAATGACTCGACAAGTCATTGCTGTCTTGGTTAATTGGTGAATAATAATAATAAAAACTATTTTCGATCGGATATTTCCTGTTGCATGTGGGCGAACCTGGCAACCTCTCTACTAGGTGCTAGGTGACGCGCCCGCCATCTACAGTAGAGCGGTCGGGGTTTAGAGGATGGAAGCTGTTACCAGTTCCCAAAATAATAACATTTGGATTTAAAGACTATTCAACTCAACAGAAGAAACGATTCGCCGAGTGCAAGGTGTGCAGCGCAAAAATATCCGACACATCCAGCACCACGTCAAATTTTATCCGCCATTTCCGACTAGGCTACACAAGAAAAGTAAGAAATGTCTCTAGCTAATTTCACATAATTTTTTAATCTAACGTTAGCTGGCAGCTAACATCCCATCTCCATCAGTCAAACGTGACAAGAGCCTACTATTTGCATCACATTAAGTGTTATCATGTTGACTTAGTTTCACATTGATCCCGCCTATCAAATAGGCTAACAGACAATTTGACTGAAATACGGTATCTGAAAATCACTCAGAGTGCGCAAATCTCCTCCAAGCGAACACATCACCTCCTCTTGCATCCATCCATAACTTTTTTGCGAACAAACAAACATATACAGACAAACCAACAAACCCCGATAAAAACATAACCTCATTGGTGGAGATAAAAACTTCGAAACGGTCTTTGTCCCGACGCACATAATTGTTGACATTCTCGATAATGTCGAGGGGAAGCTGAGACAAATCATGCATGACTGCAAGTAGGCCTAGGCTATGTCTTTGCGTTGGATGAGAGTAGGCTACAGATGTGATGGATGTTACATCACATCTGTACTCTCATCATGGACGTTAAATGTCTATACATTCTTAAAAATGGAGTGGGAGCATACAGTAAATGCATTGAATATGAGGCTATGCTGCACTAACTGGTTTTCAGTTTTGTGCTATCATTGAATGATGATTTATGTGAGCCCTTTGCACTAAAATTAATAATTTTCACTCATGTGGCTGTGAAATACTTGTATTTGTCGTTAGGGAATGTATAGGCCTATTAAAAATGCATGTGAGCATGTCACAAATGAAATGTATATACAGTATGTAATATAGCCTACATTTAATTCTTATTCAGAATTATTTTGTAGCTTCTCTCATGTCTGATGTGCGAAAGTGCGCAGCCACATTTGGCCCTCTGATGGTGATGATAAAAAATTGTGGCCCTCTTAGTCATGAAAGTTGCCCATCCCTGGTCTACCACATCAATGTAGCTGTTAGTTTGTTAGCGCTAGCTGCTTTTATTTTTGTTAAATCATAAAGTATAACAGCCAAACGCATGCACAAACAAACCCTATTACTGTAAATGTATGTATACGTATATGAGAGATGTATGACATAAATGAGAAATGGGCCACTTTCAAGAGTAAATCGTAGTATATAACATAGAAGTGTCTGCATTTCATTTCCGTATGGTATTTATTAATGGAATATTATGCAATGAAAACATGAGCTGCTGTTCCCACGATAAACTTCCGTGTTGAGTACTCTGCCTGGTAATTTGGTACATCAGGCCCTGTAGTCGTTCCTAGTAATTCTGATCCTGCTGGTCCTAGTGAGCATTTATAATTATTCTTTAGCCTTATATCCCCTTCTTCTATTTGTTAGCCCTTTTGTGCAAAGGAGGGCTACATAAAACTTAGGCTGCCGTCTCTTCAAGTTTTTAGGTTGTCTTCCAGCTTATCATATGACTTGACTTGTGACTTGCTTGACCTAAGCTATGACTTGACTTGACTTGACTCGACCTAAGCTATGACTTGACTTGACTTGACTCGACCCTCACAAAAACGACTTGGGACTTGCTTGAGACTTGAGGGTTAAGACTTGAGACTTACTTGAGACTTGCATATGTGTGACTTACTCCCATCTCTGTCTTACAGTCACACAAACCATAGCATTTAATCCCTCAGGTTAATCATTGTTCAAAGTCAGAATCAGCCTCAAATACACTGGAAAGCGAACTGGTTGAGGAATGTCTTTCATCCAAAGTTATATCAAAGGTATGCCCAAGTGATAGGCCTATTTTAGGATCACTTGTGGTCTAAAAAATAAGCTATTTATTTGTGGATTTTCTGTGATTTGTATAATACTGTGATTTTGGCCTAAATGATTCATATTGCTGTTTGGTTGCCTGTGATGTAATTGTTGCCAGGCCTTCTTAGTCTACATGCATTGGTGTCTTGTGTTCTTGCGATTTTCTTGTTATCTTGTGATATAAAAAGTAATAATAATGGTATTTTTGTCTACCTCTGATGCATCACTGTATTGTATAACTTGGTAATTGTTTTTATTTATTTCTTCCAGGCTAATTCCATGATTTTCATGTATTTTTGAAATTATGAGATGATCTTATTACATACTGTTCTGTATACTACGGTGTGCTATATTGTTTTTTGTAAATTTATTAACAGACGATCTACGCAAATTAATGCATTCAGGGAAAATTGTGTTATAGGTATGGGACAGCCTGGAAAAAATCCAGACTTATTCATGAAGTGAAAAGAGTCTGGTGACTCTCTATTGGGAAACGTTTGCAATACTTGCATCGAGACAGGCACTAACTTTGAAATCATTGGTCCAGCCTTACCAATCATATTGATCAGACATTCATAATGTTACTTCCTACTTTGCGTAAAAACTGACAATAAACAGCATCAACAGTCAGGTGTATGTGGGTCTACCTTTCCTGTAAAGTTTTTTTTTTTTTTTTTTGCATTTTTCCAACAACGTTTTTGGATGTTTGCAGGTGCTGCTGAGTCTCTTTATCATAAATAAGTTTCGGTTTTGTCTTCCCCTAGTCACCTATTGACTTGACATTTTTCTCGTCTGAGGGAAACGGTTATGATCCATGGTGTTCCAGACTAGATCTCCCTGAAAGAAGATCTAGGTCGGCGGGGTCAGACTAGCACTACAGGGCCACTCTGGCAGAAAGTGTATTTAAAAAAAATATTTTGTCCCAAATTCCATCAGCATTCTTAACCAAACTACACATACCTTTAATGTGTCTGAGATATCTGTATGTCTATCTCGTATATATTCAATTGTGTTCTATTCTATTCTATTCTAAGGAGAAAAGACTTGGAGTTGTCACTCTCCTTGACACAAAAGGTCTTTAAAGCAAAAGTTGAGAGTCGTTAAAGCAAAGGTGTCCTTATTGACAGTGATCTAAGTTGCAACAGCCACATGAAACTAAATACGCTTTTTACCACCTCTAAACATCGTCAACTTTCGAGGTCTTGTGTCAAAGCGTGATTTAGAAATCTCTCCTGCAGGATTGATTACTGCAATGGGTTTTTCACAGGCCTTACTAAAAAGACCCTAAAAAAGCTTCAGGTTATACAAAATGCAGCAGCTGGGGTTCTCATGAAAACTAAACTGACCACATTTCAGTCCCTGTACTGGCTTCCAGTAAGTCACAGCTAATTGACTTTTTGGTTATTGTATCTGGCTAAATTAAAATGTGTTAAATAAATAAATAACGAAATAAAAATAGGTTCAAACAAAGTTGAAAAAGTTGAAATATTGTGCATAATAATAACAGATAGGCAATAATAATAATAACAATACTTGGCTGGAACACAGTCTGTCACTCAGTATGTAATATGAAAAACTCCCAGGAATGTTCACACATGAGTCCAGTTGATGGCGGTAGTGTACTAAGATTGAGGTTGCAAACGGCCATATCCACAGAAGAAGAGCGCTTGCTTTTGTCGCATCTTGTTGATGTCATTATTGATTGACGGAAAGCAGTGTTGTGGTTCTGTGTTGACTTTTCTGAAAACGCTATATTTCTAAGTTTTGTGTTTATATATAGCTTGAATTGTTTTCAATGGCATTAGACACTGTGCCGAAGGATTTGCGGCATTTGCGAGCTTGTCTTTTGTGCTCTCTTGTGAAGGTAGGCCTAATGTTGATTTAATTGTAAAGCTAAATTGACGTTAGCAAGTTAGCCTCGTATTATTATGAGTGGAAACCTTTGGCTTTCTTTTTATGTTTGCCTTCTGTATTTCTCTGTTGCTACAGACAATAGATCAATTTGAGTATGATGGCTGTGACAATTGCGAATCGTATTTGCAAATGAAAGGAAATCGTGAGATGGTTTATGAGTGCACGAGTTCATCCTTTGATGGGTAAGATTAGATTGGTGTTGTACGTCATTGTGATCATCATACAACTAACGTTACTCTTAAGAGTATGTATTGCATAAGAATATTGTATTGCATCCAGTTCATACCCATCTACATCTATCGGCATATTCTGTCTTTTGTGGTTATCATTTGCATGATCTAGGCTACAAATTCCTTTTATTCTTTTGAAAAAAGTAGGCCTATAAGTGAATAGTTGGCCTGACCATCAAATGTAGGCTACTTCTGCTTATACATGTAGACATCATGAATTGTAAATAAATATGTAGTGTTTCATATTCAGGTTTACCATTTCATACCATGTTTTTCTCTTTCAGTGTGGTGTCTATGATGAGTCCAGAGGATAGCTGGGTTGCCAAATGGCAGAGAATAAGTAAGTATCCCTGTGTTTCTTGTTGGTCTACCTCTGAACGTGACAAGTGTGTGAAATCAACAAGTTTGCTTGTGAGGCCTAAATCTATCTGCAACTAATCTATCTAATCTATTGCTGTTTTCAGGTAACTTTAAGCCAGGAGTTTATGCAGTAACAGTCACAGGCCGGTTGCCCCCAGGTGTGTACAACCCCATACCAACCAGTACCCGATTTGCAAATGATTTGTCTTGGTTTCTGACAGCATTCTTTGCTTTTGTTACTTTTTCAGGAGTGGTCAGAGAGCTGAAAAGCAGAGGAGTGATCTACAAGTCCAGAGACACATCTGTGAAGACATAAACAACTCTGTGAATTGTATCATGTAGCCTGACTGGGACCAGAATTGCCATTTTTATAGTCGCGTTTTGTTTTTATATAATTTTATTATTATGACTATGATTTTTTTATGAGAATGGAATGAATGTACAGTTCATTAAGTGTTGATGTAAGACCAAAAGGACCAGGTAAATAAAGATACCAATGTATCTTTGTGACGTGGTGAAGTAATTTTTTATATTCAGGCTCTTAAGGACTTGCTAATAACTTACCAACCAAATATGCATTGTTTCAGTGAGCCTCAGTTTCTCCATCATGTCTCTGTTTTCTATCTGGACTGGGAACAGAATGAATGAAAACGGAACAGTGTATGGGTGACATAGAATATTTAGATCAAGTAGAATATTTCAGTCGATGCAAGCGTTGTCTCAACTGCTAACTAATATGGTATTCACAGTTGTCATGGTTTAGTTATAGGAAAGGTAGGAAACCGTTGACTTGTTGAATGACTCAAACCTGCTGTACTACATCCATAGGCCCTTGAAGCATAGTCAAACTTCGGCACAAGGTGGCGTTGTTGCTCAAACTGAAAATGAAATGTAACTGATCATCTTAAGTGTTGTGCAAGGTGCATTTGGGTAGCAAAGATTTACCTTACGTACAAAATAAAGCCTTTTACGAAACTACGGTTAATGAAGCTTTTAGATAAATGAGTTACCAGTATATACAGTGATACAGTGTATTACAGTAATTTTGAGTTGCGTTTGCTAAACCTTTTTAGCCTTGTGTATTTGACATAATGGTCAAAATGTTTTCTAGATGGAGCTAATGATTTAAATTTATTTGCGAATGTGTTTACTGAATGCAATAAATAATTAAGGCTCTAATGTCAAACTTAAAATCATAGTCAAAAAGACATTTTAAGATGTTTTTTTAAAAATGTCACTGATTTCATTGACTTACAGTAAATAGGTGTGGTGGTACAAAGCCAACATGAACATTCATTATGAATGTTTCTTCTTTGTTTTGACAAGAAGTTTAGTCCATTTTATTTTCCGTTTACAAAAAACGGCTAAATGTACTTTGAACATGTATGCCTTGAGTTAAATTCCATAGCGCACACACTCAGGCCCCAGAGAAAGACAAACATCCTGTGTGTGCTAAGAATTTCTGGTGCCAGCTAATTGAAAAAAACACCTTAATACACCCGACCACCAAAAAAACACATATGAGACATAATGCATGAAGGCCTGTGATCTGTGAAAAGGACGTTTTTTTCTACCTTTAGAAAATGATTATGAAAACTCATAATTATGAAATTGACCCATGTGTCTCTTGAGTTGTTCTACAGACTCTTGCCCTTTACTTCACTTTGTCCATACAGAAGAGCTCCTTCAGTTATAGGCTTGTCCACGTACAGACACCCCTGAGTGAACTCCACTACCTCAGAAAGAACATATGACCTGTAATCATTTCAACAGATACTGTAGTGTGTTTCTTATTTCTGCACTCTTAGAAAAAGGGTTCTTGAGGTGCTAGAACCATGCAGGCGTTAAAGAACCCTTAGGGGGGTTTCCTTGGATGAATCCTTCAAAATGGTTTAAAGAACCATTTAAGGGCTTCTCCTATATGAAGCATGCAAAACAGTGGTTCTGTATAGCAACTTTTTTTCTACACAAGTGTGTGTAATTTCCATTATAGATACAGTAACATTTAACATACAGCACATACACAGAGGCCTTGTATACTGTAAGCTCTGTGTTCATGTGTTCATATGTCAGAGCTGTTGTCTTTCCTGTTTTGTAATATTTTGTTATGTGTGACTGCAACTACAGCACCTGCAGTCATGGACTGCATCAGTGTGTAGGCTTGGATGAGTGGCATGTAGTGGTATACAACAAGACATTCTCCACCACACTCTCTCTCCCCCCAACAGGACTATTTTAGGTGCTGTGGTGTGAAGCATATTTTGGGCCATGCTATTCCATTTTATACTATTCTATTCAGTGAGTGGACACCTTGAATTTTCAGTTCCTCACTCTCAAACCACAGGCAGTTGAACTTTTATCTATGACTCTACTGAACATGATGAATAAAATAAAGTTTGAGAGCATATTCTCTGACAAAGAAATATTTTCAGTTGGGCCTGGGTCGAGGAGATCACATTTAGCTTATATCATAAATGAAAGCGAACAAAATTGTGTTAGTAGAATATTTTGGAATAGAGTAGTTGTAAGCAGTCAGAGTTGTAAGCATGTTGGACTTCAAGGAATTCTTTAGGGAAATTGTGTTACCATGATCACATACAGTATTGTAGTGACCCTATAGGCTTGGCAGTTAAAACTCAAATCGAGTCAGTGAAGTGAAGAATAACCTACAAGGCACAGTTTTCACAGTGACATTAAAACAGGAAGAGGAAAGCCCTATCTCACACAAGCTTGGCCTACATCGAAGCACAGAAAATGCACACTTGGTCTTGTCTGCGCACTACTCTTTGATAATGACATTTCGATCTAGACTGTTAGACATTTCTGCCTAATTCTTTCAAATGGGGAAATAAACGGCCATTGGGCATTTCTCTTGGGTCGTTGACTGTGAGAGGAGACACGTGCCTGTTCCTCTGCTTATATCTGTGTATGTGTTCCTCCTTCCTGTTTTAAAACACCCCTGCGTCTGACTTCCCCAGGTCTTCCACACATGAGGTAAGTCTGGAGTGTGTCATCACCATCTCCAGTTCCTCCTGAGGTTAACTGGTGACTGCCATGTCTTCTAAGTTACATAGTTTTTGTTTTTCAGTCATGTGTACATATGCTGAGGATACCAGTAAAATTTACCTCCCCAACCGTAGTTCACAATCAATCACCAGTTGAAAATACCCAAATGCGATGTTGATCTCAAACGGCTTCTTCTCTTTTGTCATTTCCACTTAAGTCTGAAAATGCTCACATCCTCAACTGACTAATACCAAAACTAGGCTAGCAGCTCTATATGTGACTTGGTACAGAAGGCCCCTAACCACAGGGCTTTGTAAGCCCCACCTTCCTGATGTCACCAAAGGCTTTCAGACTGCCGCCATTCGCCATTTCCCAAACAGGCCAGCAAGTTCACTTCATAACCACGACCGACGACTGCAAGAGTACTTTTCATTGGCTGACTGTTTTGTCCATATTTGGACATGTATGTTTACTGGACCATTTTATGTGTGGTAATTTTCACACATAAATATTAATTGATTCTACTTGCACATTTTTGTAAGAATTTTTAGGGAGATTTTGAGGTGTTTTTGTTGAGTCCTTGCTACAACTTTTAGGACAGAGAAGAATTTTCTTGTAGGAATGAAGATACTCAGCGATATGAGCATAAACACACCCACACACCCACCCACGCACACCCACAGTGTTGCTCATAATTCTTCATATGACCTACATCCAATCTTATATAGCAATTATAATATTCTTCAACTGAGCTGTGTGAAAGATAAAACATACTTGTCTGGCGCAAGTGTTTCCATTTGCTGAACTAGACATTGTGACACACTGTCTGACACAGAGACAGGTTTAGAGCTTGTATTCTGTGTGCGTAAGTGTGTGTGTGTGTGTGTGTGTGTGTGTGTGTGTGAGTGTGTGTGTGTGTGCGAGAGAGAGAGAGAGAGAGAGCGAGAGAAGCTGGGAGGGGAAATGGCTGCCGGCCCAGATAAGGTATATCTGAATAGACACTATGGCTTCACTGAGGTCTAGGCTTTATTGCTCAATACATAGTAATCTCAACCTCAACCTGCAAATTACAAGAGCTACAGTACATTTAATTTAATCACTGGTGGGCCTTAGTGCAGCATAGACATACACTGCAGTTATGTACACTTTGAGTCCAACACAGGACAGTGAATGTAATGGATATCAGTACCAGTATGCTTGTAAGAGATACATTCATGTTCGTAGGAATAACATATCTGACAAAATCATTATTTTGAATATCTTAATCTCTTAATCTTTTTGCCTTTTCAGCAGTATATTTGTGGATCTTTCAATAGGGTTTATAATGTCCTCAGTCTCGTGTTGGTTGAGTATGATAAATACACTTGCACCAGCCATCTACCAGTCTTTACTATGCGGGTGTAAAAGTGTGCATGGGGTAAAAAACGCGCGAAAGTGAAAGTTCAGTTTTTACACCACAAGTTAAATATATCACTGAAATATCTCAGTTATAAAGTTAGCATGTATCAGAGACAAGAGTTCGGTAGATAGTGTTTTGCAAACCAAGTATACAAAGCTAGTTAGAGCTCAGTTTTAGATATAAAAGCAAAGGTAGAACCATCTTTACAACCTGATAGGATTCATAAAAAGTACAAATCGTGACTACGGCAATGTTACATATCTAGAGACAAACAAACATCACTCATCTGGTGGTTGAGGTGCTGGAATTTAAGGTCAACAGGCAAGCACAGGATCTGAGCAAAAATGTCTTCCAACTTATTCTAGCTTTCAGTCATAGACCTTCTCTTCATAGACATACAAACCTCCGCAAGTAAACACAAATATGGGATAGTGTGATTTTTGTAGGCTCTATATGCTGTGGCACTGAACAGTGGCTCTGAACAGGGCTCTAACCTGGGGTACACTTTCTGTGACTCCTTTTTCTGTTCACTCAAGTTCATATTCTGTCTCATTTGGACTGAAATGTTTTTAACCTCTGTACTCTTGTGCTGTTATGAGTCTTCTGCTGTGGGCCCACTGCACTAAACCATGGCCTCATCTTGTACACACCTTTTCTTAAAAAAAAAAAAAAAAATGTTTTGCAGATAAACCCCCTGGTCTTCCCGTATTTGAGGAAAGAAATCTCACAATAACAACTCTCGATAATCAGCATTTCTGCTATTACATGACACGGGGGACGGCACCTGATATTTGCCTGTTGTAGCTTATGTGTAACCTGCCAGTTAAGGGTCACTCATTTTCCACCAGGCTCTGTGCCTTAACTGACACTACGCATATCTGCACCAGGCGGAGGCCCCAGCCTTCTGGGTGGAAAATAGGAGCGCCGGGGCAAGTAATAGTGAAACCTTAACAGCCCTCAGTCGATGGCACACTTGCTCACCGCACCTTTTTCCCTCCCTCTCTCTCCAGCACGCTTCGATAACCTCCCACACCGCAGGCCCCTCCTACTGTCCCGCGCTGTGCTGTCACTCACACGTTCTCATGGTTACGAGCACTCACGCATTCTCATGTTCTCCACCGCGCTGATGTTTCGAGCGTTCACACGTTTGATGGGGAATTGAAACTTTGCTGTGTATTTAAATAATAACATGGTCCCTGCAATGTGTGAAAACCACCTACCTGTGAGGATGTGATGCAAGATATTGTTCAGTATTAATTGAAAGAAATGTTGGAGTGTTGAACATGAATGTGGAGTGTTTCATATTATTACAATGCATTTTGAGTGCATAACATTCTTATAATGAATGAGTTAAATGCATTAGCAACAGTGTGGAAGCTGTGTAAATGAACAAAAATGGCAGAAACCCACTGTCACGGCAATAGTGAGAGTTCCTGTAAGTGTTGTTCATCTATGGCAGATGTCCTTTAGCAAACCTGGGGAGGGGGAAAAAAGTGATGTGTGAAGTCCCTGCTGTCCTCAGATCAGTGTACTTTCAGCTGCTGTGGTGCACCCTTCCCCCACTTCCTCTCCCTCCGCCACTCTCTTTCTGCTGAGACAATGTGAGAAAATGGCTCCCTTTGCGGCCTGTGGGCAAAAAAGACAGCGATGTCCTCTAGCTCTGTCTCTAACGGCGCCATCGGGTAGCCTGTCTCCAGTACGGTACACGCAAGAGGTCATCGGTACACGGCAAGACATTTACTGACATTGCAGATCCAAGCTGGGAAATATCTGAAGGCATGTTTTTAGCACCTCACCTGTATTAGCCACTGACCTTATCTGCAGATGGTGAGAATGGTTTCAAAATGTAGAAGTACACACCAGCATGGCTAGGACAAGAATTTCCAGGAAGACACTGTTATGGCCTGAAAAGGAACAAGTACAAGGGATAAAATAATGCTTGTTTATGAAAAAAGAACATTGAGTTCAATCTGAAGCACCCCTGTCAACCACACACAGACAGGAAATAAGCTGTGTGCTGTTGACTACCATCAAAGGCATTCTCAGTTCAAATAACCCCTTGCAGTTTCATTAATTTGACTGGTATTGTTTTTGTACTTACATAATAGAAGGACACTCTGACTATATATCAGGACCTCACCAGTTACTGCCCCCTCCCCAGTCCACTTGCCACCTCACTGCTTCTTCCACACAGGACCAATAATGCCCCCACATAAGTGCACTTCTGCAGCACTTTTACAGCCCTTGTGTTGCAACGATCCTCAATATTGTAAATTGGGAAATGGAGATGCTTGGTCATGTGGTCTTGAGCACAGCAAAGCAATACGTGCCAATGAGTTCAGATAGGATGCAATTTTGGTGTGGAGCTAGAGGGAGGACATGTTAATGAGGGAATTATAAATCAGGACATGAGGAGAGTGGATAAATACCTGGGAGACAAATAATTGAAGCTGACAAAAATGATAATCGGAGCATTCATTCTTCTCAGTAACTAAGCCAAAAGGTTGCAAATTGTAGGACAGTTGCTGAAATGGGCATGCTTGGTCTCTGGTTGAACATAGTGAACAAGTATCACAACTGAGCACACCGACACTCTGATCAAAAAGAATACTCCTCTGGAGTTTTTGTTTTGTTTTGCTTTGTTTTAAACTCCAGAGTATGTCAATCTAACTGTCTTAAGACAAAGACAAAGAGGTTGGGGGACTGCATGAGAAAGAGCAAGTGAAAGAGTACAAGTAGTAAGATGTTGGTGAGAAGAGAGAGGATGAGACTATGACTGTTAGACCTCTTCCTGTGGTTTGGACCACGTGGGGCAGGAGAGGGTTAAATAGGAGAACTTCTCCTTCTCTGCCCCATTTCTGTTTGAGCCAAGACGAGGACAACTGGTAAGACCAAAGGACAAGACCATCGCTTTATTTTTTTTATTTTATTTTTTTAAAAAAAGAAGAACCAGGGCAACTAATGACTTTATGACACCTCCGATCAGGTTTGGATGTGTGGTACGAGTTATGCAGCATCTGAGGCATATTCTTCATTCATTATTATATATTTTTTTAAGAAATGGTAAATGTTAATTTTGTGAATTTTGTTTAAATGAATGGGCACATGGAATAGAATAGAAACTTCAATACATGGTAGATGTTGCATTTTTTTCTAACTGTCATATCAACTGGAATTTCAGGCACTTTTTGCATTCAGTTATAAGGCAAGGCTTAAGGCAGGAACAAGAAAAATATTTACCATTCAAAAAATGAACACTCGGAACAAAGTCTTGCAAAAGTCCGACATTTTTGAGAGCTTGGTCATTACTTTATAAGATTTAATTGAGCAAATCATGTCAAATGTCAGATGATTTTATCTGTAATCATTTGCCAATGAGGACAAATAGTTTCTAAATACTTTAATTACTTTTTTTAAAAAAAGAGCTCAGTTGTAAGAAACAGCTTACTCACGGCAAACAAAATGGCTTCCTCAGTCATGTACAACGGATCGTATCAAAGAGTTATTATTATCAAGAATTAATACATTCTTATCTATTTTCTATTAATTGGCAGTATTAAATACTTAACTGACTTTCTTAATCTACTTTTATAATGATTGCACTGTTAAATAACACCATCTGTTCATACAATTAAGTGTTCTCTTAGATACGAGCAGACATTTTATTTATTATTTTCCATTCACTGCCATTGAAACTGAATTTTAGGCATATCACATCATCGATGTACTATACTGTTTATAAGTCTGCACGTCATTGCAACTTTTTACTAATGAGTGGAGGCAAAGTATTCAATGACTGACTGGATAGTTTTGGGTGGGGCTGATGTGTTTGCAGTGTGAAGTTTGAATTGCATTCTTTACAGAGTGTGTGTGGGGTTCAAGATCTACAGACAAGGCCAGGAAGGAGGACCCTGGCAAGTTCAGTATAGTCATCCATAAAGTAGAAAGCACTACTAAACCCCTGGCCAAAGTGTAGTGTTTCCTACTTTATGGATGAGGGTACTGTTGGCAACGGAGAGTCACGACGGACAAAGAAACACCCGAAGAAAAAGAGAAAGAGATAGAGAGAGGGGAAGAAAAAGAGGAAGCTGCTTTGTTTCAGAATGCAGTGCACAAGTCACTGTGTTACACATCTCAGAGATCCACGTGAACTGTGCACGCAATGCGAAACTCTGCAGGGACTCTTTTTTTTTTAACATGGCTGGATGAAGATATGGTGATGCATGAGATGTGCTTACATTTATTTTGTGGTTGTTTTGCTTGAGTTGGGCATTACATCATTACCTGTGTATGTGAATTTTATGACTTTGCTGAAATAAATGCATTATGAATCAAATCAGTTGGCAGCATGTTGTTATTCTATAATGATGAAGTCTCTCTATCTCTCTCTCTCTCACACACACACACACAATACTACACTACAGGACAAACTCACTGTGCCACACCACTGATATTTTATGTGAAAATAGACTTTTATTTTAGTAAAAAGGTCCATATTGAAAGATGAAAACAATCTCTGCACTTTCAAGTTGAGGACTCTCAGGAGTCCAACCGCGGATGTTCTTTCTCCTCAATCAAAACACTGCTGTATCATGCAAAAAAGACAAATCTGAGAACAATAACAACAAAAAATTGTATTTACAAGCAAGTGTCGAAAAAAAGAATTGGTAATAAAAACCTCAATGTACAAAAAAAATGGAAACAAGCTTTGTTTGGACGGACAAAAGAATAAAGTCTCTCGCTGTATGAAAAAAACATCATACCACAAAGTCAGAGCTGTGACACTGATTGGGACCAAAACACTGTGCATTATATACAGACCGGCCTTCTGCAGTTTCAATCTAAACATACTAGGCCTCCTCTGCATTTACCAACACCCTCAAAAATACTACTACAAAAAAAAAAAAAAACACTGCAAAACAAAATGCCTGGTCAATCTATAAATATATAAATAAATCCATAAGGCCAAACATGGGCATAAAAGTCATTATGCATGCAGTCAGTACAAGTACAGTGTAAACAACAAATTAAGACTAAACAACGTCTTATAAGGCTAAACATTACAGCTGGTAATCTAGAGTGCTGCTGCGGTCATCTTCTAGTTAAACTGCGGAGCTGGACTGGCGTAGGGTTATGGGTAGTGGGCAGACCAGGTCTGTTGCGTCCCTGAAGCTTGCAGTAGCATCGCTAATGGTTAACACTATTGCCTACAGCGCAGCAGGGGAAGTGCAGGTTGACTAAAGGCCATCGAGGGATATGTTGCGAGTGACTGTACAATTCAGCAAGTTTTCAGAGATGACCTCTGACCCTCCCTCTACTCAAAAGCCCAACCAAGACTGCGTTGGTAAGGTCCTTGGCAATTTTTTTTTACCTCCATTTAGCTTCTATTGCAGGAGTTTCTCAAGTTCAGTAATTTTAACTTTCAGCAACTTTTCAACAACAAAACATTGTTGAAAATGTACTGACAACACCCATGTCTGGCTGCTTCTCCGAAGTCAGTCGTGCTTCGACCCACTCCCACTTATTGGCTGGTGTTTGATGGTAGGTGTCTAGTTGTCATAGTAACATGCTGAGCACCTAATGATTTGGCAAGAATCGTATCCTGCGGTTCAAACAGCCACAGCTTAACACACAAAGCTGATAAACTACACGTTAAACCTGAGAAGTTCACATGAGCCCTGTAATGACAAACACACACAGAAAAATAAACAAAAACAAATAAACAAAATAATTCCAAAAAGAACAATTACTGCATATTGTAGTGGTGGTACCAATGAACAAACAGTTTGGCTACACTCACATTTCTTTAGTCCATGGTCCTATAACCATTTGTGTGTTTTTGTCATTCACTGTTTGTATGACAAATGTGTAGCCTCTAGCGTTATTGAATAAGTATGAGTTTGTGTAGAATACTTAAAAATAACTCGATCACTCCTAAAACGGAGGCAAAGCAACAGAATAAAAGTAACAGATCTTTTCACAAACAAAAAAAAGACAGGCTCAAGGCAGACCACTGCAACATCGTCCCACATATACACGCTCTTAAGTGCGAACTCACACACGCTAACTTACACACACACACACACACACACACACACACACACGTTTACCGTAACAAACACAAAAACGCGCGTCCGCACCACAACAAAAAAAAAAAGTAAAAGAAACCACTCAAGTACGAGTTCCGAGACAACATCTGAAAACAGGCAAAGCCAAACTTGCACTCGCACACGCTCACGCTCACATGCTTGTCCACATAGCTTGTGTGAGGCTTACGCGCTCACGCAACGATCACCAGTCACTTCTAACAGACGTCCGTCATTCTGGCCAAACACACACTGTTAGGGTTTACATTTTACTGAGAGCACGGGCCATTTTCCTACGGTCCCTTGTGTCAGTGTGCCAGAAAGAGAAAAAAGCGTGAAAATATGAGAGAAATATTTACTTGTGACAGCGAAGACAACCATGAGTTTTGTCTTCCTTAGAGCATAAGCTGCATAATGTCATTAGCGTCTAACACCCACAGATGGCTCTGACTGGGTCTGCGGCATGTACACTTTAAGAAAAGGTTAACCAACGTTTATACTTTTATGCTGCATTGTGTTTTGTTATATTCAGACTCTTCAAAACGGACCTACAGAGGATGCATTTTTAGTGTTAGTTTAGTGTTTTAAGCCCATTGCTGCACCTAAACAAATAGCTTGCCAGTGTGTACTACTCTTGCTTAATCTAGTGTCTTATAATGGGACACTTTGGAGCCATGCAGGGTGCAGCTGATTCTTAAGATGATGTCATCCCAAGTATTGTGTTACATTATGGTATATATTCTTAGGAAGCCTCCATCTAGGAGAGCCTAGCACAGTGAAACTAGTCTTATTGTATAATACATATTACAATTAAATAAGATTAATTTGAGACTAACCAACATAAAAAAAAGTGCTTCCTGTATGGGGAGGATTAAAAACAAACAAATAATAAAAACAAACAAACAAACAGTCACAGCGTTCACTCCTTCTTGCTGGATCCCAGCTTTTTAAACAGCCTCTTTCCTTTGGAGAAGAAGCCCTTCTTCTTCTTGCCCGAGAGGGAGGACGGGTCAGTGGGCAGGGGGCTGTCGGAGGCGGTGGTCGGGGTAGGGCCACCGCTGGCCGGAGCCTCGGGGAGTGGTCCTAGAGTGGGCTCTGGGTCTGGGTCGGCGTCGGGTTCCGGTCCGGACGGCGTGGTCCTGTCTGGTTCAGTGTCCCCCGCCAGGTCGTCCCGCTCCTGGGGCGCGCCCTCCCTCACCTGGGGAAGGGTCAGGGGTCAAATGTGAGCATGTGACCCCCTTAGCAGTGAGGTAGTTAAACTAGCCATTCACATAAACTGGTAGTGGAAACACGCTATCCAGACAGTGAGTCATCCGATTACCGAGGTGAACACAAACTGCAGAAGCTGATCCATGTGGTCTTTGTTATGTTGCTCACCACCAACGACCTAAACCCCCCGACTGGGTTGTGGTTTAGCAGTTGGAAGAGAGGGGGATTCCAGTGCTGACAGAAGCACTAAGATGTCTGTGCACTAAATACAGATTTGTCTCATCTGTAGCTGAGAAAAAGTCATTGGACTGCGGTGACCACATACGATCATGAACTCTATTCAAATTCATGATCAATAAATAAATCATGAGCTGATCGTTTTAATGAATAGCATGCATGATTTATCACCAGTACCAGAATAACTATATAACTATTAATAAATAAGCATGTCTGTCAACTTCCTGCTTTGAGAATCATAGCAATGTTACTGTTAATGATTGAAGCATTTCCTGATGTGATATCGCTCAAAAAGGGTGTGAGCTATGACTTCTTTTAGCCATATCTGTTAACATGTCTTTGGCCAACTAGTGCAGGGTGGGTGGGGTAGGACGGGGATGACTTCCACGATCAAAGCACATTACATCAAAACATAATGGGGCCTGCAGTTGGTCCAAAAGACAGACAAATGAAGGGCCTGTTATGACTTTTAGAAGGCTACAATATTAACGCTGGGGTCTTGTTAATGGCAGGGGACTGGGAATGCTACAAGGCAACAGGAGGCTATGAGGAGGAGGAGGAGGGGGGTCTTTACTCGTCCAGAATAAACACTTACGCTTTACGCTTGTGCACACTTCGCCTGTATCTCTGCATTGGGTCATGCAGGAAGTAAGGGGAGGGTGGAAAAAAAGAGACACAGTATTGTAAAACCAAACGCATGCAAAACTCAACAAACTCTTCAACAGCTAACAGACATAGACCAGAGGCAATACAGGAAATGACAGTGAACAGTGATGATAAAGTGCTGTGTAGCGACAGACATTCGTAAGAAAGGAACCGTCTAGGGACGTTGAGCTCACCGGGTCTCTCCTAGCATCCATCACTACAAGGTGGTCCATCGCTGCAGCCCCACCTAACTCCTCTACGGTCTCGGGGAAGGGCTGTAGGAAGTTGGACGGGACCAGGCCTTTGTGTCCGTTCAGGTCTCCCTGTGGTTTTCACAAACAGACGTTCAGTCAGACAGGTCAACCCTCAGACCGCGCTCCATGGTTCAACCCCGTTCTAGCCTTCCGTTCAGCTGTGAACCCAATTACAGCTGGCAACTGTATCCAAACCATGTCAATCTACCACTATCAGTGTAAATGACCTGAAAGGGTTACTTATTTTGCAGGTTTTAGAAGTTGATGTGTAATTAAAATGTACATGATAGGAAGCCTGGCAGACTAATACGTCAACATGCTCACTATTAACATGACCTTAACATGGGTACTAATTCCTGGAGTGATCCGCGCCAAAAATCAACAAGTCTATGACCTCAACAGCACGGAAACCTAAACATGCCTTTTTTTCCCAAGCAAAACCTGCTTGAGGTAGAGCTGGTTGTGTGGTTTTAAATCATGACGGGAAAATGACTCGACATTTCCTCATCTGACAACAAGTGAGGTGTAGGTTCTGAGACCGCAGAGAAAATGAGAGAAAAACAGAACTGTTCCCCGCTACGCCCACTCACATAGAAGAAGCCGTCGGCGTCCATGTCACCAAACACATAGATGATGTCCCCAGCGCTGAAGGTCAACTCCGCCTGAGGAGGGGGGAGAGGGAAAAAAGACACATGAGACACTGAGAGAGGTCTACAGTGAGCAGGGTAATAATGATGAGGCATCCTGGTCTCTGTTAAGGTGAAATGACTGATAAACTACAGTGTGACGCAATGCAGGATACACTGGAATCTACATGTATCTAACCAAACACATCTAATACACAGTTACCATGTACTTCCCGCTCTTCCCTCCTCTATCTCCTTCATCTACCACCTTCACCTCCAACTACACTGTGACTAGTACTCAGAATGTCGACACTCTTATCCTCTAGTAACAGAAGTGACCGATGCAGTAGTAATCCCTAGCTACGGTCTCTTCAGTACGATTGCTTGAATGTTGAATTTGCTCCAAGTTGTTTTTGGATAAAAGCATCTGCTTAATGTAATGAATGTAAATGCATGTATCTGTGTCCTTGATGTCCTAATGTGATAATTACAGATGTAATGAGGATGTGACGCAAAGGAAGTCACCAGCAGGCAAGCACATGGTGGAGGCCTCACCTCTATGTCTGCATTGGGAGAGCTCTCTCGCGGATCATAGTCAAAGATGGCCACCATTCTCCGTGGCCCCGGGTTGCCCGTGGCAGCTCCTGATTGGCTCCGATCTGTCGAAAAGGAATCGAGATGACAAGAGTGTTTACGTGCCCTGTCCATGGAGGCACAAGTAACGGGAATAGCAAAAGCGCTTCCTTCATCCACCTCCCAACCCTCAGCTCATGTTTAAACCACTATGCATATATACCTTAACAACTTAGCAAAAAACAAAAATCAAAAAAAAGTACCATACTCATGAACATGGTTTGCACATTGCAACATACATACATGCGTACACTGTAAACATCACGGACACGGACGGACATACAAACGTTTAGTTACACACAGAGCAGGAAGAGTGTAAACATGCAGGGATCTGAAAAAAAAGTAGGATGGTCAAAAAAAAAGAAGGCCAAACAGAGAGTTAACGGTTAATGAATGCATGCGTTTTACTGAGTTAATGAGATGAGAATTCACTTGAATGGATCTTCACTCAGCAGATGGTTCCTAAGAAAGAAATGACCTGCAGGCGAACATGGACCACACAGTGTAAAAGAGGTTAGAGTTAGAGTTCTCTGTGGATAAACATGCTGTAAACACACACACACACACACAGACACACACACAGGCCATGCGGTCCTGTCACATGCTGTTAACAGTTAGACTCAGAAGGGAACCCCATCCCCGCCAACCCCACACTCCAACCATGCCCATACTAAAGACCAGGCAGGATACAGATGGGGCCATGAAGACAAACAGGGGGGGGGGGGCTATGAGGATGGGGTGTGTGGGGTGGGGGTGCCAAACCTTGACTGGACGAGTCAACCACAGAGCTGTCGTCCCACACTCCGGCCGATTCCACTGGACAGGAAAGACAAGCACGTTAGCCATCGGCCGCAGGGGCTCAGCACTAGGAGCTCAGAGACCAACACTGCAGCCGAGCACACCCAGGCCAGGTACACACACACACACACACACACACATACATAACACACACACATAGAAATATACACTACAGGGCACAGCCAATCACGGGAGGGGTTAGGGACTCACCAACCAATCACACACAGAAACAAAGGACAGAACAGGGACAAGATGGAGGTCAAAGGGGAAGACTGTATGGCCAACTTCAGCTGCACCATCACAAGTGTTTAACAATGTTTAGAGCTCTGATGGACATTAATATGGGGAGCATGATCTCCAGCATGCACAAGTATTATCAATGACGTATGCCAGTGAAATGGAGGAGTGCAGGCCATAATTTATCTGGCCATATGGCGTATTGCAATATACCACTGGGCAATATGTTACAGCTGAGTGATATGATGGTTATGTAACGAGGAGATCTTGCAAAAGCAGAGCACATCCAAAATAAAACTCAAAAAGAAGGTTCGCAACAAAGCGAGAGCAGAGGCAGGCGAGAGAGAGAGAGGGAGTGAGAGAGAGAGAAAGAGAGAAAGAAGGAGGGGAGTGGGGGGGGGGAGGAGACACGGCGAGCATCGAGACACACCTTTCTTGGATCGTCTAGGTTTCGGCGGCGGAACAGGGCGGCGTGGAAGCTGTGCGTGTGAGCGAGTGGTGCCTTTATGGAGGGGTCGGGGGTTTTGGGGTGGGGTTGTTGTTTTGGGGGAGACACATCGTAAACAGAAAATAAGCAACGCAAAAAAGCAGACCAAGGACAGCAGACTTGAATGAATGGCACAGAGAACCAAACGCAAAAAAAAAAAAAAAACACACACACACACCCCAAAACAACAAGAAAAGAAAGACAATAAAAAAAGAGAGCAAGAAGAAAGGAACCCAACCAGCAGCGGAAGAGACAGTGAGACAAAGTGAGAAGGAGAGGCGGTTAAACACGTCTGCAGAGCCAAGAGCGTTCTGAAAAGGAAGAAACAGGACACAGGCTAGCGTGTGCCGTCCACTCCTGGCCCACTGGGGTCAGGGCGCCTAGCAGGCCAGGGCCCTCCCTGCAAAGCCACAGTTCGTCAGCAACAACCACAGGCACAAGGGGTGGCAAATTCTCACTTAAAAGAGAAGGCATTTCAGTCAGTTCAGTTGACTCACACGTGTTAATCCCAACGGGTTGAGAGGGGATGATGACCCTTCATGGTGCCACATGGTTTTAACCCACTGGATTTGGGTCTCTGCCAAATAGCCTTCTTTTTTTCCCTAACAGCTACACTTATTCAGCTGGTTCCATTCTACATACATATTGTACATTTTCCCCATGCAGTCGATGAAGAAGCCACATGACACTAAGGGCAAGAACTGGCCATCTTTCTATGTTGAAATACGGCCCCTGAATTATAGTCATTACAGTTACAGGCACCAAACATGGCACACTCTCTTAAGAATACTCTCTATCCTCTCAGCGGCTGGTTGACTTCAGAACTGTGGAGGAAATGGAGCACTGTAGCTTGAGACAGATGTTGACAGTTGTGCAACTGCAAACATCTGCCGGAACATTACAGCTGCGCTGCGCGTCTACACAAAAACGACACACTTACAGATTACAAAAGTTGACATTAGAGGAAAATGTCCTAATACTTAAAAACTTTTGTCATGGCTTCATTCCTACTCGCTGTCTGATGCACATCATGTCTGAGAATGCAGATGACCGTTGGAAATTTATGAAAAGTGAGGAATGGACAACAGCCGCACAGACGTCGAACAAAAGACATTGAACGATCTTCAGAACAATCAATAGTGATGACCAGAGCAAATGGTGCAAACATTAGAAAAAATCAATGCACAGATGGCAATGCCATTTAACACAAACCAACATCAATGAGATCAGTACACTGTGACACAATACAAGCATGCTGGTATGCTGACATGTTATTCCTTTAACAGCTGGTCCTGCACCATATACTGTACCAATACTCAGAGTATTATTCTCAGATGAATCAGGAGCAGTTGATCTGGAATCAGCTATTAGGAGTGGGGGGAGATGACCAATAGCTTGCAGCTTGTAGGAGAGCTTTTCTCTTAATGGAGGCTAATGCTGATTGGAAAAAGGAAAAGGGTCGCCCTGCAGGGGTTGTGGGGTCGAGCTTAAGAGGATGATTGACAGCTCAGCCTACCTATCTTATCCATGGATGCCTCGGTGGCGAGGAAGCCCTGGGCCAGCAGCTGGTCGCGTGTCTCCATGTCGTCCACCTGGATCTCGGACACCATGTTGCACGGGACGTAGCCCATCCGACCATTACTCTCGCCGCGGAAGAAGCCATCCGCATCTTTGTCACCATACACCTATGACAGGAGACAAGAGTTTTGTGTGCGTGTGTGTGTGTGTGTGTGTGTGTGTGTGTGTGTAGGGGGTGGTTGTTACTACATCTCGTCATTACAGTAATTGCACAAAAATAATTTCATTACTCTTCATATCCAGTATACTAATTAAAGACGTTTTGTATGAAATCAAACCTACTTTTGAAATACAGTAAAACTGCACTTCTACCTCAATATATACAATAACTGGCAACTGCGCATGGACAACGTGGCTTATAAATAAAAATCAAGTGCTTTAAACCAACACAAATGTATGATGTTCCCCCGAAAGAGATATACTATACTACTAAGTATGTGAAGAGGGAATATTCTATAGGAGTTGTGCACAACATGGACGTATGGGGGACACATTTGGGTCATTTGGAGTCAGGTGGTGGTGGAGTGCGAGTGCTTGGCCAGTACCTTGATGATCTGTCCCTCTCGGAAGGGAAGCTCCTCCTCCACCGCGTCAGGATTAGGTGACATGCTGACAGGGTCGTATGGGAAGAGGGCCACGAAAACCCGCACTGTGTTCTCCCCGATCACTCTCCCTGCCTCTCCGACCTCTGAATGAAGACACACACACGCACGCACGCACGCAAGCACGCACGCACGCACACACACACACGCACACACACACACACACACACACACGCACACGCACACGCACACACGCACACACACACGCACAGATATGCATACACACACACACACACACACACACGCACACACATACACACGGGCACACACACACGCACACAAACACACACACTAGGTGTCAGTGTTCACGTGTCAGCTGACGACCACCTACCCCGCCCCTCTTGCCACCCCCGTGGCGCTTGCAATGGCGCAGCCCAGGCGTGTCCCTAAGAGAGGTAATCATGCTAAACCCCCTGAGCCTAAGCCAATGTGAGCCGCTTGAGGAACGTGCGCTCATGATCCTGAGGGGGGAGAGCGAGAGGAAGAGAGAGCCGAGAGAGAGAGAGAGAGAGAGAGGGGGGAGGGAGGGGGAGAGATCGATCCACCAACATATTCATCACATGTTCACACCTTAAGACACCTTCTACATCACACTGCAAGGTATAAATCACTAGCATCTCTGACGTTCCAGAAACGTCTCTGTAATTATCCCACAGAGGTAGTAATACGACATGGCTACATGTCCAGTAAATGGCTCAAATGGCCCAGATGAGGGAAGGGGCTGGGGTGCGGCCTGATTAAGGCCTGATTCTCCTTGACCCTTTCACTAGTGGACCTCAGACCAAAAGATGACGGACATCACACATGCCCTCTGTCTGTACTGCACGTGTGTGTGTGTGTGTGTGTGCGTAGGGGAATCTCTGGTGTGGAATGGGCGTAGGGGCCTCGCTGGTGTTGCTTGACAGGACGTGACGAGGGCAGGTAATGCAGCTCGAATGAAATTTACAACAGTGGCAATTAGTGTCTCTGCTTGACTTTGGCTTTCCCAATGAGACGCCTTCTATCTCATTAGGCAGGATCAGTCCATCTGCACTGGGCCAACAGTCAAGGATGGAGGGACAGGCAGGACAAGCTACGCCATGCTGGTGTGTGTGTGTGTGTGTGTGCGTGTGTGTGTGTGTGTGTGAGTGTGTGTGTGTGTGTTTGTGAGTGTGAGAGAGAGAATGAGCATACAGTATGTGTTTGTATGAATGCAAGTGTCCTTTGTGTGTGTGTGTGTGTGTGTGTTTGTGACAGTGTGTGCGTGACAGTGTGTGATTGTGTGTGCATACATTGCTCCTCTCCTAGCTTTCCTGCAGAACAGATATAGGTCGCCGCCATTGGGGACAGGAACATGCGCACGGCTGCGTTTGAGGGAGAATGAATGGGATGGGAGATGGCTGTCGGCCAGCATAGTGTAGTGTAGTGTTGTGTTTGAGAGAGAATGAACGCCAAGAGAGGAGGGCAGTTGGTCAGCACAGCGCTGTGTTTGAGAAGGCACTGGACAGCGTGAGAAGAGGGCGTTTGCCGGCGCAGTGCTGTGTAGCGCTGTGGCTTGGTTTCGCTGGCGGCTAATCTGGGTTACTATTTTCATGGTTGCCACTTCCTCCTGTCTCATGACAAGCCAGTTTGGGTTAAGCCTGTTCTTAGCTTTGAGCTCTGCAGCCACCCCAGCTGAGCATCCCTCCCCCTTCACCTGACCCTTCCCCCACTCGCACTCGCGCTCTCTCTCTCTCTCTCGCTCTCTCTCTCTTTCTATCTCTCTCTCACCCTCTGTGGTGAGTGATAATCTGACAGGGGCATTCTGGACTGGGGGAGTACTGCCAAGACTCAGGCAACACCTCCATAGATCTCACACCCAGCACATTACAGTATGAGTGTGACTGAGTGAGACAGAGAGTGAGGAGGAGGAGGAGGAGGAGGAGGCAGAGAAAGAGGGAAAGAGAGAGAGAGTGAAAACAAGGCAGAAAGAGAGGGAGAGAGAGAGAGGAGGCAGATAGTGAAAATGAGGCAGAAAGCGAGGGAGAAAGAGTGAGAGAGAGACAGAGGAAGAGGCCGAGAGAGATTGAAAAGGAGGCAGAAAGAGAGGGAGAGAGAGCAAGGGAGAGAGAGAGAGGAGGGAGATTGGCACAGAGGATGGATGAGAGCATGGAGGAGGACAGTAGAGGTGCCGTGCACAGACTGACCTTTCATCTGCCTGGCTTCAGAGCGGGACAGTGGGGCCTCCGCCATCGACTGGTCTCTGCCGCTGGCGTCCTGCAGGGGGTCAAGGGTCAGGGTTAGGCAAACCGCACTAGAGTCCTACTGCACGACGAGTGCAACACTCAGCAACAACACACACACACAGACACTCATCTGCAGTAAATAACCACACTCTCTCTCTCACACATACTGTACACACACACACACACACACACACACACAGTACAAACACCACAGTAACACAGTTTTTAAAAGGACAGTTGGAGTTGTTTTCAGAGACTGAAGAGATACGCTTAAAAGCCTTTCAACAACTCTGACGGTCCTCTCTCGATCTATAAACCTAATCTAACAAACTTCTCCAAGACCATGGTCCTTCAGATTATCTCAAAACAACCAACTTTCTCCAATTAAAATCACTGGGCAAAAAAAGCACAACAGAAGGAAGAGCGAGGAAATGAAGCAGAGGTCCACAGCTACTGACGAGGAAGAGCTGGAAAGGAGCTGGACAGGTGCTGGACGTCACATGGACGAGCTACGGCCTGAGCAAAAACACAGAGACTCCCAGCTCCTGAAGCTGGACACAACAGCCAGAGGGGGGGAAGGAGAAAAAGCGGTCAGAGACAAGACACACACTTAGCCGGTCGTTGGTAGGGGGGCTATGGAGGATGTGGGACCAGAGACCAGAGACCAGAGGCCTACAAGGGAGGGGGGGGGGGGGGCAGCCGGACACATCCAAAGACAGCCAGAGTGGAATGGACGTGGACTGGCTGAAAACCTTTTGCACGTGCCCTTTGAAGAGATATGAACTGGTGCACACTTTAGGCACTGTGGTTCATGTCTATCGAGCTCCTGAGTGGGGAGGATTTGCATGTGTTGTGAAGGCAGGCAAGAGGGGGAGAGGGGTTTGAGTTTACTCCTTTCATCCAAGATGGCGCTTAGAGGGTGGAGATGCGGGCGACTACAACTAACTGCAGTGCTCACACAATTCTAGATCCTTGGGTGAAACTAGGAACTAGGAGACAGGAAGGGATGGCTCCACAGATACACACTCAAAAGGACGCAAAAGGTTCCAGCCCTTTCTCCTGAGCTGAGCGAGAGAGAAGGGGGGGGGAGGCACTGCAGGGCTGTGGGTCTGAGTGGGGCGTAACTCTGGGGGTTCTGGGGGTCAAGCCTGTTAACACACCCATGTGTGGTGCCCAGGGGCCGGGAGAGCCATCTTGCCAGGGTTGGCTCTCCGGGGGGCCGGTACGGGCCGATGGCAGTCGTGGTGCTGTCCTCCCTCCACCCACCACTCCGAGCTCATCTGGTCCACCACCACCTCGCCGGGGTCAAAGGGCGGCGCCACCGTCTCGTCGTCGTTGTCGGTGCCGTACTCCACGTCGATCTCGGGCCGCGTGCCCGTGGGCGACTTGACCCGGTGCACGGTGCGGCTCAGCAGGTAGGCCCCGTCGGACGCGCACGGCGGAGGGTTGGCGGCCACCGCCACCGTGTCGGCCACGTGCGTGCTCATCTGGTTCCGCAGCATGGCCTCCCTGCGGAGCCGGTCTCCTCCTCCTCCTCCTCCTCCTGCTCCTCCTCCGCTGTGCGTCAGGCGATGGGTGGGAGGAGGAGGCGGCGCGGCGGCGATGACGGCCCGGCGCGAGCGGATCTTGCGGCTGTCGGGCCCGTCGTACAGGCTGCTGTCGGACTCTGCGTACTCCTCGTCCTCCTCCTCGGGGTAGCTGACGGTGGCCAGCTGGTCGGCGTAGTGCACGTGGAGCTGCGGCCGGCGGCCCTGGTGGCTGGCTGGCCGCAAGCTGGAGTGCAGCGGCTGGGGCGGGGGCACGGGCACGGGTTGGGCGCGGACGTGGTGGCGGGCGCTCTGTGCTCGGCGCGGATGCGGGACGGGCGCGGCGCGGGAGCGGGCCGACCGTCGCCTGGGCTCGGCCTCGTCCATGGTGTTGTCCTCCTCCTCGGTGAGCTCGGGGATGCTGAACAGGTGCTGGCTGTGGTAGACCTGCGGCGGGAGCTTTATGATGCGCTCCATGACCTCCTCGTCGCTGTCCCACACCTCGGGCTGTGTGTGTGTGTTGTATGTGTGTGTGGGTGGGTGGTGGTTTTTGGAGTGGGGGGGTAAGAAGTTAGTGTTTGCGGTGCAAAAGAGTGGTGGTGAAGGTGGTGCGGCATTCCCACCGAAGATTCAAATCACATCAAAACCCAAGAGTGGGTAAGAGGGCGGCGTGCAAGAGTGCAGAGAGAGAGAGAGAGAGAACAAAAGAGAAAATTAAAACGGCAAGACAAGAACACGAAAAGAACAAATAGGAGGAAAACAAAGTAGGCGGAGAAGAAAGGCCCAAGAGTCAGAGCAGTATTTCTGTCTGAGTGTGAATGTGTGTTTCTGTGTATGTCTGTGTGTGAGTGTGTGAGTTATATGTGAGTCTGTGTGTGTGTGGGTGTGTTATATTTGTGTGTCTGTCTGCGTCAGTCAGTGGTGCGTGGTAGGCAAGATACATTCGATGATTTAAATCAACCTGATCTGAACTTGAACCGCGAATATCAACAAAGACAAAATGATACCTGCTTATTTCCAAAAGGTGAACTTAACATTCAGTGTGTCCTTACTGAGCTATGCAAAACTTTCACATCAATGGGAACAGAAACCTACTTAATCACGTCAGCCTACCTGTACACTGCGTCCCTTACGACGCACAAACACAAAGCGCTAACGTTTCACAACTCACGGCTCTAGACTACGCAGCCTAGGCTACAGATGGTCTGCCGCGGATCATAAAACGCTGGTAGACAATGACGAAAATCAGGTAGTAAACTGTTATTATTGTACTGAGCTACTTGTCATCGGCTCTTGTGCCAACATTGTTAATTTACATTACATTACATTACATACATTTAGCAGACACTTTTTTTGTCCAAAGTGACTTACATTTGTCAACTATATTACAAAGGATTACATTACATTGTCCCCGGAGCAACTTGGGGTTAAGTGCCTTGCTCATGGACAACTTTCAGGCTACTGCACGCTAGCCCAGCTCCTTAACCACAACACTACCACCGCCCATGATACCATGGTACCATTTACGGTACCATGACCTACCCAGAGACAAGCTGTCACTGTGGTGCACATGAAGCTATTTGTTGCTTGAGGCGTGAGAATGGACCGATCCCATCCCCCGCCTCCCATTGATAGTCCCATAGTTACTGTTGCTACCTCGGACAAGCTTTGGTCGGGGAAGCGTGAGAGAGCGTGCGTTCAACATGGGGACACTAGTGCCATTTAGCCGAGTGTGCTGTGTGCTGGCACACATTTCTGCACTTGAGGCAGATACTTTCTAATGAGGAGACACAGCACTCAAAACAAACCCTCCATAGAAATGCATAGAGTTATAGTTTGTGACTGATATAACTAACTAATAACTGTGACTAATAATGCAACCAATGTGGCAGTTGTCTACACATAACCTGTGCCGCTTTTGTAGCGAGCCATGTAGGTCATGCCTGTTTTTGTAGTGGTTATACTTATAAATGGCTTCGCAAAAAAGGGCTAAGAACAAAACTAGCACCACTGTCTTCTTCTTTAAAAACTTTGTTTTTATTAGAGACGTCTCTACCGTCTCCATCTCCACTCAAATGATCCACTCCAAATCATCTAAATATGATTACAAATATTGTCTTCTGACTCGTAACCGCGGGTGACTGTAGACACCCACTCAATTCGGATGAACCCGCGCATCAACTGGTGCATGTGTGTGTGTGTGTGTGTGTGTGTGTGTGTGCATGTATATGTATGCGTGTGTGTGTGTGTACAGTATGTGGGTGTGTGTGTGAGAGGGACTGTTTACCCTGCCGATGGCCATGCTGTAGCCCCTGCCTTGTGTGTGTGTGAGTGCATGTATATGCATGCGTGTGTGTGTGTGTACAGTATGTGTGTGTGTGTGTGAGAGGGAGTGTTTACCCTGCCGATGGCCCTGCTGTAGCCCCTGCCCTGCACGTCTGCGATGGACTCGGAGTACAGGTCCTCCTCCTCCTCCTCCAGGATGTCAGACAGGTCCGAGCCTCGGCTGCTCTCTAGCTGGTAGTCAACGGTTGGTTCCGCCAGACCGCCACCGTAACCCTGGAAACAAGTAGCAATGCATGCCAATGTCAATAAACAAAACAAAAACTAAATCTCCAAAAAACACAACAGCACTTTGTGAATGGAGAGGAGAGTTTCTGTATCAATAGAATAGTCTGGTTCCCAGTATTCCCAGAACTATTCCCAGTTGTGTCTCTGGGACACTCTACATCCTTACCCCCAGCACCACGGACAGCTCAGAATAATAGTCATTCTAAGGTGAGGTGATCAGACCGTCCGGTTAGTATTTCTCACTTTGTATACTTTTTATTATCCAAAGCGACTTATGTCAAATATGACTATGAAAATGTGACTATGAACCAGAGCAATTTGAGGTTAGGTGTTGAACACTTCAACTCAAGAGTACAACAGTGGAAGCCATTGCTAGCTCAGCTCTTTAGCCACTACGCTACCACCACACTTCTTCCTCACTCTTAACATACAGGAATTAAAGGATTGTCGATTGGCGGGATTTAGTTCAACCAACATTTGAGAAATACTTTCCAGCAAAAAAAAAAATAGTGAGATTTAGACACCATCAGGGGTATTTTTGTGATATTATTCTGGTGCTATACAAGGCTACATGGATTTATTTTCTGTGACAAGGCAATTAGCCTGTTTGGGAAAGTAAAATCACAGATTTATTTGATTGATTTGAATATCTCCAAGATTGATTTGAATATCTCCAAGGATATGTGTACCCCACTTTGACACCTGAACAAAACTACAGCACATTACAGCAGGGACTACAAAGGGCCGCATACTGTACAGCCATTCAGCCTGGTAGCCCAATAAACATACAGCACGTGAAAACAATATTGATGAACATCCCTTGCTGCTTTATGCACACTATGCTTACTACAGCCTACTAAATCAGCACCAATGAGACACAACCAACCCATCTGCTGTCTGTGAATCTCAAACCATAATCGAAGTTGGTTCAAACTTTAAACAAAGCTTAAATGGACATCTGCTTGTTAGATGCTTCGGTAGCAGTAGCAAAACTATGTAGAAACACATTTGTTTACTTCTTTTTTTCTGCATTACAACATCACTGCCAACACTTTCAGTTTGATAGATTCACAAATAGAGCATATCATCTCAATAAGAAACAGTATATTATTCCAACAACTGATGACACTGCTGGCCAAATGGAACAAGCAACAAAAAGAGAAAAGGCCCCTGTCTTCTGAAACTCAGCCATGCGGAATACAACCTACAGCTGGCAACTGGCTTGCATCAAGTCAAAAAGATAAACACATACTGTACCAGCCAAACAGACACACATAAGTGAACACACACAACAAAAACATCCCCCTACAAGCACTGCAAAAGGCTGACTTTAGTAATTCTGCCTCATTGACTTAAGCAAGGCTGCCTCACTGACTTTAGTAATTCTGCTTCATTGACTTTAGTAATTCTGCTTCATTGACTTTAGTAATTCTACCTCATTGACTTTAGTGATTCTGCCTCATTGACTTTAGTAATTTCGCTTCATTGACTTTAGTGATTCTGCCTCATTGACTTTAGTAATTTCGCTTCATTGACTTTAGTGAGGCTGCTTCATTGACTTTAGTGAGGCTGCTTGATTGACTCTAGTAAGGTTGCTTCATTGACTTTAGTGAGGTTGCTTGACCGCAGGAGCCTCACCTGGTGTCTTGCCGCCGGCCTCCCGTGGCCCAGGAACTCCTCGATGGACACCAGCCGCGTGTTCTCCAGGTCCTCCTCGGTCTCCGACTCGAACGGCGACGGGTTGGGCGGCCGCATGGGGTGCGTCTCGGGGGGGTTGAGGGAGTCCAGCGCGGGCATGCGGGGCGCGGGCGCGTGGTGGTAGGGCTCGTGCTGCTGGAGCTTGGCACTGCTGGGGTCCTCCAGGTAGTCGGAGATGGAGACGCCGGGGCGGGGGGCGGAGGGTGCGGGGCTCTCCGTCTCCCGGTGGGGTTCCAGCGCCGCGGAGATGCTGGCGGGTAAGGCCGCGCTCAACTGCTGAGAGGAGCGGAGGGAGGGAGGGAGGGAGGGAGAGAATGTGAGGGAATGACCAACAAAAACACCATCCCACACATCTAGACCTGGGGGATATTCCAAGTGTGTGGTTTAGATGGATAGATAGATAGATAGAGAGATAGATAGATTGATAGATAGAGAGATAGATACAGTAGATAGATAGATAGATTGATAGACAGACAGACAGATAGATACTTCAAGGTCAAGGTTTAGTGATACAGTTGGGTTAGTTAACCCAGTAGGGGCTGAAACTCCCTATCTTTATTTTGCAAAGCACAGGACACAGGAGGTTTGCCCAACCACATCACTACACAATGTACTTGAAATGCCCATCCTCTCACTGTTTTCCCTTTTTCTGAACGAATTAGCTCATCAGAAAATGCCTGAGTGTAGGCAAGGGAGTTAGTTAATGTCCACAATTTCAGGGTACTGAAGTTTGTCTGTCACTTACTGGTGCGAAGACCACTGGGTTGTTCATGGCAGACGGTGGAGGATGCTGAGGATGCTGATACTGAGGATGCTGATGCTGAGGATGTTGTTGTTGCTGCTGCTGCTGTTGCTGCTGTTGCTGCTGCTGCTGCTGCTGCATTGCCAAGGCCATGGGCATGGGGGCAACAGCCATGTGAGGATTTGCCCAGGCCTCCATGTAGGAGCCGGCGGGCAGGGGGGCATTCGCGGTGATGGCTTTGGGAGAGTTGGCATAGGCCCCCCCGCCGGGGACCGATGTGTGCGCGTCTAGCGGCGGCAAGCTGTAGGGCAGCGCTGGCATTTTGGCAGGCGAGTTGGTGAGGCAGGACGAGACGGCGGGCGGGCCGGGCACGGCGGTGGCGGCGGCTGCTGCCAGGACTGGCACAGGGAGACTTGGGGGCACGGGGCCCGCCATGATGGCAGCGAGTTTGGCCTGGACGTTGACGGGCACGGAGTCGGAGGACTCGCCGTGCGGGGACATGGTGCGCACGGTGAGCTCCTGTGCCGCCTTCACCGCCTGGATCTGAGACGGGCCCAGCAGGGCACTGCCCGCCGTGGGGGACGACACCTCCAACACCTGCAGGGCCACACACACACACACACACACAAACACACACACACACACACACACACACACACACACACACACACACACACACACACACACACACACACACACACACACACACAGATAAAGACACAACACACACAAACATACACATACGCGGCACACACACACACACACACACACACACACACACACAATTAGAGACATACAGTGCAATCATAGTGCAATCATTGGCAGAATATCATTCTGAACATCATTCAAACTAAATCACTTTTGTCTCATTAAATGTCTACAGCAGCTGCAATTCACTGCCTGCTATTCCACTGGCTAATAAATAATCTATAAATATCCTGTGTGCACCATAACAGCAAAGGCATTCAACTGCAAATATATTCAAGTAACAGCAATGCAACAAAATGCAACCACCCAATACAATGCAACACATGCAACCTGTCAATAGAGTCTGCACTATTTAAAAGTTTCCTCACAAAGCAAGATGACAAGGGAGAGACAAAGATCCAGGGCTACCCTAGGATTTTCAGAAAACACCAGTTCACGGTTGTAAGTAGTACGGTAGGGAGAAAGAGAGACAAATGGAGAGAGTAGTTGTGCAGACCTTCTTCTTGTCTGCGTAGATGGTGTAGCCTGTGACGGACACCCCATTGGAGGTTCCAGCAGCATCGATGGTGACAGGCAGCCAGCTGACGTTGGCGATCCCCGGGGAAGGACCCTGCTCCAGCTGCACGTCCAGAGGGGCATCAGGGGGACCTGGGGGGGGGGGGGAGAGAGAGGGAGACAGAGAGAGAGAGAGAGAGAGAGAGAGAGAGAGAGAGAGAGAGAGAGAGAGAGAGATAATCAGATAATGCCATTCTCCCAAGAAACACATCTAATACACTAGTGTTCTGACCTGCTTCTGCTTCTGAGGCAGGTCTTTTCCATGCAAGTAAGCACACTGGTTTCAGCTTGTAGCATTAATAGATAATCAAAACACCAATTCTAACTGGTGAAACACAGTTAAAATTGTGTAGTAGTTGGACTATGGAGTTTCACCAAAATGACATTCTGTGCTTTAATTTCGCAGTCCTGGAGCTACCATAATTTCCCAACTATTAGCTGCAGTTTATACACTGAATTTCTTCAGCTATGAGGCTAATACACTGGGGCAGTTAATATGGTATTGATACGGTTTTGTTTTCTTTAACTGGCATAAAACACTGTCCTGCGGCTTACACTGTACATAATGCAGCTAAAACACAGGAAGTTAATGTAATCAAAACACCAATTTGAATTGAGCCTTGAATTTCCCCTCGGGGATCAATGGAGTATCTATCTATCTATCTATCTATCTAATTTAGCTGGTGGAACACAAAGTAGCTGAGTCTACGGATGTTCCCAAATGCCCTTCTGTGCTTTCGCTTCTCAGTCCTGGTGCCGTCTCGTGTGTGTGTGTGTCCTCACCGGCGGTGAGCGTGTTGAAGGTGGTGACGGCGGTCCGGCGCTCGCGGCCCTCCTGCGGCAGCTCCCAGGGCGTGCGGTGCGGCCGCGCCTCCACCTTGACGCGGTGCTGCAGGCTGGGCGTGAGGTTGCTGAGGCACAGCGAGTAGCAGCCGGCCTTCACCAGCTCGCACTCCTCCTCGTTCAAGGACACGATGTGCACAAAGTTGCTGTTGCTGGGCAGCCACACCAGCGTGGCCGAGGTGGCCGTGACGCGCTCGGCCCGGAGCTGGGACGGCGCCACGCAGACGTCGCGGCCCACCAGCAGGCTGCAGCGCAGCTGGTCCGAGCCGCCGCGCTCCGTCAGGCTCTGGACGGACACGCGGTGCGCCCGGGACGCCACGTCCAGCCGCTCCAGCACGGCTTTGGTCTGGGAGCCGAACGGCACGTTGAGCCGCAGCTCCTGGTCCACGAAGACGTTGTAGCTCCACACGGAGCCCCAGCCGGCCGGCACCACCGGAGGCTCCCATCCGATGATGATGCTCTTGGCCAGCTGCTTGATGACGGTGAGCTTGCGCGGGTAAGGCACTACGTCCACCTCCTCCAGGTCGAGGTCCAGGCCGTTGGTGATGGGGACGGTGAGGGCCGGCGGCTTGCTCGCGGCGGGGTTGGGGACGGAGGCCGAGGACGCGGCCGATGTGTCGGTGGTAGCGGCGGGGGTGGGGGTGGTGGTGGTGGTGGTGGTGTTGGGGCCGAAGCGCACGTGGTGGGGGTGAGAGTGCTGGAAGCGCTCGCTGCCGCTGTGCAGGCTGCTGTCCTGGAAGGAGTTGTGGGACAGGTCAGCCGCCTCGTGGGCCTGGGCACTCATGACGTCGTCGTCCGACACGCGCTCCACGAAGTTGGAGGGGACCAGCCCTCTCCGTCCATCCATCAGCTCACCTGCAGGAAGGGAGACGTGGGGAGACAATGAGACGGGCTGAGACATGGAGGTTCACACAGGACTGGTGGAAATCTTGCATGTATTTTTCCCATTTCTCTAGAAAAAAATCTGATTATCATAATCTAAAACTGCCATAATGTATTTAATTCTCTGCCTTTCTCCAACTGTCAAGAAACGCTTTCTTCACATATGAGGGAAAGCAGGAATACGCGCTATAAGACCAGCGGCCATAAAGCTGTAGTCAAAACTGACCTTCATAGAAGCCATCGTCATCCATATCTCCATACACATAGATGTACTCTCCTGCAGTGAGGGGGAGCTCCACCTCTGGGTTATCATTCGGGCCATCGTAAGGGTTATAGCTGCGGGAGGGGAAGAGCAGGCATCAGAGAAACAAATTGATCCCAAATGTATAATGGAAGTGTTGCTGAGGAGGAGTGCTGCAGCGATCCATACCTGTATCTGGCAATGAAGACCTGGAGTTTGGCAGCCCCTCTGTTTGCAGAATAGGGAGCAGGAGACACGTCTATATCCAACTCCTCTACCTCACTGGCAGTGTCGACCTGCAGCACAAAGCCAAACGCGCAGTTAGCTTCCAAACCTCAGCCGTGCTTTGAGGCAACAAAATGCACTTAGCTTCCAAAACCATTTTAATGCCTGTGTGTGTGTGTGTGTGTGCTGATGGTCTCAGAAGTCGTTATCAGTCGCTTCACGACAGCATGCAGATTCTAAGTCTGTGTGTGTGTGTGTTTCTTGTCTTTGCTGCATAAATACTTTTAGCCGCTCAGTCGTCGGCAGATTGCGTCCACTGTTGTGCCCAGATTGAGTGTGTGTGTGTGTGTGTGTGTACGCTCACACAGGCCTGTGTTTATAGGACACCTGGCGTCACAGGGACAAATTCTTTGTGTATACTTTGTGCGGGAGGCAAGAGAGGGAAATTAAGCTATTTGGACTCCTACTCTAGGGGCGGTTGCATAATGAGGTTTAGATTCGACGGAAGCAGAGTTCAGGGACGCGGGCGGCTTCATAATAACAAACTGCTTAAAGAGAACGTGCTCGGCCCCCGCTCCGCCGCCTTAATACCGACATCAGAGAAATATTGGCCAGACAGGCTTCATTGCCGTCTCCAAATCTGCAAACAAACTGCGCTAAGCTAACGCTAGCCGATTGACTAGTACTACGCTGAGTGGATATATTTAGAACACAAGCCAATAGAAATAATAAAGAAAATCAGAGGAGACGCATGTATATTTATAGCTCGCAGAGGGAAAACCTTTTCAGGATAATCACTTACAACTACTACACCCCTCATAATCCACTGTGGCCAAAGGATTATCTCACTAAATATGAGATTTAGCGAGCTGCGAGCTGGGCGAGACATTGACTCGGTCTTTAAAGGCGAGGCCGATGTGTGCAAGACACCATCAAGAAAGCGCAAAAATAATCTGCGGGAGAGCGCGGTGTTGATAAATATAAGCCTACTGACGCTTGTGTGTGAGTAAAAATATCAGCCATGCTGGTGGCTTTGCATGCTGGCTGTGCAGGAGAGAGTGAGCGAACGTGTATGCTTGCCTGTGTGTGTGTGTGTGTGTGTGTGCGGCTTTTGGTAACAGAATGGTTAAATGAGTTTTTCTTTTAAATCCATCAAGACCAACAAAATCCATGCAATACATGTGATTGAGTCTTTGGCTTTGTAATCTCAACAAGCAATCCATCTATGGTCAAACAAGAGAGAGAAAAAAAACATGACAGAAAGTACAACTGTCATACTTGTGCATATCCTTGTGTTTGTGTGTCTGTGTGTATTTGGGGAACATGTGTATATCACTGTATGTGTGCATGTCAGAGTGTGTGTACAAGGTGTGTGTTTAAGTGCAGCTGAACGATATGTGTGACGGCGACTGTGTGAATCAGCGTGTGTGTGTGTGTGTGTGTGTGTGTGTGTGTGTGTGTGTGTGTGTGTGTGTGTGTGTGTGAATGTGTCTACAGGGCGTGTGATTATGAATATGATGTGTGTGTATGCCAGAGGGTAAAATGTGTGTGTGCGGGCAAGTTCCTCACTTCGTGTGTGGGACTGGCTTTGCGCGGACTGTGAGGCCGGGAGCCGGGCGTGAGGTGGGTGGTGTCGGACTTGGTGGTGCTGGAGGTGGAGGCGGACTTGGCGCTGATGGTGGGCAGCTCGCGGTGCTTGGTGGTGGGGGAGCGCTCCAGCCGGGCCAGCCCTACCAGCCCAGCCGCGTGGGGAGTGGAGCCGGCCCGCAGCACCGCCTCCACGTCCACTAGACCATCATCATCATCACACAGAGAGAGAGAGAGAGAGAGGGAGAGAGAGAGAGGGAGAGAGAGGGGGGGGGGAGAGGGAGAGAGAGAGAGAGAGAGAGAGGGAGAGAGAAAGGGAGAGATAAAGAGAGAGAGAGAGAGGGGGGGAGAGGGAGTGAGAGATAGAGAGGGAGTGAGAGATAGAGGAAGAGTGAGATAAAGAGAAAGAGAGAGTGAGTGAGTATGAGGAGGAGGAGAGAGAGACAGAGCGAGAGCAAGGAGAAAGAGAGAAAGACAGAGAAGGAGAGAGAGAACAGAGAGAGAGAGACGGACAGAGGGAGATTAGGAGGAGAAGACAGTTCAGAGGACAGAGAGAAAACGAGGAGAGAGAGTAAAAATAGTTAATAAAATAACACTTTTGTTTGCTTATCAATACAAATCTGTTTCCACACAGCTGGAAGAGCCAAATGAGGCTGATCTCACATTCACTGTAACTCCCCATCCACAACTGACACACAAATAAATACAGACATGATACTATGCATGCTGGGGAGCATGTTAATGACACAAAAAGGGTGCTCTCTAACTGTCTGCTACACAGTCCAACGTGATGGTACTCTGTGCTACCACTAGCATGCTAAGTACCCTTAACCGAAATGCCACCAAACTCCTACACATACGGCCCTAATTTAAATGCTGAGCGTAGCGCTGTTCGTTCACACACAAGCACTTTGCTCATAGACTGACTCGGCATTTTGCACAGCGTTTAAATGAGGGCCTCATACAGTAGCTTGCTTCGTGAACACCACTGTGAGGGTGTTGAAGTGGTCAGAAAGTGAGACTTTTGGCGGGAGTTGTGCACAAGTGCCCTGAACGCTCGTGCGAGATCTCTCACCATCTTCCTGCCTCCTCACGAGGCCAGTGGGGGCACGTTTAAAGTACAGCAGATAACAGATGGACACAGGCAGCAGCCAGCTCAGCATTCAAAGGCAATAAGTATGCACATTGGTCTCCACATAAAACAAGTTTTTGGCATGGGAAAGATATTTAAAACACTCAACATTTAACAACTGAAATCAACAACCAAAAACAACTGAAAACATCTTCAGAAATGATGTACTCTTAGCATAATTGGAGGATCAAATGGGATTTGTGCTAATACACTTTTGAAAACAAAACAAAATGGAATCATTCCACCCCCCCCCGAAAAAAATGAACTGAACTGCACACAGACTCTCCCATGCTCCGGTCATGCATGGTGTTTGACCACGGCGGTGTGGTCAAAGGGACCATGACCATGACCTGGTCCAGTTCAGTCAGGCGGTGACCAGTCGGTGGTACAGTGGACCATCATGCATGTGACCGCGGTATAACAGAACACGAAACGGGGAAAAAGAAAGAAGAAAAAAAAGGGAAGTGACCGTGAGAGAGACGACTAAAAAAAAAAACAAAAAAAAAACAACTCGGAGTGGATACCCTGTTCCGAGGCAGCACAGGGGGGAACATCGGTCCCCTCCAGAGTCCAGAAGGCAATATCGCCGAGAGAGAGCATCACCTCTGCATCGCTAGCGCCTACAGGGAGACACAGCACAAGGCACAACAGAGGTCTCTAAGGAGCAGACGGCACTGGCATGCCTCTGTTTGGTCATTTAGCACTGCAGTCCCCTACCAGCAGCATGCAGAACGGAGTGTCCTTTGCGGAGTCCATTGCTTCATGTACTGAGGCTCAGGGGCTATTATGGTCGCCATGTGGCTTTTCATGTGTTCTCTTTAGCAGTGCTTCAAACTCAATGTGTAAAAAACACTACTGTTACTGCTATTGTCACAGTGGTACTCATAGTCATCGACATTAACACAGAAAAGTCACTGCCTCTTGCACTTGTGTCCCCAAGTACAAAAATCTTACCGGCCAATCTATGAGGGACACCTCATGCATGATACTACTGGGCATATCTAGTGCTAAGGCTAAGTGTTATTCAATACTTATTCAATTGGGATTTTACTGACTCCCATGCCTGGAGGCTCACAGACTCAGTAAGGCAGAAACAAGAGGCTGGAAATCCCCCCTCAATCATCAAAGGGAGGTGTGAGATCAACAATGAGGAGGAAGAACTTGGTAAAAACTTGGAAACAGGTGGGTGGTGTGTTTGGGGTGTTCTCAGCTTTTGGAGGCTACCGTACCTGTCTCCCCCGGGAGCCCGTTGGTCAGGTGGCTGAGGCTGGGGTGGGACAGCAGGCCCGAGCTGTCCAGGTCGATTTTGGAGGCCTGCAGCCGGAACTTCTCCAGCTCCTGCGAGAGCATGCCGAACTGCTCGCTCTGGCTGCGGCATTTGTCCTCCAGCTCGCGCACCTTGGACTGCGGGGGGGGGGGGCGAGACAGAGACGAGGGCGAACACGGACGGACGTTACACTCGGGCACGCCAACAACATCACAAAGTGGCTAAGCCTCTATTCTAGTGTTTGTTAAGAGAACAAAAAAGCTTATCATGCTTTTAAACAATCCACATTTCAAATATATTATTTCACTCTAAAATTCACACGTCAATACAGCATTATTATACAAAGTTCAAACTGTTTGGTATGTATGCACGTCATGTGCAACTGAGCGCATATATACGAAAGCAGTGAAAGGGCAAAGTGGCAGATGAAAGGGCTGCCAGGAAGAGAGGCTGAGAGGTATTGGCGAGTGAGAGGCTGTAGTGATGTAGAGGGTGCAGAAGCATGGCAGGCAGCGCAGCGCAGCGTGCCGCACAACTCCAGCTGCAACAAGCCGCCCTTTTTGTTTGTGTGCTCCTTTCTGCTCCGACAGAGAGAGAGAGAGAGAGAGCAGAGAGAGAGAGAGAGAGAGAGAGAGATAGTGTGTGTGAGAGAGAGAGAGAGAGAGAGAGAGAGAGAGAGAGAGAGAGAGAGAGAGTGTGTAGAGGTGCGAGATGAGAACACGGCCGCTTTGGCTTCCGGCTGCGGTGCGGCTTCCTGTCACACACCCAAGCTTGCATATGAACACACAAACACTTCAGTACACATGTACACACACACACACACACACACACACACACACACACAGACAGACTCACAAAGACATACACACACACACACACACACACACACACACACACACACACACACGTATACGCACGTACACAAGTACACACAGACTCACGTACACAAAGACTAGCACACACAGACTCACGTACACACTCTTCGGCACGCATTCACCTTCATTCAACACAGGAGTAGTTTGCAGACTCTTCCTCACCGACACAAGCACACACCCGCACACACCCAAACACGCCTGCCTGCGCAGCACGCATATTACCATAAAGTCACAATACGCCGCAACAAAAACACACTAACTTACTACCACGCGTGTCTATTAGCACATGAAGGGACTGGCTATTAGTGTCCACTGGCAGCTTATCTAAAATGTGCATCACATTCTCTCTATGGCACGAGTGCGTCAGCGGCGTGTGCAGAAATGAGGCGGTGTGGCTTTAACGGAGGGCTCAGAGGCCTGTGTGTCCGGCTGGGGCCGCAGCAGCATGCGAGAGGACACAGCAGGACAGCTTAGCATTCAAAAGAGGATTCCAGCGCCTGACAGGGCCTCACTCTACTAGAGTTCACTCTACTCGCCCCGCTCCCACACACACACACACACACTCAGTGTGTGGAGATATAGAGCAGCGCGAGGAGGCACAGGCACACACACACACACACACACACAGGCTAAACATCTCTAGCTGTGGTGCTCACTTAACATTGCCATCATCCCTTATGAACCCACAACCCACAGACACATGTATACTACACACACACACACACACTTATACACTCATATAACTAGGAGTTGCACTCAGCAAAGACTTGAGGTATGCGCTGCTGCTTGGCCAGCAATACTGTACGTGCCACTGAACAGGCAATTTGAGACTCAAAGACACCAAACAAGGACATCATGACATCAGGCCCGTTTCCTGTGTATCGCTTTTAATGCTACACATACACAAACCAATGCACACACATACACACAACATTTGTGTACGCACGCTCACACACAGACTCAGACACACAGACACACGCGCACAGACACACATGCACACAGACACAGACACACACACACACACACACACACACACACACACACACACACACACACACACACAGACACACACAGTAGTCGTCATGGTTTGGTTGATGCTTAGGGGCAAGGATTAGGCTAGAGTGTAGAAGCTGAGGACGCAGGACGGGACGGGACGGGACGGGGGGGGGGGGGGGGGGAAACACACCACGAGAAACTCGCATTGAGCTAATACCTGCATGCAGTCCAGTGTGGTCTGATAAGCAGTAAGAGAACACAGCAAAAAGAACACACACACAAACAAACAAACAAACAAAAAACGCACAAACAAAACAAAACAAACACAAAAGACACAAACAGAGCACTTCAGAACCTCATGCATGCTTATCAAAACATCAGGGGGGAGGAAGGGGGGAGAAGACATGGTTCAGTCATTATTAGTGGAACTCCAGCACGCACATAGGCCTATCAGCTCAGATCGCTATGCACATCCTGTCAGAGCAAAAGGTGCCGCGGCGCTATCAGTCACCCAGATCACTCAGACGCTTCGCCAATTCAGATTTAGTTGTCGTTGCGTAAGAATTGGATTGATAAAGATCAAACTTTGACCAAACGAAAACTCTTGAGAGAAAAAAAAAGCTCTCTGCAGAGTGTTCATTCGGGGGTTTCGACAACGCGGATGTACACAGTGATCTGAGTTAAGAGGGGAGAAAGTCAGAGAAGAAACAGAAAGAGGCAGAGAGAGAGAGTAAGAGAGTAGGAGTTAGCGAGAGATAGCATTTAAAAAAACACTGTACCAACTCCCTCCGCAATACAAGCTGGATCAACTCCTAAGAATGAGAATTACACATACTTCATTAAGAATATGGGGACAGAGGAGCCATCTTTTCTGTTCAGTAGCAACACCACTTTACTCAGGCTAGAGCGCCTTTTCAACACTTTCTTATTCTCAGTCTTTAACATCAGGCCTCTTAGGCATCATCTTGCTCTCACTCTTACTGAGAGAGTATTGATGGACTATGAAAGAATTTCTGCTTCTGGTGTAGTCTGTGCCCCACACATAATGAAACACAAATTGCTAAGTTTTTTTTTTTTATTACAATGGGGTTTGGATGGGTGGGGAGGTGAACGCCATGGACCCACAGGGACAGCGATAAAGCAACACTTGAAGTGACACTTTGCATTTGACACAGGAGAGAGGAGCTACTTCCTCTTCTTGAGCAACAGAACACACACACACACGGGGTGAGGGGTGGGGGGGGGGGAGGGGGCCTTCGAGAGAGAGAGAGAGACAGAGACAGAGAGAAAGAGAGAGAGAGAGAGAGAGAAGAGAGAATCAGAAAGAGAGAGAATGAGAGAGAAAAAGAGTGGGAGGAACAAAAGTCGAGAAAGTTGGCGCCGAGAAAAGTGCACGCAGAGGCGTACAGTACATCCTGATGTGTGGCGGGGGGAGGGCGGGCGCATAATGGCACGCAGCGCAGCACACACGCACGTAGGCAGCCTTTCACAACTGCATCAGCGCTAACAGGTGTTTGAACAGAGAACAAAGACTCAATTATGCATTCCAGCTCCATTAGCGGCCCAGGCCTTTTGTGTCGTCTGTGAGCAGAGCGGAGAGGGAGCGAAAGCAACGTTTAAATATAAATGAGGCTCTCGCGCGCGCGTGTGTGTGTGTGTATATATATAGATGTATATATCGAGGGAGATAACAGACTGTAAATAATCAATGAGGTTTTGTTTGCTTGACGAGAGCGGCAGCCAGTTGAGGCACCGCCGCTCGTGTCTTCCTGAACTTAAGCCGTTCGAGTTCAGTCGAAGAGTTTTTTTTTGCAGACACACACTCGGTCTGACCCTCCGCGGCATTTAACTCGCTTACATCAAAAGTGCATATGTCCTGAGTCATGAACCACAGACGACGGCGCAAATAAAAAAAAAAGAAAAAGAAAAAAGAAACAGACCATCAAGTTCTGGTAAAAAAAAAAAAGAGTTGTGATATAACAACATCAAGGGGGGCGTGTGTGAGCATGATATTTTACTGCGCTGCTCAGAATGTGCTCTCAGTGAGATCAAACATCTTCTCTCCTGTGTCAACATCTCCAAAGCGTTCCTAAGGGCACTGGTAGATTGGTTGGGGGGTGGGGTGGGGGGGGTGGGTGTTGCCTGAAACCATGAAGGACATACAGGAACACAGGCACGCAGACGGGAGCTCACCTCCAGCACCTGAACAACACCCTCATGCTCCCGTTTGGCAAATAACTGTGCCTGCAATAAATATATAAAAAAAATACATTAGATTATGTCATAATGTATATATCTATATAATTAAATAATGCTTAACAAAGCAACAACAAGACACATACTGGCAGCAGCTCAGACAACACAACTTACTTCACTACACAATACTAAATCAGGATAAAAAAATAAATAAATAAAAAAAAACCCTAACATGCAATAACTCTGTATGAAAAGCACTCTCATGTGCCAAGCAAGCATGTTCACTAAGCGGCGTGTTTGTTATGTGCTCGGTCTGTGTACGAGGCACTCTGTTTGCAGTAAAGGGATTAAACTGGTGCCTCTATAATGAAGTGGAGCCCAACATGGCCTCGGCCCTGATGGCACCCCCTGCTGGGCGGCTCTTGATTGGCCGGACCAACAGCAGGCTGGGCTCAGCTGGCTAACGGGGGCCTGGGGCGTACTGGCAAGGCTTGTGCGCTAATGCCAACATGACATGGTTACGGGGGGTCTTGGCAGAGGAGAGCTTAATAACACAATAACTTGTTATTCACAATCAATAATCATGTTATAATCTGTTTCAATAAGGTTTGATTTCAGCTGGGAGACTTACTTGCCAATATTGTACTATTGTATTAGAAGTATATTATTATTATCATTATTATCAACAACAGCAAACGGCATTATCAGTAGCAGCATTAGTCACATGTCAACTATATTGTGCATGTGGATGTATGTATTAGGCAAAACGGATATGAAGGGATTAATGAACTAGCTCTGGCCCAAACAGGGTGTGCGATTTATTTGAACTTAATTATAACTAAATTCATTTTAACAGGGTGACTGACTTTATCCGAGTGTGGTCGTCGCAACCCACCCCCTCACACACACACGCACACAGAAGCGGGGCCTGAATGACTGCGGTGTTGAGGGCCTGAATGATTGCGGTGTTGAGGGCCTGAATGACTGTTGCGGTGTTGAGGGCCTGCTGCTGACGCTGGATCCTGAGGGGCCGAGGGGACTCACCCGCTGTAGCCGCTTGATCTCATCCTGCTTGAACTTGAGGATAGCCAGTGCCTGCTCATGTTCCAGTTCCAGCTGCTGCCTTCGCTCAGCGACCTCTCGCATGTGCTACACACACAAGATCAATAATAATCAATCAATTAACTAAATATATGGTTTATAGTGCAGTATCATCTTAATGTGTGACTATGTGCCCACTAAAATGAAAATATGGCATTTCATGCCTTCCTATATATTCATACACACAAGCACAAGCACAGCATTTGCACAGCACAGCATTTGCAAATTAAAACACATCGTCATGAAGTCAGATTATAATCTAGAGCTGACTTTGTAGTGAGAGTATACTGAGCTCCTGGTGATCCCCTTAATACACACAGAGGAAAGCTTTGGTGATATGAAGGCCCAGACAATACCTTTAGGACCTGCTCTAGGTTCTCCAGTTTGGCACGGAGTCTCTGGTTCTCCTCGAGAACTGAATTGTGTTGAGCGCTCACTTCAGAGAGCTCCTGCCTCAGCTCCTCATTCTCAGCCTGGGACTGGGGAACAACCACAACATTTCACCTCATTAGACATCACTGGACATCACTATACATCACAGCCATGTTGCCTTGGTAGTCTTCACGCTACATTCCGACAGGAAGAGACTGGCATATACTGTAAGAGACTATGGAAAGATATTTGCCTATCATAGTTGCGAATAACAAAACTTAAAATCATTTCAAGTTTGAGGTGACTGCGATGGGAGTTTGAGTGATCCCCTGGGACTGTGTACTCAGCGTTAGAGTCATATCCTCCTTGGGGATAGGAGATGGGTGCTCTGAGCAGGAAGCCACATGATGGCTGTGACCATTAGCTTTGCTGCTAGCTATTATCTTTACTCGGTATGAGTCCCAGATCATTGCTCACTATAATGAACAATCAGCATTTACATACATTTCCATTTAGACGGCAGGGGGCAGGATATGATGAAATCTCAGTACCAAATTACATAACAAAGTCAGTCATGCAATTCTGCAGTTGATATAGTAGGGCCACAGAATGCGGTCAGCTGCCATTGTGATTATTCTTGTAGGGGTGTTCAGTTGAATTATTATATAGAGTTGACTAGACTTGTCTGGTATCTAGTACACCCTCTTACATTTGCATTTTGATTTGCATGTAGTCATTTAGCTGACGCTTTTATCCAAAACGATTTAAAAAATAGGGGAACAAAAACAGCAACACAGACTGGAAACGGCGGGCTAAGGAATCATGTCCGCATATACAGTACTTCTGGGGTGAGTGCAGGAGAGGTCACTCACCTGGTCAAGCAGCTGAGCCTTCCGCCTGAGGAGTTCTGCCTCCTCGGCTAATCTCTCATTTTTGCCACGCTCCTCATCGAGCTGGCTCTCCTGGTAGCAGAGAACACACACACACACACACACACACACACACACACACACACACACACACACACACACACACACACACACACACACACACACACACACACACACACACACACACACACACACACACACACACACACACACACACACACACACACACACTTTAGAACTCTACAAGATAACATTGCAGATTTTTAATCATACTACAGCAAATGCAGTGGCTTGCAAAAGTATTCAAGTGTGATAAAGACTCTGATAAAACATGCAAATGAAAACAAAAAGACTCCAAGTCTTTGAAATATCCAAGTGCTTTGATGTCAATTGAGCATCACTGGATCCATAAGAAGAAAGTGGAAGGTGCATTACACCACTCATATGCTGTGTAGAAAAGGCTGTCCCCCAAAACAAACATTCATGGAGGATACTGTGAAGGCCCCTGAAAAAGGAAGTATTCTGACGCATCTCTGTTCTTCAAAATAATACACTCAGACGTTTTTCCTTAAAATGGATTGAAAGTAACAGTACATATTTGACTCATGTATCATGTGGGATGCATGAACATGCTAACTTAGCCCTGCACACAACTCCCATCTCTGCTTGCAGGAGCCTCCCTGCTCCTTGTGTCACCTTTGGCCCCCGCTAAACACCTCACAGCACGGCACACTACACAATAGCACATTCTAAATTCTAAAAATGGAGAAATTCAGCCAGAAATGCTGGAACCGGAAACTGATTCTCACACAGAAAACGAAAAGCAAGCACGAATGGTTCGGTCAAAGTCCTGATCGAAATCCGAGTGACCGATATCAACCTTACGGCAGGAATAGGGAAAATGGCGATGACTTTGGAGGTTACTTTAGCAAGCCACAATAGACTGTGGAGGTCTACTACGATGCGTCTATTGAACTCAACATGACCAGCAGCAGCACTTGTTTGTTTTACATGTTTCATAAACATAGCAGGATGTTGGGAGTGAAAAGGGCAGGACTGCTACTTACCAAATCCAGACATCTCTTCTGCCGCTTCCTAACATCATGCTCAAGACTTTCACATTCTTTTCTCTTTTTGCTCAACTCACTTTCCTGCAACAACAAAAAAAGCCGTTCTTTTATGAGCAACCAGTGCCGAGAAATATGCTCACAGTTAAGACTGTTTAGACTGCATAACACATACAATGGGCTCTTTGAATTATCTGTATTATCCAATACTGGATTTCAGATGTCAAAATCCAATACTGGATTTGGAGATATTGAGATGCAAAATCACTAAAAAATCTGCAGTAAACACCACCTGCTGTATATGGTTTAGAAAAGAATGACTGTGCATATATACCACTGAATTAATCTGAAATCCTGGAAGAATAAGCGTGTGATTTAAATATTGACCTCTGGCACACTAACGCCAAGGAATTACAAAGCTTAGCATCCTTTAATTATTCTAAATGCAGCTTACACACAGGCCCAACAAAGGCAGAAATAAGCTTATTTCAGTATTGCCATGGCAAATACTGTAAAAATTACTGGTGAATGAATATGGAATATGGACCCACATAGAGGCTAATTGCTAGCTAAGAACAGGCAAGAAGGCATAGATCACCATTGCAGTACTGACTATTCAGAGAAATCAATCAAACTGGGTCTAAGCCTGTCATTTCTTGTGTCTACACGTAAATAATTTGCAAAGATTATACTGATTGATCGGAAGTGGGTTCCACCAGTTAGCCTTGTTAGTTACTGTAGCTCCCTTGTAGCTACAGGCTAGCTATAAGCTATCTGAATTATGATAAGCTAGGCTAAAAGTGGACAGACTGGGTTCTTGCATGCACAGAGAAAAGGAGGGTATGTATCCTCTTATCTAACTGGGGTAGATGGCCAATAAACCAACGTCCCAAAAGCTGGCGTGCTTCTTTAACATTCATAATCGTGCTGAGGGTATTTGTGCGTGTGATTTTTGAATGTTTAACGTTGCAGTTGGTGAATAAACTCTTTTGAGATGTGAATCAACTCTAATAAGAGGTGGATAAACACACACAATTTCTGAATTTCTAGCGTTTTACTAGCGTTTAGCCTCAACTACATCCCTGGTGCTGAGGGTACTTCTGAGGGGTTTCGGTGAGTTTTGGGGCCCTCGTTCTTCTCACCAGAAACTCAATGCGCTGCTCCTCAGTCTGCTCCTGGGGGTGGGTGGGGCTTGGACTCAGCCGAGGTGTCACTCTTGTCCCCGGCTCCGCCTCCTCTGCAGGAGTCTCCTCCGGCGTGGGAGGAGCCTCATCTAAAGCTGGGGTTGGGGTCTCAGCCGCGGCCTAACAAGAAACAAGAGGAAACATGTTACAACACTTGAACACCTAAACATTATGTTTAATATAATGCGCACAAAACGCAAGTGGTCTTCTAGTGTTTTCTCTTCATGGTGCTTCTGAGGAGGAAACATGTTACCACACTTGAACACTTAAACATTATGCATAACACATATTTTGTGCGAAACACAAGTGGTCTTCTAATTTAGTTTTTCTCTTCTTGGTGCTTTTGTGAGATGTGTGTGCTCCTGCCGTTTCCACACTCCAAAAACCATCTGAGAACAGTCAAATAAGAGAGGAAATGACAAAACTAACAGATTAGTACCATTGTCCCTCAGGGATATTTCAACACAGAGATACTAGGAGACTACAGTAAGTGTTTTGATATCCAATATAAACCTTGGACCACAGCACAAAGGAAGTCTTCTGGAGCACCCGGTCAAATCAGCAGTTTTAATATGGTGCAAACAGACTGACGTTTCGAAACAGCAGGTGTCTTCCTCAGAGTCAACAAACAACAATGTATGAATGGCAACTTTAAATAGTCCGCCCTCACATAATTGGCAGCCTCCTATTGGTATCCTTTTGTGAGTAAAGCTAAGGTTCCAATCCCCAAGACTGCAAGGTTTCAAATGAAGGTGAAGGACAACGGCAACCCTGCCTTCTGTTTTATTGCGTACCCGGTATGAAAAGATAATTCTAGTCATCCATCAACAGGTAGTGGGAGATCATACGGTTTATATAATAAAAAACACAACCCTGAGCAGACGGCTGGCTGGCTATGACCTTGGTTAGCCGACAGGAGCGAAAGCACTGGACGCTGGACAAATGCATGACATTGCTGTCAGCTTCCCTCTCCTCAGCTGAGCTAAGAGTCGAGAATCAGCGGCTAATTTTAGACTGACACCTTTTAATGCTCTCGGCAGAACTGTGCCACACCAGCCAAGGCCGTGACCAAGTAACAGGATCAAACGAGCGGCGCAGAGGGTGAGGGGTGCTCTCAACACATGGGTTTGCCTTTAAGCTGGGCTGATGGCAACGTCACTCGCTCCACCCTCACAACATGACTGATCATTTTTTCATCGCAATTTAAGTGACATTTACTATACTTTTTTACTAATTTAGCTTTGAATACATTTGTAAAAATGAGTAATGGCAATGGACAGATCCCTTGTTTGAGAAAAGTTTATAAACAGCGCGGGTGATGTCCTCCTCACTTCTGAAAAACATAAAACAGAGATGCCTCGATGGTCAAATTGAAGGCTCCTCACCGTCATCTATGGAGGAGTGTGGAAGCTGACGTTACAGAGAACACAACTCCTTAAAGCAGGAAAGCCCTCGTCAAGAGTGAGCATAGGAATTAGGAGCGGTGTGACAGATCTGGATCATGCAACAGAGTAGATTGGGCATATACACCGTTTTCGAGCTTCAGGTGCACAAAAAAAAAAAAAAAACCTCGAAAGACATATGAACAGTTAAAGCACCTACTTCCTGAAGTTTGCACAAAAGGATTCAGTAATTATGGAAACTGACTTCTGTGGGAGGAGAGCCATGTCTACTACAGTATGTGGGGTTGCAGCACTGTGTGAGGTGCCTACAGGGGTAGGGGCCCAGGTGGTCTACTTGATAAGGAGCTGGGCTAGCATGAAGTAGGCAGAAAAGGATGTGGGTTCAATTCCTGGTTGCCACCATTGTGCAAGGTACTTCACCCTTGTTGTTGTTCTGGGAAGTCTGGCCCTTGTAATAATTGACAAATGTAAGTCGCTTTGAATAACAGCGTCGGCCAAATGAATAATTAAGTAAGTAAGTAAGTAAGTGTCGCTGTGCGAGACAGATAGAGTGCAGTTCAGGACTCAGTGTTGAGGTGATCACCTGCTGGCCTTGTTTGACCTGCATCAGTGACACCCACTCCAGGGGAAACATCTCGCAGTCCCACAAAACTGACACGTCCACCCATCTTTCCACACGTAGCAGCGACTGAGCTAAGCTTAACGGCTGAGAGCAGCTCCTGTATGAGCTTACAAAGTCAGCCCTGTGGAGACCTGTGTAGGAAGGTAACATGCGTCCTGACAGTTTATTCACGAATATTTACGTTGAACTTTGAGAGCTGGTAATCTAATCATCTGGGGATTGTAGCCCAGCACAGTGTGTGTAGGTCAGCCTCACTGTAAAGCGGAGGGGAGAGATGGGAATTATATCGGCCTTTTCCCATGGGAAGCAGGATAATCCCAACCCCTTGATGTCACCATTCGTGAAGAACTCTAAACAAAATCTCAGAGCTCCTAGAACGACGCCGAGTAATCTCAGGCTTTTCATAGACGACGACGACGACACCACCAACTGACACCAGAACTAGGAGTGAGCTGATCGATGTCTCTTGTACTTGTAATGTAGAGTAATCCACAATCATGCTAACTAAAGAACACCTTCTGTCATCTCCACTGCATCAAACACGCTTCAAGAAAAATATTGTTGTGTAACACCAAGACAAATGCATTAGCAGGAATGCAATGGCTAATAAGCACCTGGTGCTGCTAGCTAACACCCTAACACATTCCTGTTCTCCAGCTCCTCAATGTGTTAACCAAGGTACACCCAGTCCTAGCCCATGCTTACGGAGGCACACAGATCAGATGGGGCAGGCCCTAGGTGCCATAAGCACATTGCTGTAATCCCTGTGGACAACTGAAACGGGTAACTGGATCACTTCTTTTAAAAGCACCTTAATGGATTGGCCGGCGTGCTACGTTTTTCTGTTTTTAATACATATCGATGCGGACATATCCAACGGCGCGTGGCCCAGTGAGGGCCAGGCTGTCTTGAGCCGTGCCACGCCACTTAAATTCCCACATCTGGACACGGAAACCTCGGACTGTTACAAAACAGAGATTTGGTCAGTCGTCACTCGACTAGGCCTCTCCTCTCCTCTGCCGGCTCCAGCTGCTGCGTGGTGAAACTGGGAGGGAGCTGGGAATGCGTCGGGCACAGATTTCCGCCTCTCCTCTCCTCTGATCCAGCAAAATGGACGGACAGCAAAAAAAAAATCGACTTTGCGTTGAGTCTGGTCAGCAGTATGTGCCACCACACAGCGATGGAAAACAGTCGCGGGCGTGCACGGAAAAGCTATAATCTGGCCGCCCGGCATCTTTTTGGTGCAGCCTAAACTCGGAGCGGCTAGAGATAAGTTGGGATGGGAAAAACAAACCGAAAAAGCCCTTGCTGTTTTGGGCGCTGCATGAGATTTCTGGCACTGCCATGATCATGGGCACAGCATGCACGCAGCGTATATCTCTTAATGCCAACCGGGTGGCATGGCCCAGTCTGCACCCTATACACTCTGCTTCTTATCCTTATCTCGCAGATGTGCACAGGCAAATGCACACACACACACACACACACACACACACACACACACCAACAGAAAACACAGACACATACGACAGGTGACCTACCCCTCTCCTGACACTTGTGGAAATGTGTAGGCCGTCCCCAGCTCCCTGTTGTCCAGAGCTGGGTGAGCACGAGAAGTCTTTGGTCCGGTTAGAGTCTTACCTACCATCCAGAACCCTCTCACCGCAACCACGGCAACACAGAGAGGATTACTGGACTGTACCATTCTGTTGTCAGAGGGGATTAGTGTGTGCGCGCACACACTATGTACACACACACACACACACACACAACATGGCCCCTTTCTGAGTGAGTGACTGAGTGTGTGTGTGTGTGTGTGTGTCAAATGACAGATTACCAGTACTGGCATTCTCATCTGAGCTTTAGAGCGAAGGGTGAGATTCACAGAAAAAAAAACTTTAAGTGGTCAGTGAATTGGATGTGCTTGGAGTCTAGGCCCAAGCCATACAAAGGGTACTGCAATGTTGCATAATATGACAGAAGCATTTATTTTAGTAATACTAATTTTAATACATTATATTTTATATACTGCTGATGGGACAAATGGCTTTTTAACTGAAATTACAAGGACATTTCTTAGTCCGTTCTATATTCTATTCCATATATATCTTTAAATACTTCAGTGGGGACAAAACTCCATCCAGCATTGAGCTAGCAGTGCTTACACTGGGGACATTGGTTTAACCGGTCACCTTCACATGGGGTCAACATCAAACTCTCATAGTATACAGTTTCTTTGCCTTTACTGGAGTGAACAGGCAGACATATATCTCCACAGAGATCCTGTCTGGCTGATGTTGTAATGACACGTTGAGCCTCTTTGGTGGCAAAAAACGCTGTTTACTTTGATGATAGTTATTTCCGTAATAGGTCACTCCCTAATGTAGGGAACCACGGAGGTGTAATGAAGATTGAATGCAATATGATTTGTTGTGTATATCAAGAGAACGTTTTTTTAAAAAGAAATAAAAAAATAAAGAAATAAAAAAAAAAATATTTTAGTAAATATATAATTTATTTATTATTTTTATGGGCTTTTGTGGGCTTGGGGATGAGAGGGGGGATAGGGGGAGGAGAGGGGAAACAGGCATCAGAATAAGCAATGCTTCACTGTGCCTCTGTCATATTTTCAAGGATGCTGTTTGTTTTTTTTGTGAGAAAATAAATCAGACAAAATTGAAAAAAAAGAGAATGTGTGCTCAATTTACTGAATTGTGTGCTCAATTTACTAAATAGTGCACATGTTCTACTGAAGCATGCCCTCATTTTAATTTATGTAAATGAGCATACAATTAGCTAAAATGGGTTCACGTTCCTTTAACAGAACAATGAAACCTGCAGTTCAGCTAGGCAAAGAGCTTGTTAGTGAACACTGGTTAAGAACTTTTTCAAACCAAGTTAACTAGTTCTTCTTACCTCTGAGTTAGCAAGCTAACTAGTGTCAGCTAGCACTGAGAGAGAAATAAGGCTTCCCCGAGTTGTCAACCACGGTGTTAATGTTGTCAATGCTGTATCAAACTGCAGTCGCTTTTGGATAATATAACGGGCTACAGCAGGGTTGTCTGTGACAAATACAAATGCCATTGCACTATCAGCACCCATTCCATCCTTGTGGGTGATTTTACCCAACTGAAATGAATTGTTTAAGTTTGAGCCCAACAGCATTGCCGTGTGTCGATGTGCATTTCTCCCCTTCGGTAGGATTACTATAAGGCGACGTATTAGAATCCACTTTTAATATTTAATCCACTGTTTTTAGGATTTGTCATATTTATTTTAGGCATGCAAATTTCACTTTCTTCTTATGCATACAGTAGAACACTTGGAAACTTTCTTGGGAGTCTCTACCTCACTTCAGTAGCCCCATTTCATGACCTCTCTCTCATCTGCATCTCCAAAACCTATTTAGTGACCCTTAGACAGAGTGATTATTATATCCAGCAGGAGATCTCTACTTAAACAAACATAAACGGGACTTGATTATGAGCAGTAGCACCTCTGTAAAATCTAGGAATCAATATTGTACTCAAAAGCATAGGGGCTGAATATGCAATGTATATGTTTTTCCGTTTTCTGATTAGTCATTTTTGTTATGAATGTTAAGAAAATAACTAACCTACATAATTGACTAATGGAAATATATTACAACATTAAAGTGCCCAATAAATGAGAATGTAATATGTAAGGCTCTTTGGTGAGTGAAAAAATGTGTTTCAGGGGGACGTTTGAATACTTTTCCGAGCTAGATGATTGCTTCAAATCCTCAATTTTCCTTTCTCAATGCCTGATACAATGACGACGCTAGAAAAACACTTGCTAGAAAGACACTTCACACACATCTCTCTCTCTCTCCCCCTCTGTGTTGACCTCCCTCTCCCTCACAGGCCCAAGTTAAAGACAGGGAATCAGCTCATTATGCCTTACTGCAGATTACTGGCAGTTTGTCCACCAGAAAGCCATTATATAACACCACAAAACAGCATCCATGTCAGTGTAAACATACGCTAAGCTCCCAAAAAACCCCACTGCACCAAATTCCATATTAACAAACACACATAATCCTGGGCCTTAGGAAGGATCCACCCCTACTTCAGAAGAGTGAGTGAGCCGGTCCATGTGTCCGTGGCACCCACCCACCCACCCCCTCCCCACCGTGACATCTTGCCCAGTGCCAGGGCTCCGCCACAACTCGGTGGCTCAGATGAAGAGCCCAAGAACAGCCAAGGGTCACTTCGGGATCAGTTTGTGTTTTGGCCCACTTTTCATGTTTGCATACACACAGCTTGTTTCTTTCCTGGCCTATAAATGCTGAGGTTTCTTGCGGAGCTGCCAAGGATGGTGAAAACAGAAGTCTGGTTGTCAGAAAACTTGTGCTTAGGCCACCAACGGCCAATCAAATTTCAGCAGTCAATATACTGCATGCCATTGTATACAGCTGATTCCCATGAAACTTCATTGGCTCATTTATAATAACAAGTAGAAGCCATGGCAAATATCTTGGCACATCGTGGCTGTGGCACATCTCCACTTCTGACAATTTCAACTTTTTACTATCAATAGAATGTCACCTTCTCCTCTCTGTACAGTTAGCTTTGGGCTTCTAAATGACCTATGAAAATATGTGGAATCATGGCATCTATTTTGTACACCCTCCACTAGTAGCAGTGTTGAGCATTAATTATTCATAGGCTACTTCGTTCAACTGCAGAAGGATCACACACAGGCTGCTACCAAAGTTACCAGAGGTGACGGACTGAACTAGCCAATGCAGCGTGAACTACGATGCTGTTTGTAACCTCTGCAATGCAAAATAAACGATTGGTTGAAGAAATAGGCATGCAGTGTTTCCTCTAAATACTTGAACTTCATGAAGGGAGAAAGGAGATTTTTTCGGAGGGATGAGACATGGCAGTGGATAAGAGTGCAGGGACATTAAAAGGCTAAGGCGGGATTGAGTAAAATTCAAAAGTAATTGTAAGCTTTACATCTTTCCTAACTAGACACTTCTGCAAGATGTATTCAATATCAGGAAAACCTGAGTGCATACATAGGTTAAAAAGAATGCAGGCTAATGTGACGTGGCCATTCTAAACAATAATAAACAAAACACATTTTTCATCTTAGCTGGTAAAAAAGAAACGTCCAATTAAAATATGATCCAAACGGGGGCTACAATTGAACCAGTGACCCGTATGATCACCGATTACAGTTTTATTTACCAGGTATTGATTTGCATGCTCAATCATTTGAGGTAAGAGTTGGAGTAGAGTGAGGACTCGGTGTACAGTATATGTGACGGTAGTCAAGTCACCTTGTCGGTGATGTCGGTGGATTCCGGGGCTTGAGTGGGTGTGGCCTCAGGGGCTTCAGTGGGTGCGGTCTCAGGTGTGGCCTCAGGTGCGGCCTCAGGTGTGGCGTCGCGCACAGCGCTGACGGACAGCTGCCGCTGCAGCCTCAGCACCTCCTTCTGGGACTCGCGCAGCAGACGCTCAAAGTCAGCCACCGCACAGGGAATCTGGACGTCCTACAGACACACACACACACACACCACCAACTCACAATATGAACAATATACTCTCACACTCACATGCAGAGTGAAGAAAAGATAATGTATTACGTGTGTGTGTGTGTGTGTGTGTGTGTGTGTGTGTGTGTGTGTGTGTGTGTGCTATGTACTTATGGATGAAGTTAAAGAGACAGAATGAAGATAAGAGACAGAGTTTTCATTCTGTTCAAAACGTCCAAAATGCTAAAGTTTTAGGAGTCAATCCATTTCGGTAACTGGTGTGAAGGCTGTGCTTGTGCTGCTGTGCTGTGTGTCATGGCCTGAAATGCCCTACTGCCATTAGGAGAACTGCCTTTAGGGTGATCGTGTCTGCCATCTAGTGGACATGTTCAACTCAGCTTAGTATTAAACACCATTTTTAGTCCACCCATCCACATTTAGCCGATGATTTGGTGCTTAACCGGACATTAATCTCATTCTTAAACTAATCTCTTCGCTTTTAAAAGTGTATGTAATCCTTAATTACCGTCAAAATGGAACATATCCGTATTTGTATATGCCTTCATAACACATGTAGTTGGCTTGAGCAATGTTGAAAACAGTAATAGAAGCTATCACACTTGTGTTGTAATATAATATATTATCTTTGCCATGCATGAATTTCTGTCTGATATACTGAGATTTGGTTCCCAGCTGAGGCTAACCAACAACATCAGAAGAATTTAAACTGAAAACAGTCTTACTATCCCAAAGGGAAATGAAGTCATTCACACCACCACCGCCCTAACCATTCCAGCTAAGAAGACTCCAACGTCAGTGTAATGTTTAGACAGCCCACTAGGGGGCAACATAGGCATGAGTCAAGCAGCGCGGTCTCTAATAGCTCTGGATGGTATTCCAAGTACATGGTATAGTGACAAACCTGGGTAAGTTAATTCAGAGTAATTCAGAGTGGTAAATCTCCTAATAGAAGAGCTGTACGGCTTTATTCTCTTCACAAAACAATGCCATTGGGCTCTTGTTGTAGGAGGTTTACCTGAGATAACTTACCCAGGTTTGTCACTAAACCACATACTTGGAATATCCCCCTGAAGAGTGGAAACTCCAGGGTGTTTTAGTGGGGCTGTCAGTGCCTCTGTACCTTGCCCCCGTGCCCGACACGAGTCTGCAGCTCCCTGCACTCTTGCTGCAGGGCAGCGATCTCCTTGTCCTTGGAGAGCAGCGTGTCGGCGTGCTGGGCCAGGTCGCGTGCCCTCTGCCGCGCAAACGCCCTCTTGTACTGCTCCACTGCTCCGGCCTTCACTGGGAAAGGGCTGTTCACCTGCGCCACACACAACAGCAGTTACACACGCAGCTGTGGGGGTCATTAAAAGATGGCCAGTGCTCCTTGCTTAAGTAAAAACAACAATGGAGGTGCCCATTTAGTGCCTCAAGTCTCGACTGTCTAAAAAGCTGATCTTCCCTTGTGGTCAATTTGAAATTTGAAAAGACATGTGAAATGCCAGACATGTGTTACTCGGGGTAAGAGATCACGTTTAACAATTCTTTTTTAATTTCACAACATAAAGGCCTGACTGAGATTATGTACAAAACAAAACCACTAGTTGTAACTATTAAGAAGTTGCTTTGTATTTCTACATGCAAGTGAATACGGAATCATGCGCACAATAAGTTCATTAAACCTAATTCTGCCCTCATTGCAAGACACTTCATTATGACAGTAACCTAAAGTTACTGGACAGTTGCTGTATAACCAGCACTGTTGTACAGAAACTCTTGTTTATCCTGAGGAAGAAGAGCATTTGGATAGTAACTAACGGCTATACTTTTATGACATGTTGAATGTGCATAAATGTGAGCTTGTGTGTGTCTGTGTGTGTCTCTGTGTACATGAATGACTGCCGAGGTGGTCTACAAAACGACCCTCTGTTGCTGAGTGCTGAACAGGTGCTGAGGGACACCTACCCGGCCAGTGCACATGGCCAGCAGGGCTGCGACAGGTGGCTGTGCAGGTGGCCTTCTGGGCGAGGGTTCCCCAGCAACCCTCGCCAGGGCAACAGGAGGGAGGGGCTGCCCTCCCACACAAAACTACCGACTGGAGGATTTCATCAAAATGAAAGCCCTCAGCAGCACATGCTTCTTCATCGACACACATGCTGGTGTTTGCATGATAAATATTTCAGGATCGGTTTGGCTAATGTTTTTTTTTCAGACCCACGCATGATATCAGTAAACGAATGATAAGTCTGGTTTCACAGTCTCATCCTGTGACAGTAACTTTCAGTCAAAACAAATGACCCCCATTAGAACTGTTCTCGTTCTCGTTCTCATCACTAGCACCAGCATTGCCCATGCATGGCGTATAGGGTTTCGCTGGAAAAAACATCACTGGGCTGGCATGCACACGGGAAGCATGCCAACAGGGAGAAAATTTATTTAGGTTCTCCTAACTACCCATAATAACCCAATCTGCTGTTTGCCTGGGGTCTCACTGGGGAAACAAGGGTGCCCATTCATCTGGGCCTGAATCACCTAGATTGGTTCATTAGGCTGCACTGGAGACATCTGATCTGCGGCCTGGCTCTACGGGGAGTATTCGGGCAATGCAGAGACGGAGCAGAGCCAAACAAACTTCACATTCAGGCACCAAATATCAACAAGAAAAACATACATATGTTCTGACAGGTTTTTCATGATGTTAAGCCTGTTAATGATAGAGCCATAATCTGACTGACAATGAAATATGTCTCCCCAGCTGGGAGAAGTAAAGAGCATATGTGCAACCTTGGTGAGATTAATCTCTGGTTGTCAGAAAGCAATGCTGACATAACAACTTCTGTTAAAAAAAGTATGTTCCAAAGAATTTGAAAACAGATTGTTATAAACCGACAATCAGTCAAATTATCACACCAAAGCCCTGGAGTGGAGGGCCTCGTTTATATTAAGATACAGTAGTCATCATCAGATCGAACCCTAATAAACTCCAGGCAGGAACCTATTATACAACTACACGGACAGTGAAGTGTAAAGTGCTTAAAGGGCCATTCACACCAGGAGTGATAACGATAAAGATAACAAACTATAACAATTAAAGTGGCCACACTGACCAAGATAAAGAGAAAAGTCTCTCCTCGTGTTTTGACGAATGTGACGCCTAAAATTTGATGGATTCTGATTGGCTATCAGCCAATATCATTCCCAAACTCCCCAACGCCATCGTTCTTCAAGTCGTTATCGTTACAGTTCATCTGTGGACGTTGTCATTCATATCAGCTAGAACGATACTTTTTATTGCCATTATCATTATCGTTCCTGATGTGAATGTCCCTTTACACTTCTCATACTTTAGCATAAGAACATGACTATACCACTTTAAGGTTGGCCTCCTGCAGCTTGCGTGCCCTGTCTTCCAGTCTTTTAGCAATGACCGCCAGCTCTGTGTTCTTCTTCCGCAATCTCTTCACCTTCTCCTCCGTCTCTGGGGAGCTGCTCTTCCTCTGTACGGGGGGGCGGAGGGGGGGAGAAGAGGTCAGGGGGGTCACTGGGGAAACAGCTGCTCTGATACTGTCCTTGCTAACAGCTTCCACTTCAGCCTTCTACCTGATGGTTTTTACCGCTGTGAGGGGTCGGGAGTTCAAGAGCTTTGGGATGCAGCCATCTTTGTTAAAGAAAATCTATTTATGTTATCCATTTACATGCTGTGATGGTTAGTACTGGAGGAAGAATTATAATTAGATTAACATGTTGATGCCATTATGCTAATCACTCTGCAGATGAAAATTAAGTTAAACAGGAAATTTGAATTTGACCATCAGACAACAACAAATAATCAGACACGTCTGTCTATGACCATGGACCACAGAGCCAAAAAGACCATATTACCTTAAATTATATTTCTAAAAATCATATTTTTCTTATTTTCTAACACCTAAGAAAGACCCTTGTGTCACTTTTCGGTCATAGTTGAATAACCTTGCCTTGCACTTGTCTATAGAGTAGTTTAAGTCAAACTGTACTTTAAAGTGCACTGTGCAGGTTGTGGTCTTGACTCTCTCAATATGGCGGCTGTTAATGAATGTTCATGCAGACAGTTCTCACCAGAAGGCTGTTCTCCTCTCTGAGTGTAGCGCAGGTCTTCTCCATGTTATCCAGTGCCCGCAGCAACTCGGAGTTCTGGCGCACCAGGAAGCCATAATCCATGCCATTCTGAGAAAGAGAAAAACAAACGACTCCATTAAAGGAACTTGCAGTCACTAATATTTTACTCACCATTTCACTGAAAAAGGACCCCTCCATAAAAAGTGACTATTTCACATTTCTTTTACAAGTCCACCCTCAATATTGCCACAGACAGTGGCTGTTTTCAAGCCTATTTCATATCTTATAGCCAAGTTCAACTGTCTGCTCACTGTGATCCTTTGTGTGCACTCGCAGGGGCATGTCCTAAACCAGAAGCTAAAAGCTGTACAAAAAAACCCTCACTGACCTTCATATAACACTATTGATAATCTGTGGTACAAGATTGACCCTCTCCTAACAGTACCCTACAGACCTGCAGAGCTGCAAGCCTGATTGATCTTTGCCTCATTGTCATAATGAGGATGAATTTCCCTGACACAGGACTCCAGAGAGGTGTCTTCAGGTAGCCGCCGGAGAAGCTCTTCTCTGCTGACACCCTCCGCCTGATGCCTGCTGAACAGACAGCTCGTCTATAACTGCCCTGAATGGACAGCTCTTGTGATAAATGGCACATCAGCTCTTTGAGACAAGAACTTCTTCATCAGTGCAGTCAATTTGATTGTGCGCAGGCTTAAAAAAAAACATGTCAGGAAACAGACACAGCAAAGGAAACGTGGAGGCGTACGCCATGTGAAGAATTCCAATATGGTACACAATACCATCCAATGAAGAGCTACTGTATAATGTAATAACATCACCTTGACGGAGAGATTTTCATCCTTTTTTTCTCCCAATTAAACTAGCGCTGCCTAAAGCATGAAAAGAGAGCGTATTGTGTTGGGCGCTGGGCACCAACATAGACCTCCTACATCTGCTTCCTCTCTTCATTTCCCTTCATTTTGAAGGACCCCTGCCACCTCGTGAGCTGTCGGATACAAGCGAAACATGCTCACAAGCACCAGAGTCTCAGACTGGGGCCAGCTGGATGGGCTGTGAGAGTGGCAGCTTTGGTGGCCACACGGCTTCTAATGCCTCAGATCCTGGGGCACCAGGGGAGGGGACATGCCAATGCCAGCTGGAGAGGGATGCCCGCCGCTGTGCCCTTCATGCCCCCCACCAGAGAGAGAGAGAGAGGGAGGGAGAGGGAGAGATAGAAGGAGAGAGGGAGGGAGAGGAGGGTGCCCCCCACCAGAGAGAGAGGGAGGAAGGGAGAGGGAGAGAGGGAGAGATAGAAGGAGAGAGGGAGGGAGGGAGAGGAGAGGAAAAGAGGGAGAAGGAGAGGTGGGGTGTGAGGGGGGTGGACACCACACCTTCATGGAAACAGCATTCAAACCTCAAACTTGGCAAGTCACCACGTGTTGTATGATACACAGATGTACCCAGTTGGGTGGGCAACCTAAAGCCAACCATAAAAGCAGAGACAGCAACATTGGTTGCTATCACATGTGACTTGCTGCCATCACACACAGGCAGTGAATCAATACAGAACTGAGAGGATACAACATGGTATTGACACCAAACAATGACATGAGGCAGTTTGGCTCTGGGCGTTCGTTACGAGAGAAGCATTTAGCCAATCATTAACTACACAGCAGCCAGAATAGCACTCCGAAGCAATTTGGGCAGATTCACTTGTTCAAGGGCAACAAAAGAGACAAATCTGTCCCAACATTAGAAGTCTGAGCAGAGAACTTATTATCGGTTTCTGTGATAAGACTGAGGCATTAGAAACAAGTCTATAGAGAGGAGAAGAGGGTTGTAAGAGAGAAATGAAATGGAAAATACTGGACAGACAAACTTCGGCTTGGCCATAATTAACCCTATAGAGGTTTAAAATCATTGATGTAAGCAATACCACAGTATATCTGCCTCTCCAGTCCGCTCAGCTCTAATGACGATCTGTTGGTCCAGATACAGCTGTGGCTTTTGTTAGTTCTCTGGCCAAGGAGGTTCATTAGAAACTCTCACCCGCTCGGAGTGTTTTTATCAGTGCCAATCTGGTGCCAGTAATCCCAGCTGCCCCAGAGTGAAGCTGAAGGATACCGATAGCAGACACAACATGCGGACTGCCAACACAGACACAGACAAAACATTTCAACTGTAGCCACCATCTGTGATGATGCTGCTGATGGAAGACACGCCGAGACGCAAAGAGGATACTTCCAAACAACCCAATCAAATTCCCCAACCCAGTCAAAACAAGCCGGAGGGAAAAAACAAATTCATCTCAGATGCAGACAATGCTTCTGTACCGCTATCTTCATGCATGCAAATTACAAAAAGTACTGCCACGCTTCATGGCTTTTTTTGTATTTGCAGTGCGCATGGAACAAGCCTCAAGGAAATGAGACACATCTCAGACCATGGAGCTGGTATATCTGTGCTCATTAATTGACAGGCTGATGCGAACTCAGCCGCTTTCGCATGAGTGATGGCCCCGGTGAGGCAGCGCTGTTTGTGTCGATGATTGATGTCTGCCTATTAACGGCTGCCGTTGCAGTCTGGACCTTCCTGCCTAGGCACATGCGGTGCGGGAATGAGGGCCACCTCGTTTTCTAAAAAAACGTGCAACACCATTAGCGCTGAAATGAGGCCAAAAGGGCTTTCCCAGTTTGGAAAATGAAGTCGGACCTGTGATAAGCACAAATACAACACAGAAAATGTTTATTTTTTACAGAAAGTTCCCAACATTTAGGCAATGCTTCTGTTTACAGGTAGATAGATAAAACATAATCTACTCCATGAGGAAAAAAATGTAATTCTACAATACTGACTGAATCTGCAAGACGATCAAAGACTCATCTGAGAAAGACAAAAAGAGGATGGTAAGAGAAGTAGGCCAGAGGCTCACTGCGTTAGACACCCACGTACATCACAGGGATTGCCACTGACAGACCAGAAGGTCTCAGGACGCATGGGGTGGATGAGGGGGATGGGGGTGAAGACATCGGTAAAGTCTGGTAAGAGAATGCATTCATCACACAGTAATCCTCCTCAACACTTTTCTCAGCAAACGCACTCTCTGTTGGCAGCGCGGGATGGAAAAGAGACACGGGCACCAGGCGTCCTTGAGTGCCCCTGGGATTCTGGGAAAACCCGTTTAAGCCACGCTGTCACTGACTGCCCCTCCAACACAGACAGATCGACCTCTCGGCATCGCTCTGTCCTCCCACACCACACCACACCACACCCCTCCTTCCCTGGACTCAATCACACTGAGTGAGCCCCGGGTCTCAGGCCAGAGACCCCACTCGTCCTCATTCATTCAGATGAATGGGGCATCCCAACATCTCAGTAAAAATGGCAAAAAAGTCCGCACATTAATCTAAAGCTCCAATATTCTTTTTATTCTTTATGTCTGAGGAAGGGCAGTGTGCCCCGAAATGTCACATGTGGTGAATAAAAATAAAAAAGAATTTTGCCATTTTTACTGTTGCTTTTTGAGTCCAGCACCTACTTTTTTAAATATTCAGATGTGCGCACCTGCTTCTACACTACTGCATCCCAACATCTCCACACCAGGGGCTGGTTCCTACACTACTGCATCCCAACATCTCCACACCAGGGGCTAGTTCCTACACTACTACATCTCAACATCTCCACACCAGGGGCTAGTTCCTACACTACTGCATCCCAACATCTCCACACCAGGGGGTGGTTCCTACACTACTGCATCCCAACATCTCCACACCAGGGGCTGGTTCCTACACTACTGCATCCCAACATCTCCACACCAGGGGCTAGTTCCTACACTACTACATCTCAACATCTCCACACCAGGGGCTGGTTCCTACACTACTGCATCCCAACATCTCCACACCAGGGGCTGGTTCCTACACTATTGCATCCCAACATCTCCACACCAGGGGGTGGTTCTTCCTCCTTCTCCAGCTCCGCCTACTGTCATTTGGCCGCTTGTTTAGGGCATAGAGGGCTCATGTGGTTGGTGTGCCACTCCAAGATGGGGACACAAATTAAAACTGGGCACTCTGGTGAAAGGGGAGCCTCTGGCTCAGGTAACGAACAGCCTCCCACCACACACACACACACACACAATCAGATTTGGCACACACCTCCCGGCATTAGAGGATGTGTTAAACTGCTATGTGTACAGCAGGCAGGCAGGCAGGCCACTGCTGGTTCACAACAGGACACCTCCAGATCTCTCCCCCACCCCACCCGACTCCTCTTAACCGAGCATCCCGCAGAAGTGCAGGTGTCCGGGGCAGACTGAGAGTTTGGCTGGGGGGTGCTGCCGACTGCCTCCCTTCCGCCTCTCCCGTACGCTGTGCCAGCCGGCAATCAGGGGGAGGATGCAAACACATAATTGAGGGCTGCGTGGCCAACAAAAGCACACCCTGCCAGGGACGACAGTGGTTTCCATGGCAACACACTTTTCCAGAGGCTTTTCCAGAGCGGTAGTTAGCAAGAGACCTTTAAACAAGGGCATTGACCATGGACGTTATTTAGCTAGAAAAAAAAGTGAACTGTTGGCTTGTCCTTTATTGATCGTAATTGAGCTGACAAAACATTTCAGATGTTGTATCTGAGTAAATTAAACAAGACAAGAGCGCAGACTCAGAGCCTCACTGAATTTTACACAAGCACACTGGGCGCAGAAAAATAACAAACTAGAATTATTTAACGTGACGAGAATGTGCCAACAAACTGAATATTACAAAGCTGAATGAATTATTGAATTTATTTCATAAAAAATGAGCGAAGGAGAAAAAGAGAGGCCTTATTTGCCCCTGACTTTTTGGAGGATAATTAATAAGGCTTAATGATTAGATCAGCTGATAAATTATGACCGCTATCCACAACAATCTCACATACACATATCTAATTAATACATGAACACATTGCCTGCAATTTGTTGGTTTAATGACTTAATGTAGGCTATGCTGTTAATGAAATCCTTCTTTCGACATGAATTGAAGCTTGCAGTACGGTGGCACCACCCAGCAAAAATAAAAGGAATGAGTGTGTGGGAGGGTGGCACTGTGAACATTTCAATGACAGGAGACAGGGATGTGCAATGTCAGGCACAGCGTGACACTCAGTGAGATCTGGGTCAATGAACTGTACGAGTGTGTGCGTGCGTGTGTGTGTGTGTGTGTGTTTGTGTGTTTTACCAGCACATTGGGGTGCGCTGTTTGACATCTTACAGAATGACAAACAGAGAAAGGATGAGAGAGAGAGACTGACAACCTAATCTCAGGGGTGTGTGTACACACACACACACTCGTGTGTATGCCCTGCATGGTGCACTATGTCTATCAAGCCAACAGCTTTCCCCCTCAAAAGCACACCAAGCAGACCAGATGCGCACTAGGCAGGCAATGATGAAGGAGAGACATTTAGCCCATCACGTGTACAGCCATTAAAAACTCAGCTGCTTTTGTGCCATTTAAAACTGCAATCACAGCTCTGACAAGTGTGCCTCATAATTCTCAGAGGATTTCATACTCTTAACTGTTAGGCAAAATAAAAAAGAGGGAAGTAGTGCCAGCCCCTTTTAAACGACAATATCCACAACCCCAATACTTTATGACTACAACCTACAGTATGCATTTCTAGAATGATTAACAGTGTGTGACCCCCCCAACACGAGCTGTTGTAAGACGGGGCATTGACACTGAGGATAATAGAGTTAGTTAGTTGCCTTCTTTCTATTCCATTCCTGATCACGTAAAAAAAAAAAACATAGATTTCCAGACATGTAACAGGAATACTACATAGATCTTGGATTCAGGTTTTCAATTTTTAATCTCCCTACAGAAGGTTTTTTATGCTTCAAGGACATTTGTGTATTATAATTTAATAAGCTAAAACCACTACACATCAGGCTATCATGAGGATGTGTTGAATGTTGAATGAAACTTGACATGAATCCATATGTTGTTTTGCTTGACTAATGACAGCAGAACGCAAGCATGATGAGATTGCCGCTCTGGCATTGCATCAGCCATGTGCAATGGGAAACGTCTCAACCACCACTGAACAATAACACACATAAATGGGCTCTTCCTTTGCAGAGAAGGCTCAAAATATAAATGGCGGGATATTCATAGTGTAAAAATATATTCTATTTATCCAAGGTCTGTCAGTTGTAAATAATGAGTGACTTAAGCCTGCATATGAATTCTGTCACCCCTGCTCTCTACTGCGTTCAAAACACATTTGAATATGTTTTGCCGTGCAGGTAGTTGAATAGAGGATCCCAACGGTGCAACTTCAGCAAAAAAAAAAAAAAAAGAAACTGGGGTATAGAAAACTATTCATGCTGTGACAAATAAATGTAGTCTCTCTACAACATGAACAACAATGGAAGCCAACAAAGAACGAGACACATAAATGTAAAATCTCGGAGGGGCTACTGGGTTCAAGACATTGACAAATAGCATGCTCGCACGGAGGCACATGTGCACCCGACGCCCGTGTTGGGTTGGATTATGCTAAGGATCCATAGGGCTGAAACATTAATGCCTGCTCTGCTCCCCATAGGATTTGCCCCAAAACCCAAACATCAGCGCTTTCTTCATGTGGGCTGACACGAGGGAGAAAACATGGGGGATTGTATTGTGATGGGAATGTCTGACAGCGAAAGAAAAAAAAAAAAAAACGAAAATAAAAGCCTTGTCTGAAAAGCCTCAATCTCCACTGAGATCCTCTGGAGCCCGTTTGCCAGAGAAAGACATGGTGTCCAGAGAGTGTTGCTCTTGCTGAAGCTTTTGTCTCTGCTTGCTCTTTTTTCTCAGCCAAATAGGATCTGAAAGGAACAAGCAGAACAGCAATGGTTTGGGGGAGAAGAAAAGCTAAGGTGCGGTACACTCTCACGAGCTGTACTGACCAGTGTCCTTTCACAGTGGCATCTTGGGAAATCTCTTCGACTGGACAAAGGGCTGCTGGCCAACTTTACCCAGCAAACAAAAGCGGAAACAAACTGGGAATTTCTGGCTCAGTTATTAAGTAGGGCTGCCCTCCCACCACAGAAAACATGTCCTGTGAAAACCAGGCTCACAAACAGTGGAGAGGCGTGTTGTGAAACACACAACATGCCTCCCTCACACGTGGATTTCAGAAGATATAGGGATTTCATAAAAGTGTACCAATACTTCTGTGGACTTCTCAAGATAGAACCCAGGATGGGTCGTTCGCCTTGTGTACGTTCCGTAGAATATATGAATATGCAGTGGTGGGGGAAAAATACAGTACCTTACTTCAGTGACTTACAGTATATCTGCCTGTTTACCACATTTCTGTTGCTTTTTCTCTATTTTAGTCTCTGTTTCAGTCACAGCGACACCTCCAGATGAAGCACCACCTCTTTAATTAAGCAGCCTGGGAGGAAGGAAACAATGGCCCGGCAAAGGGACGGGAAATAATTGCATTCCATCGAACCGAGTTCCAATGGAGCACCACTGACTCATTAAGATGCTGACCCAAATCAATGGGGCTCTCTGTGATTGCTGCATTCCTATTGAATCATTAGTTTCATAATGGCTGCTACTTGTGATGCTCTGTTGATATCAGGCCTGTTTGGGGGAGAAAAAAAAAAGGACAAGCCGAGAACTCAAACCCAGAACGCTGAATCGATGCTCTGTCCTATTTAGACCTCAGTGTAGCCGAGGGCTTAGAAGATTCACTTTAGTTGCTCAGTAAAAACAAATAAATATACTCCAATGGCTGGGAATAAAAATGGACAGTGTACATATTATTCTGTTTGTTTGATTTGTTAGAATGTCCGAGCTGACTCTTCAATAAGGACATTTGTTGAATGTGCACAGCTGTATGGCCCCTGATTCAGGTCATTTTGAGGTCTGTAAAAACAGGTGTTTCATCATCTGCCCAAATTACACCTGAAGAAAAAAAGTGGGCCACATGGGATCACAGGTAAGTTTGAAGTGAACACATAATTCTGGTTCAGGGTTGTTACTATTCAGGTACTAACAGACTTCAAGAGTGCAAGTTTCTCAAATGAAGGCAGGTGGTGCTAATGTTGAACCACAGAGCACAATACTTGCTTTCAGCCCACAGAAATACTCTGGAGCACAATCAAACCTTTTCATCACATATTATGGGGTTTCTTTTTTTAATTATCATTTTGCAAACATGGATAAGAAATGGTCTCAGGCCAACCATAAACATGGACAGTTCCCTTCAAAAATGAACGTTCTGCTAGTATTTTCCACACCTTTAGAGCTTCACCACAGTCTACTATTAAAGACCATTACGGTTTAGTTCTTTGCCTAACTTGTTTGCCTATTTCAATTCCTTCTCTATATACTACTCTTGTCCAGGACATATCTCAGATGGTTAATTCGAAGTATATTGAAGGATGGGTAAGGGTTTTACTGGGGCTTTGATTAAAAAATGATGCAATCATTAGATGACCACCATGGATCCATTAACCATGTGCGGCAACTGGAGATTAGAAATTTCACTAACAGGGTTATTTTTTTATAGAGTCAATTATGATGGATGGTTTTAATTTGACAGAGGGTGCGCCTGAATGATAGTGGAAAATAGGTGGTCTGTAAGTGCTAGATAAGTGAATGGGCAAAGCTATTCAGAGGCAGTCCATAAATGTATGAGACTCCTGTAGACAATGGATTCCACTTTGAGTGCCTCAAGAACTAGATTTTTATCCCTCACCTAATCGAAATATTTCATTGTGATCTGAGATTGTTCCATTAAAATTAGCCATTAGAGTCTGAAAAGAACACAAATTGAGAAATGGCTGTCTTGGTGAGGAGGGGGACAAAAAAAAAAAAAGACGGAGGCCTCAGTGACATTCCTCTGAAGTCTTCCATTGTGATTCCGATCTGCATAACAATAAGATGCCGCTCGTGTTCTCCATCCCGCCAGCTCTACCCCCCACGCACAACATTCCTCCCCAGGAGAATAACCATTATTGCTTCCGCTCCATCTCGACCACCCGGCTTTGGCTACCCGGGATAACAGCAAATTTCATTTTTGCCATAAATTGGATCATGGTGTGAGGTCTTCCAAGCACTGGCGATGGCAGCGATTGATGCCGTACCATGGCGAGCTAGATGTCTGGAACGTACTGTAGCCTACAGCCACAATACAGATGATTCACAATAAATAAGCAGTGCCTTTAGGCTTAGTCCTTTATCCCTAGATCAATTTAATACTTAAGGATGGGCATCAGTAATTAAATTCTTTTAACCTTCAATAGTACCCTTCAAGGCTTTCAAAGACATTTATCTGTTTATTGTGTGATGTATGTCTGGTAAAAGCAACCATCTTTGTCCCTATCTGCCCTTCGAGCCCTTCTTTGCTACATTCTTGTTCTTGTTTTGTGCCCTTAAATGCAGAGCTGTGAAAGTTAGCCAAGGATAAAATTGAATTTAGACCTTAAATATTCATTGCAACCTGAAAAGAAATCCCTCTTGCCTTAACATGGCCTTCCATTTTCTTTGTTCAACAGAGCTTCAAACAGGACCCTTAAAAGCCTAAGGCAGGAGCAGCAGAATTTTTAGTGAGCTTAAAAAAAACCAAAACATTGAAGACGACATCATCATTTGAACAGTAAAACAGCTCTAACTTGTCAGTTGCCTTTGCACATTTGAATTTTCTTTAACTAAACCACTGTCTAGCATGTTCTGACCCTGGCTAACATGTTCTACATAGATAGATAGATACCGTAGATAGATACTTTATTGATCCCCAAGGGGAAATTCAAGTATACACATACAGTAGCACACAGGCTAGCCAGTCTCATAACGGATCCGATCCTCAGATATCATGCAGTTTTTGTAGGTGTGTGCTTACTTAAAATGAGTCACAAAAGATGTACTGTTGGCCTTTTGCTAGAGTTTTAAAATATATTTTCTGTATTTGTTATAGTCTAATGTCTAAACCGTATCTTTTACATTTAAATGTTCATACATGCCCAAAAATAAGTTTCTTTAAAAAAACAAAAGTCCATTCAGTTGCTTCCTATAACCCAACAATGAATGTCAATGGATTAGAGTTGCTACAGATATGTCAATATAACATAACTATTCACAAAATTTGATCTGACATGTCCATGGTGCAAACTAAAATTTACCACTTTACTATTCAGCTTACAGTCAACTATCCTGGAGGAGAGAAGGCTGTTATGACAAGACATGCCACTACAATTCAAGACATTATACTGAATAACAAAGACCATTCACTCAGCTAACTACTCATGCTTGACTTGGAATCTGACAGAAAGCTTGCCTTTTGATGAGGCTTTGCCCTACAGACATTTGGATGTCAAACGTACAAATTTAGTTATTAGGAGACACAGTGTGAATGTACTGTAAGCTTGCGTAGGCTATTCCTTTGGGGTGACAAGAACTTAAAGCAAGACAAGTAAATCAATAACTACATAAAAAAACAGGCAGGCAATTTAAAGGATTGTGCTATCATACAGAGGCTTTCACTTATTCAAAACCATGCTACTGATTCTTCTTTTCTGGCAGTGCTCAGCAATATGGTAAAAGTGGTTACTGGGACTGATCAAAAGCATTAATGTCTATCGTCTAATGTATAAAAATCTCATGACCTAATAAGTTTGATTAATATGCTCAAGGTTTCTCGTCAATTTATAAGCCTTTGATGTATGATGAGTAATAGAGCAAAAAGTATCTAGCTAACTGACTGATCTTTCTAAGTACATCAAATGTAGGGTAGTTTTTAAAAAAAATTAAAACAGAAATAACCTAATTGAATGGATAAAGACTCACAGATACACCAGTCTTTATATTAAGCACAATAAGCAGCACCTTCAAACTCCCTCAATAGGAAAGATTCTGTAGGACTTAACATTATGCTACACATGTGGTTTGCGGGAAAGGTTTCATATCCAGTTCAACTAAAACACAGACAGGTCGAAACAAGCCCTGCGTGAGTTATAGTCTTCACTGACCATTGAGCAATGAAAAATGTGACAATCTGCTTGCCAACTGGGACCCATGACAATCTCATGACATGATACATTCAACCAGTAGGTTAAATTAACTACATTTATGGAGTTGCAGGAATTTAACATCTGCAAGGAAACAGCTGCATGTCCTTAGAAAATAGGTCAAAGTCATTACAAGTAGGTCAGTAATCAGACATACTAAGGTTACATCCTGGTATACTTCATGATGGCTATAACATGGTCTTTCAAAAAGTAAAGTTACTTGTTTGGACAGAATTCCACAAATATGCAAATTTGCTCAATCAAAATTGCACAAATTGTCCATGTTTATCCTGTGTTTACACATTTTCCTCTAATGACACAGCTGTAGAAGATAGGAATGTCCCTGACTCTTGCATCTGTGCTTAAATGAATCTTTGCCATGTCTCAGTGGCTGCCAAGAAAATACCAACTCGTGGTCACGATGATCCATTAAGAACACTGAAAAGCCACTTTGGACGTGCCCAGAATTGTTAACCAAAGACGCTACATAACTATCAAGACTAAAAATCTAGAAATCCACATGAGTGCTCCTAAAACTACATTCAAATGACCATAAATAAAGATCTCTGCATTTGACTCATTCTACTTGTTTTTTTTTAAAAATCACACATCTGGTGAAAACATCACCATACAGCATGTTTCAAACTCTTCCCCACAGAAACATCTGCTGAGGTAGGAAAAGCCCTGTGAGTGGTTATTTCCACAAGGCTATCATGTAGCATCACATAGTAAAACAACTATGCTGAATTTAGCTTCAAACTGTCACTGCGGTGGTACAGTATATCTATGGTATAATATACATTCTGCTGGGCTGGCTGATCTCACACTCAGCAGTTTCTCCTCGGTATTCATCTTCCCCCCCGAATCTGGGTCACGATTCTGTTACAAGTTTCTCTGGCAGCAGTTTGAAAATGCCACGTCTTCCTGGTTCAGTGCGACACTTTCGGTGTGTAGAAGAGATCTTTGACTGTAAAAATGACAGACTTTTCCAATTATAGGCCAACTGCTGTCAAGATACTGGCATAACAGACAGTAGGCTTGAGATGCCCCTTCAGCCTGACCTGGCTTCTGAAATCAAAAGGGACCGCTAACTGACGCTCAATTAATTCCTTCTTATCAGGTAAAGGTATGCCTATTCAGTCTACCTCACAAGCAAACTGGAGCACAGGCAAAACCATAGAGAATTGTGAAGTCATTTTCAAAAGATTTCACTAATGGCAACAGATTAGAGAACATGTCACCTCAAGATTACACCAGGTCATGAGGTACTTGCAGTAGATTAACCCTTGTCTGTCTAATTGATACCTACAGTATATAAGAGGACTTCAAAAGGCTGGTGGAATTACTCTGAGGCTGAAATTCTGAATTCAAGAGGGGGGGAGGGGGGGGGAGGGGGCAGGGATATTTCTTTCGGGAAAAATTGAATGAGGCCCTTGGATAATGAAATCAGCAGTAGTCTGTTTTCACGCTGTAGGTGTTAATATTGCCAGCCCATCGGTCTTTCCTCATCTATTAGTCATGAGGCGGACCTCTTCAACACCGCCTCGCTTCCCTCCTGTGATTTGTCATGGATCCACAGCCTGCGGACACCTCACAATGATGACGGTTTTGGAGGCTGCACCGACGCACAGGGCTCGGCAACCAAACAATAGCAGCCTTTCCTCCACCCCTTTCAGTCCCCCTTCCCCAAAAAATACCCCCTTTCCCCTGCTCCAGCTCCAACAGGGACCATGTACGGCCTTCACTCCCCCCCTCCACCCATCTCTGTCCACAAACCACTGCATGATGGGGACTCCGACTGCGTCCACCTCCCCTCAGGCTGTGGCTAAAATTAAAATGGCCAATCTGCCCGTGGCCCCAGGTGCAGGCTTATAGCCATATGTTTCAGGAGCATCTGTAAAATTGGGGTTTCGGGGGTGGAGGGGTGGCTTCCCCAACAAAGACTCTTGCTGCCAAGCTCATCTCTGTCCTTGAACAGTCTTTTGCAGTTAGCCATGGGTTTGGAGCGAAATCAGGATTCTGATCACAGTATGTGTGCCAGGGTAGAGCTTCTAGACCTTGGGGTTCCTATTATATTTTGGCCAAGGAAAATGAAGCATTAAGCTACCCCACTGGCTTGAGCATCCAGGCTGGTCTTGACCTTCAATTGAGGACAAAAAGTAAATCAACAAACCCCGCAAATGTTCTGTTTATTAACACCCAAAAGTACTGCTAGCCATGCTAAACAGATGTCCTAATTTATGCAAATGTGAGACCGCATGGTCATAATTGAGATGGGTGTTTTTTCAACAGCATACTGGCAACAACAACAGCCGCCACAATTACAACATGGTTACCATGTAAAATGATATCATGTGTCCCAGGGATGAACCAGATAAGATAAACAAACAAGTAAATCAAATTTATGTCATAGCGGCAACTGTTTGAACAAACTCATCCCCCCCGTGCTAACACAGTCTCTGTGGCCCCTCCACACGGATGGCGGGTGGCAAATTGGTTATGGCGGCTCAGCCTCTCGTCCTACAAATCTCCCCTCAATTAAGACAGCGGGTGAGAGCGTCTCTGACTAACCCCCCACACCCCCTGAACATCGCTGCCCTTAAAGCTGGGTAATTACTGCTCAGACGGCACGTGCCGTCAGACCCACCCACCCACCCCCATCATCATATGACTGCTGAATAAACACAACCCCATTTAACGCCACAAGGTCAAACGCAACGTGTCAAAACATGCGTGAACCGCGCGGACCCCTTTTAAGAAGCGAGAGCCACAGAGGACAAAAGAGGTCGTAGAATTATTCCATTTAAGCGCTGTGAAAGCAGAAAATTGGGGCTCAGTGCATTTGGTCGGGCGCGTTTTTTGAGGGGGTTTTCGTTTTCATTGCTTCCCCTCCCACCAGTACGTCCACAAATCCTTTAGGCTTCAAAAGGATGTAAAGCCTTAATCCTGACATAAGATTCAAAGAGAATTGCATATTCCCCCTCAACTGTATTTCAGCACAGCATGGCTAAGTACAATTCTGCAGATCCGTGCACAAAAATGAAATCAGCGAAAGCTAAAAGCAAAACAAATATCACCATTCAAACTTCCCAAATCTGTAGACTTTCTTCCATCATCATCACATCCTTGCTATTAGAACAGGTTAATTGCATGATTGAGGATGATGGATGATGCAATCGTTTTGATGCTGTAGCAACTCTGAAAATCAAACGCAAACAAAAACACAGCAGGCTAATGAGAGAGCTAGCTAACAGAGCTGAGGAGAGCAGGGTGCAGGAGACCGGGGTCTGGTTCTGATATGCCCAGGGGTCCCATCACACACCACAGGAGGTGTACAGGTTGAAAGCAGACCTCCCAACCAGACCACAGGGCGCCCACCTGCTGTGCTGCAGCTCCTGTTTCCGACTCAGATAGGAAGGTTCTTTAGAGTGAAAAAAACCCCCAAACTGTCTCTTCCCTTCACTGTATGACATGCAGTCTAGACATAAAAAAAAATTGGCCAACACTGGAGCTTGCTCAAGGAGATCTGCAGCCTACAGCTTAATCCTATGGGTTGAGCGACAACAAGGTACTTACCAATCTGTCAGGTAAACTGAAAGGAAACATGAAAGAGCTGTAACACAGTTGTTCTGCAATATATTTAACATCCTAAAAATGACCTTAGTAAATAGTCTGGTTTGGTCTATCTTTGTTACAATACTGAATGTGGCTGCACATTTTACTTTGATTACCAGAGTGTACCCTACTACACAAGCTCTCATTAAAAGGTCCATGCTATAGGCTACGCTGCGTGACCCCGGCGTCTGGGCTCATTGTCCTCAGTCATTCATCTTGCTTTCAGTCCGTCTCTGACAGAGCTGACCTCTGGAGAGTGAGAACGTGTTCGCTAAATTTGCACTCCAGAATGAAAAGCAAAATAAGGAATTAAACAAGTGCCTCGGACAGACACATGTGGAGGGTGTTTGCCTTCTTGTGTCAATCAGTGGGCGCGACCTCCATTTCATAACAAACAACTCGCGCTTTGCCCGCCAACGTGTCCAGCCCCCTCGTTCATCACTGTCACTGATGTGGCGACAAGTGTGCTCTCGCTGCCTACGCTCGTAGCAGAGTTCCAGACACACAAGTCTGGGAAGGATCTGCGTCAGACAACACAGGATCGTAGGACCCGCCACCGATTGCAGCAGTGTGACCCATCACAGGAAAAATTAATTAGCGACAATCCTGGAGCTCTGTCGGA
>NC_084998.1:8002245-8034745 GCF_963854185.1 Sardina pilchardus
TTTGCACAGAGACCAATGAGGGGATTGCATTCATTTAAAAAAAAAAAAGAGGATGCAGAACTCACAAACAAACACATCCTCTGATAGAGAAAGAGCGAGCCTCCTTACATCTCTATCCCTTGTCTGGCTTCAAAAGAAGGAGCTTATTTGGAGGACAAAGGACAGAATCAGACTAGGCCCGTTTCGGCTATCAGGACGGCGCTCAATCGAACGTGATCAGAGGGTCCGCAGCCCGGCTGCAGCCCTGTGATGTGTCTCACCATTCAGCCCTCTCCGTGAGATTCCCTTGAGACGCACACACACAGCGCGGCTCCCAGAGCGCAGTGAAGTGAAGCTTGGCTTTTTGACACCGGCGGGCTGAGGCAGACGCCGAGAGGAGTCCTTTCAAGCGCGTGACTGACACCTCCTGCACTGGCAGACCAAACACGGCAACCAGCGCTCCTGGCTCAGCAACAGAGGAGCTGGCTGTGGGGGGGGGGGGGGGATGATCGGGGTAGGGGGTGGGAGTGGCGGTGGCGGGGGGTAGGTTTGGGTGGATGGCTGGCTGGGGGGATGAGGGGAATCTTCACACAACCCCAACAACAGAGGGGAGTTCTGCAACATCTCCCAGCTTTCCCCTCCTGTTACCAAGCAGTATAAGTGGGTCACACACGAGCTCCGAGGGTTGGAAGCGATACACAAACAAACATACAGGCATAAAATATCGGAGAATGTGTGGAGAAGCAGCTTATTGCTGCAGCTTGGTGTGTAAGCTGTACAGGCAAATTCTATTATACCTACAGTAGAGCCACCAACTGAAGCAGCGCATCACCACTCAAGGGTTTAATATCCCTGTAAATCACTGTTAACTACTGTAGTATCCATCGCAGTTTTTGGTGTGTACCGTAATTTCCTATTACTACTACTATTAGCCGTGGCTTATACATTGATTTTGCAACATTTCTTCTGCTATGAGGTTAATACAGGGGGGCAGTTAATATGGTGTTGATATGGCTTTGTTTATTTTAACTTGCATAAAACACTGTCCTGCGGCTTATACACAATGCGGGAAATATGCGGGAAATTACTGTATGAGTTACTCCCTGTAGTGTACTAACTAACAAGACGGAGACACCTTGCATGGTCCTCTACAAGAAACTATGGGGCAGTCGAGATGCTAACGTTTGTTAAACAACAGTTACAGATGAGTAATGCTAATTGGAAAAGAAGTGAATCTTTAGTAGCCCGTTTTCCTGCTTGTTTCTTTCTGCTTCACTGAGCCGAGCCCTAATCTGAACAGTTTTTCTATTGAACAGCACACTAAGGATGGCCTCTTGGGTGGACTATATACCGATAACATGAAAGCGGAGAGTGAAACTGAAAAGTTAAGATAAGGGGATTCTGCCTGGTATCCCTGTGGCTCCTTCACAGCATATCTCACGTCTTAATGTCAAAGAATGAGATACCGTGAGCGAATTCATGAAAAATTCACAACATCACATAGGAATGAATGGGGGGGGGGGGGATACTCTACTACAAAGACTACAAAGAGTAACAGAGAACCTGGAATTGACAGATCAATCATAAAAAAAAAATATCTTTGAACTCACACTGTTCACACAGAAATCACCCCTTTGATAAAAGGAAGTTTCTGAGAACTTTTAGCAGAAAAAATGATGGAAGAGCAAAATATGCTTGGCTGGCTGGATCGATAGGAGAGGACCTCTGAACTGCTGCCAAGCCTCTAGCTCGTGCATCGGTCCCCAAGATGTAATTGAGGGATCACAACTGAGAGGCGGGCTAATCAGATCACATGATTAATTGGCTTACTGCGGGAAAGGAGCAGTTCAACTTTCATGACCTCATTCAACCTATATTGTGCACACAAAGTTCTGAAAAAGGCACAAGTTATACTCTTGTGTATTACAACTTCTGTGTTGAAAAGCAAGAGTGAGGAGGAGGGAGGGAGGGAATATTAATTTTCCTTTTTCCCAAAATTGAGACCATTAAAGCTATCTACATCCCATCAAATACAAATGTCTTTATTAAAAGCCTTCGATGCTAGATATTTCTACCCTCCCATGAGTAAAACTTAATTAAAAATGACTGATCTTTCGCAACGTTAAAAAGATGGTGTGCTCCAACAGAAGGAGGTTCATATGCTTAGTTTGCCAATGTGTCACCTTGCAAAACAAAAGTGCAGCAACCATTTGACAGGGGAACAGGTGCAGTGCAGAGTGTGTGTGTGTGTGTGTGTGTGGTTCTGCCCAGTACCATATTTCCTTAGCTCATGGTATTAGCCTTGTGTCAAAGCAAGAACACACCACCACACAAACAGACAGACACATCTGACAGGGCGCTCAAGGTGAAATATCACTAAGGGCAAGAGAGCAATAGAGTTCAATCTTTACAGCTGAACTCGCCTGCGCCCCACCAACACACTAAACACTAAATATGTCTGACATCAAAAGCAGGCACAGCAAGACATTGTGTCGGAGCTAATCTGGCCTTCAACAGAGGTTGATTGGTGGAGGGGGGAGGTGCGAAAGAGCGCGATCCAGTCAATTCCCCGGGTGATGGAAGGGAAGCCGAACAACAACCAAAAAAGACTCAAAAGAGTAAAAAAAAACAACAGGAAGGAGGACGAGGAGGATTTGGAGGAATGCAATTATTCATGAAGATTGTCGTCACGTCAGTGCTGGTGAGGAGAGATTTGGGGGTTGGGTTAGCATGCACCAGAAAAACTGAGGCACTGAGGAATGGATGCACAGGCTCAGGAAAGACCTGGTCAGGCTCCTGCGATGCTGCCTGGGGGCATTCTGATGAGGGCAAGGCATGGCATGGCATGGCATGGCCAGGCCAGCCTGCCTATGGTGAGCTCAAGGCCCTCTAACTCACTTTAAAGCAGGCAAATAAAAACGCCCCGTCTTCATTTTACTTTACAAGAACATGTGAATTTATTCATGACCTCCCAGAGCAATTTGGTGCCGTGGTAAGACCTCAATTAAATCTTCAGGCAGGGCGTTATAAGGCCATAAAACATGACCAGAGTCGTAAACCATGACCAAATTCATATGAATGCCACCAGAGTTAAAGCCCTGAATGAATCATCCAAGGTATTTTGAAGCCTAAGACTTTGAAATATTGATGAAATAGCTTTTTCAGTTTTGAAATAAATACACAGCACCTTAGCTCTTTAGAGGCTGACATTTATCAAATCCTGTCCCACACCCAAACAACACCTAGGTCTAATGTGTTTGTGAAAAAATGGTGTGCTAATCTTAGATTAACTAATAACATGACTGCATAGAAAACACTGTGCGAAGAACACACACACACACGCAAATTTTCTCACACTCACATGAAGGTGAGGAAGGAAGCTCAAACCTTCTCAGACAAAAGACAGGATCCCTTCCTCTTGCACACCTAGGAGTAATAATAAGCCATTACTGTGGGGGTGGGGAACACCGCTCTCCCCTTCCCTTTCTCTAGGAGCCCCTCCAAATCAACCGTCCTCCTTTCTCAATCTCCTTTCCTCCCTCTCCCCCTCTTCATTCACCTACATACTACTCTACTCTCTCTACCTCTCGGCTTCATCCATCTCCGTATCCACGGAAGCATCTGGAAAGAGGCGAGGGCCATTGTGTAACTGCCACAGTCAATCACGCTCTACCTCGTATGGGGTCCTCATGATGCTCCTGGCTGGCGGGGCACGCTGGGGTCCTCATTACAGCGGCACGCTGCACAGACCATGAAACAAAACCACGCCGCTTCATTATGCCGGCCTACTGTGATGAGCAGATAAAAGCCACCCACCCCCGTACAAAACACACGCAAACACGTGCGCTCACACACACACACACACACACACACACACACACACACACACACACACACACACACACACACACACACACACACACACACACACACACACACACACACACACACACACACACACACACACACACACGAGGGAAAATAAATAGCCCACCTCAGAGGGTAGGGGTGCAGAGAAGCCCCCCCCACTCCCCGCTGGGTTAAAAGGTCTACAAGACAATCCCTAATGCACCACGTAAATAGGTCTTTCCCATCCAGCGTGGCCAAATCAGCCACGGACGCTCCCGCCAGAGGCTGAGCAGAAGGCACCCTCAGGCTGCTGTTTATCACTCCGACCCCCCCCCCCCCCCTGCACTTCAAATGCAATTACCCCGTCATGAGCAGCCGCAGGGAGCTCGGCACTTTTAACAGGGAGGATGAAATTGGGCGTTTCAGGCCAAAAACAAAATGTACTTGGGAGAGGTAGTTCGCTCATTTAATTATTTCGCCTGCAATTTTAGGGGAATCTGTGCACTGAAGCATGCAAGGCGAAGAAGTAGTGACTTGTGTCGGTTTCTCCAAAAGAGACGAAAAGAAACGGTCACACTTGGCCATGGTTTGGTGAGCAAATGTAATTTGTATTTGGGCCCCTAAATCTACCTTAGAATTCCCCTTCCATTCAAAATCAAAGTAAGCCTGAGGAAGGGGGTAACAGACTCAGGGAGGTGAAGAGCTTTCCCCTTTCAAGTAAAAGTATGGACAACGGATACAGTGCAAACATCTGGGTTAGGGTTTAGGGGCAGGGGTTAGGGTTAGAACAATTTGAAATGGAGAGCATTCTTCTGTGAATGCCATGAAGCTCCTGTGACATACTGTATATAGATTGCTTCAAAAGCATAAATTAATTCTTCATGGAGTGTTGATCCTGTTAGCGACATTTCAGCAAATTGCAACAAATGACACGGACATCAACTAAATAACTGTAGTTCCATAGCAGACCAAAACCCTGGAATGTTTTCCAGTTGGAGACGCCAACCTTTCCATTCAGATTCAGTCATAGAGGAAGCAATCTAAAGTAACTGTCCCCACTCCTCGAAGGCCAGTGGGGCTACTACACCATCTCAGATCACAGAATCTATGCCAGAGTTTGTATGTTTGTGTGTGCAAACAACTTGATACGTGTACACCGACACTGATAACAGCTTGAAGGCTGCTCTGTTGGTGAGGATTTCAGTCCTCAATGTTTGATTTGTTACCGATTTTGTTTTTGACAGTTAACAGGTTTGATTGTTGATTGGCCACGTGTGAATTCCCCTACCTATTAGCACTAGGAATTTAACATCTCTTCTGTGCGTATTCAGAATGACACTAAATGAGTGCATACCCTATACACAGTATGTGTGGACGTGCTTTCGCCAGCACATGTAATGACTCACAAGCAAAGCTCTCTAGGCTACACAGTTCGACAGACATCCACTGTGCCACTCAGCTCACAGCCAAAACTTAACAACCCCAGAACATGCCGGCCGGGGCACAATTACACGGACACGATGGGAAATCTTAGCGCTGCCCTCATTGATTTTCAATGAAACGCCATTAAGTGGCTCTTCCACTGTTCCACTTCGGCACTGCAGCCGTGAGGAATATGGGTTGAGGTCAGCCACTGTCTCTCAATTTAGCAACAGCGAAGCCGTAGTCGGCTGTGGCGTACGTACGCCTACCCATCGCACCATCGGCGGCACTAAGCCACTGCCCTATATAACAGACAGGAGACCAAAACCAGTGCAACAGGACACAGCGTGTCTTCTGTGCCCCCATGATCAATCCTTGGACGGGATCCAAATTAAATGTGTGCTCTTTAACGTTAGGACCCGACATGATCAAAACAACATGCGCCGAGGAAGAGCACAAACCGAATGCCTCGGGTCAGACCACCAGCATGTCGTCCACCGCTGGCTCATGATCTGCCGTCTCTTCTCATCCCATACCAGCCCAGTTCTTCTGGGACGAGCGCGACTGTTTGTTTGACTTTCACAGCTTTCTGTCTGGCACATCTCCACAGAGAGACACTTAATTACAGTATCCAGGGAAACGAACAAAAGAATGAGCCGATGCACTGTCACTGCTCTCTCCAGCAGCACTACCCGGTTATTATTCCTTCATCCTTGACATGCTTAGCCTGGGAATACCCATATGAACTTTGGGATTGGGATTGGGAATTTTGGGATCATTGACACCCATTTCCTAAAATTTACATTACAATCGCTAATCCAGCATGGACATGTATTTTCTTTGGAATTGAGTAAACAACCGCATTTAAAACCTTCGTTTACAAGATTGCTGCACTTCTGAAATGATTTGGTAAGAGTTTAATGCACCAGTTTAAGTTAGATTTCCCTGCTAGTTACGCCCCTGCTGGAAGTCAATGAGCCCTTTCCAGACCCACTCTCAATTTCAACTGAGAAGGGTTTGGCGTCAACAGCATGCCGTCATACTGCACATGGTCCATAGAACTCATTAACCCCGTTTATCCCAGTGCCTCAGTGGAAGCGTACAAGGCTATCATGCATCACACCTACCTTCCCATAGGCTGAAACTTCACAGCCGTTCACTCCCTCACACAGCGAGTGTTGCCGTTTTCCCAGAACACTGGATGCTGTGGTGGTAAACTTGGCGGCGGTGGTGGTGGTGTCAGCATCTTGGCTGGAGTCTGCTCCCTGCTCCCCAGTCGTTGTCTCCCCATCCTGCTGTCCTGGGGCAGCGGGGGTCTCAGCGGTGTCCCCCCGACGAACAGGCTCCCCTTCGGCTGGAGGGGGCTGCTCCTGCTCCTGCTGCTGCTGCTGCTGCTGCTGCTGCTCCTCCTGGGGAGGCTTTGGTCTGGTGCAGAGGTCGTACATCTCTCCTCTCTCTCACTTTCTCTTTCTCAGGCCGAGCACCCAGGCAGCTCAGTGCAGCCACATGAGGGGCACATCCAATTCAGTGCCAGCGTCACGCGAATCGGGGAGCTTGAACACGCTTTTCCAAAGTGACAAGGATGCGGTTGACGAGTACTAATTGCGTCCAACAACTTCAAAGGAAGACCCACGCAATACACTCACCCGCTGATTCTTCCCGTCCGTCACTCAACAGCAATATCCGTCATGAGGGCGAAGGAGAGAGATGAAGCCCCTTTTAGTTAGGAGATTAAATCCATCCAGGCTATTTGAACGGCCAGACCCAAACGAGAGCGATAAGATCAGTTTGCTCGGCTATGCAATTACCAGACTTATCGGAGAGGGCAAATACAGTGGCTAATAAGTTTGCCTCAGCCTTTGATGGGAGGAAAATGGCACAGTCACAATGCAGTCTTGTCTGGCAGCTGCTTTAGCCTTAGTGCTGCTGGGGTATCAGTAGCCACGGTCGCATGACCAAAATAACCTCCCTCGGGCTTATAAACATCTCTGTCAACATTTTTAAAAAAAAACTTACATGTGGTCCTGAAGACCGAGAGAGAAATTACAGTGTCTGTACTGGAAGTTTTCTAAAATAAGACGAGTCCGCCTCCAGAAAAAGACAGTTATTGCCATAGATCTCTCTCTGCATGTTAACGCAAGCCAGAGAGGGGTTTAGAGAGAGGTTATGGCACCTTAGAGATGCAGTCACACTCACTGCGTTTTTATTACCAGTCTTTGCTCACTGTCTGCTTCATGGGCTATGGAGCTACAGTATGTCTTCCCTGTGCTCCAGCAAACGACAGTCTACACACAGCTGACAGAGATGACCGAGCTGTCACCACCTCTCGTGCGAATCCAGTGGCAGATGATGGACAACCGGGAGGCGAACGGCCGTTTTCACATCAGCGGTCCTCAACCGAAAAGACGCGGAGTGGAAAGATCCAGTGCCACTAACAGGTCTCCTCTTCAATAGCCTCCTCTGCCTGCGAAACGAAGACAGGTGCTGTGTGGGGTCCGTCCATACGAGGCACGCATCTCCCGCATCTAATCACGAAGCGGAGGAATCGTGGTCGTCCATTGCGCTAGTCGACTCCATGCATTGAGGTTAAATGAACTGCCTAATCACTGTTTGGGGCAGATAACCACATCAAGACGTGGGGACAAGAAGAAGGAGAAGGAGAAGGAGGAGGAGGAGATCTCTGTGTGTGTGAGGGAAATGGGGAGAGTGTGTATGTGTGTTTGTGTTAGAGTGGGGAGGGGGTGGGGCAGATGGGCTCCATCCTCCAATCACAGAAGGACAAGCTCTGGGAGGGGGCCAATCCTGACTGCATCAGGAGCTCGTTTCCATGGAGATGACGCTGGAATGATGTTGGCTGCCTATTGATTGTTCAAGAGGCAGAGCAGAGCATTGCAGGGAGGCTGGAGTCAAGCTATAGGATGGTGCACGATCAGTCACAAAACATATTCACCCATCACTATGCTAAGTATAATTTTTCAATGCATGCTAGCTCAATGCTAAATACTGTAATCAACAGGAAGACCTAACAATTGTCTTCATTTTAGTAACACAAATCGATTTTTTAAAGCAGTGCAAACGCATGTGATCGTCCATATTGCTCTTTTGAATTCAAAAACACATCCTCACAACAACATGGCAGTTTAGTTATACTAATCGTGCCCTGGTGACAGGTTAAGATGTCATATGAACGTAAAACCTTTTCACCCGCGCCTGATATTAAGATTTACCACGAGACTGTTCTGCTTCTCCAGCTAATTACCTTTCAGCAAGGCAAACAGACAGACGGGGAGCCTCACCCCTGGGAGATTAACTTCCACCAAAATAGTCTGGGCACACACATTCATGTGCGTGCGTGATTGTGTGAGTGTGTGTGTGTGTGTGTGTGTGTGTGTGTGTCTCTGTATGCAGATTTAGGAAACACATAAAATCCATTAACACCCAATGAGGTGTACAGAATTCAAACGTCAAGCTGCACTTCATTAAGACCGAGTCACCGTTAAAGGGGGATGGTGGTGGTGGTGGGGGAGGGGGGAGCTGTGTCGTAGCTTACAGCACATAATCAAAGTCACAGCTCAGACGTTCGCCTCAGTTATTCATCACATTGAACACCCGAGTCATGCTCAGACCGGAGGAAGCCCTGAGCCTTCACCACACACACACACACACACACACACACACATCTGTTAAGAGCTGCTCCCTACAGAGAGGCACGGGGTCAGATTTATAGCTACACTCACCTGACAGTTAATGTCACCCTGCACACACTCCCCTCCCCTTCTTCTCCCTCATCTCCTCACACTCATACTCGGTTAAGACACGCTGTCCAGCATACTCTGCTGGCTCTGCGGAACATTACCAGGAAACTTACTGTTCTGTTAGAACATGGGTCATTCCGTATCAAATCAGATAAGATTGTTGCTGCACCGTCTCAGATTTTGTTAAAACTTTGTGTATATCATCAATGGGTCCTAAAACCAAGGCCTGTGAAATATTTCTGTGGAAATCATCTGTCTTCATATCTTTTTTAGACCTTGAAATTCTTTCATTTTTACAGCTTGAAAAACACATGCCATGTCTGGGCATTAATATCTTGACAAATATGTTCCCTAGCCTCCCCAAACTTTCTAGGGTGGAAGATCAACTCATAATAAGCATGTGTAAACAGTTTAAAGTCTGTACTAAATGTCTCTTGACTCTCGAAAGGGCCCTCAATTTTGGAAAAACGTGCATTAAGTGTGATATTTAGGGTATTAAAAAAACTGTTTATCTTTTTCACTTGGTATCAGTCACTATTTCCTCTTCAAATACGGCAGTTAATTAATGTTTTCCCACAATTTGAAGTCTCCACGACAAATAACCATGACAATAATAACAATAAAACAAGGCATGTTTGTATTTTGTGTCATTTTCATGTAACTGAAATGCTATGTGGGGTAGGTAGTAGGATCATGAAAATCTATGTGGAAATAGAAAAGTATATGGACATGTAGTGTGTAAAGTTCTAATATTGCATCCAAGCCCCGTTCACAGAATAAATGCATGTAGTTACAGGTGTTTTGGTAACACCAGAATAAACATTTACAATAAAAAAGGGAAGTTTCGCACCCCCCTCTGGCGAAACAGTAGCATTTTGCTACTTTTACAAGGCATTTAACTCCGGTAGCTATTTGAATGGAATGGAAAGGCTATATTTTACTTCTCGTTTTCAAAAAGAAGCAGAAATTCCTAATACCTTGAAATTGAAAAGGATGCCAAATCCACCGAATTATGTAAGAAAAGTTGGTCAAAGGCGCGTCGGCGTATGTTTTTAGTCTCTGCCATGTACCATTAAAGGCTTAATTTTTTCCTCAACTGAGTGCCTTTGACCAACTTTTCTTACTTAAATTTTTGCCCGGCCTCAAAAGAGCACCAGTGTGGAATTTACTACAATTTTGTACTACTCCTAGTAGCGCTCTCAGCACTCTTTTTTGTCCACCGAATTATGTACTTGAAATTATGTTTTAACCATTAATCTAAAATAGGCCTTTCATTAGTTGGTGGCTGTGAAGTTCTCAAAGGCCATCTGAATATCTTCATACGTACTGCCGTCCTGTCCTGGTAGTGGCTGGGGCTGGCACAGCACACAGCACATGAATGGCAGCTGGTCCACTGGGGTGCAGGAATTTGACCTTGTCCTCCAGCTCCTCTGACTTCTCCAAGGCATACCCTACCCACCATTTTCCATCATAGACACATATTGCCCTACCTGCACATCATGCTGCGGTGCCTGAGTGGCATTCTGAACAGTTTAAGACGTATGAAGATATTCAAATGGCCTTTGAGAACTTCACAGCCACCAACCAAAACATAATTTCAAGTACATAATTCGGTGTATTTGGTATCCTTTTCAATTTCAAGGTATTAGGAATTTCTGCTTCTTTTTGAATACGAGAAGTAAAATATAGCCTTTCCATTCCATTCAAATAGCTACCGGAGTTAATGCCTTGTAAAAGTAGCAAAATGCTACTGTTTCGCCAGAGGGGGGTGTCAAACTTCCCTTTTTTTATTGTAAATGTTTATTCTGGTGTTACCAAAACACCTGTAACTACATGCATTTATTCTGCGAACGGGGCTTGGATGCAATATTAGAACTTTACACACTACATGTCCATATACTTTTCTATTTCCACATAGATTTTCATGATCCTACTACCTACCCCACATAGCTTTTCAGCTGCATGAAAATGACACAAAAATACAAACATGCCTTGTTTTATCCTTATTATTGTCAAATTCATTTGATTTGGAGACTTCACATTTTGGGACAACATTAACAAAGGATTATATTTCTATAGAAAAGACTCATTGATGGCAGGTGTGTCCCAATAAAAAAGTTTTGAGACCCTCAATATCACTTTTTTTGCATGTTTTTTCAGAAACTAGGGACTTCTGTACAACCAATGAGACTGTGGTACAAACATTTAGTCATTGAATCTTGCTGAGAACATGCTTGTCTTCCATTCTATAAAGTTTAGTCAGGCTAGGAATTATACTTTTTAAGATATGAGTACCTTAACATGGCCTCCAAGATAAGGTCATTTAGAGAGTGTAAAAAGGCAAGGGTAAAAAGACAATGAAAACAATAGAATTGAACAAAAATAGTTTACAGATTTTAGTTATGGAACCTAAACATTGTGTATACAAACTTTGAAGAAAATCCGAGTCGGTGCTGCAACCATTTTCCTGGATTTTGTCTGATTTGACACGGAATGACCCACATGCTGTTGAGGTGATGCATCATTGCCTATGATAAATCTATAATCACAAGATATCTTCATTTACAAAATGTGACAAAAACCGGTCATGAAACAATACGTTTATACAGGCTTCAAATCACATAAGTTTTAAAATTATTTTTGAATATTATATTCCTTTAACGGTACAGTCAGAGATTTTTTACACAATTTGAAGCCCATTTTCTTTGCCCACTGTGTGATATTGTTTTTCTCTCTCTCTCTCTCTCTCTCTATATATATATATATATACACAGTAATTTCCCGCATATAAGCCGCATTGTGTTTAAGCCGCAGGACAGTGTTTTATGCAAGTTAAAAGAAACAAAGCCATATTAACACCATATTAACTGCCCCCCTGTATTGACCTCATAGCTGAAGAAATTTAGCAAAATCAATGTATAAGCCGCGGCTAATAGTCAGGAAATTACGGGTAAACTGGAAACTAATAAAGTGGGGGCAGCTTGTCTCCCAAACCAACACAAAACCCTGCGCGGAATTTCTGTGGGAATACCGAGGGAAGGGGTGAGCTTTTTTTGTGCAAAAGCATCTGCTAAAAAAAAGGAAATATAAACATAAACACAAACCAATGTGACTTCCTGCACAAAAACTGTGACTACACCTTTAATTATGCAAATAAATAATGATTCAATGACCAATGGGTATGACACTGAACCAAAGAGAGATTAGGCACAGCTTCCTCTCACAACAAAAATTATGGCCCACAATCTCTAAATGAAAGCTTTACGAGTTGAGTTAATAGCAACACTCATGAATCACAGCAATACTTCTGTCACCTTGCAAGGCTGGGGCGTAAGGAGTTTCACTGTCTTAAATCCTCAGTGCTCACTGCGAAATTAAGGCTAATGAAGGCTTATCGGGGAAAGGCAGACCCTGTGACTCTGCAAATCAGCGAAGAGGCCCTGGGCACATTTTCGGAACAGCATGGCTAGGCTAAAGCGAAGCAAGCGAGAGTGATTATCTCCCTAAAACCGACAAGGCCAGAGAGAGGGAGCGGGAGGCCTCCGACAGCTCCGTGATGCTTACCCTCCATGAAACGCTAAGCTAGGGTGAACTCATCACAGAGAGCCTGTGCTGTCATAAACACCTGCGGTAGAGCTGGCGCCATGCCGAGAGCTGGGAGAGACGGATCGTGCTGTAGCTCTACTACAGTGCCTGGACAGCTCTGGGCTGTCCGTGGCTGGCAGTGCAAGGCAGTGGCGGTGGGTGAATCCATGGCATGCATGAATGAGAATGCTGGCCTGTGCAAGGTAGTGTATGCTGCATCTCATTGATCTGTAATGTGAATGAGCTTTTTTTTACGGCTGCAGAGTACATGAGTCAACAAATGAAAAAAAATAAATAAAAATACACTTTTATTACACAACCTCAGAGGTACAGGGTTGACTGACATTGTGTGTGTGTGTGTGTGTGTGTGCGTCTGTGTGTGTGTGTGTGTGTGTGTCTGAGAGAGTCTCATGTTTAACTGACTAAAACCAATTATCCAAGTCACAAACTTTAATAGACCATAAATCTGACTACACTAGCTGAAACTCATTTGAAACAGTTGAAATGAAAAGGACACACACCACACACACACACACACACACACACACACACACACACACACACACACACACACACACACACACACACACACACACACACACACACACACACACACACACACACACACACACACACACACACACACACACACACACACACACACACACACACACACACACACACACACACACACACACACACACACACACGTAGCAGACTAGTTTTTCCTGTCATTCCAAAACACAGTCAAAGCCACTGAGACCCAAGTCTGTCCTGAGAGTTCATCTCCTTCCTCATGAATAAATTGTTCCAGTATTCATTTCCAAATCCTCACTGGAAAATAACTTTACAATAATAAAAAAGCCCCTCTCTCACACACCCAGTGGTGATAAAGCACACCAATACAGACCATAAAACACAGATAGGTGCTGTAAAAGCCACTGTTATTAGATAAGCTCCGCTATGTCATTTGTCTTCTCGCTCAAATTAAACCACATCAAAACAGTAACACTATTCGTTTTATGCTGGAGTGGTGAAGAAAAAAAAACAGGCCAAGAGGGACAGAGAAAGATGAGGAGGGAGTGCAGGGACTGGGAGAAGAAAAAACATTGAAAAAATTGAAAGATAGTGATAACCCTGTTGCTCTCCTATCACAGTTCTATTCCCCAATTTTTCTTGGCAGCAAAACTAATTAGGGGATGCCTACCTAAGCACGACCTTGAGAGTAAATCGACTACTGCACAGCATGTTCAGTCTGTCTCCAGCTTTCCAGCTTTCTACCTCCGACCTCTCCCTCCCTCTCTCTCTCTCCATCTCTCACTTTTTCTGTCTCTCTCTCTCTCTAAAAACCTGACAAGTCTTCTCAAGGTCATCCTGCTCACAGTCCATGCGAGATTCAGACATGGCATGTGCTTAGCACAAATCTATGGTCATTAGCATGTTGTTACCATGACCAGTTCTGTGCAGCGCCCTGCTGTGAAGCAGGTGCACTGCTGATGCTCACTGAAGGAGTCATAACTACATTGCTTTGTCTAACAATAATTATGTTTATGTTGACATTGTTTAAATATCATATACAGGCAGGAAAGAAATGGGCAAATTACGAACATAAAAAACAACAGCCATCACATTTTGCGCTTTTGTTAACGTTCATCACTTTTGAGCAGCATGAGGAAGTATTAACATTGTACATGACACAAAGCATGCATTTCAAGTCCAGCTAATCTCACCAAAATTCTGGTTCATATTCACACAACAAATAGTGAATAGTGTTATCTGTAGGTATTATAAGGATAAGGTTAGATTTGTAAAAAATGTACCATGCTGACAACCCAGTGGAGGGACAAAAATCCATTACCACAACAATGAACAACTCCGTCAGGGATTTTAAACACGGTGCTTTAAGGCCAATGCTCTTCAGAACACTCTCCTAAGCAAACAAAAAAAAAATGCTTTAAACGTCCTACATCTGAACAAAACAAATAGTCCCTCTTTGCCATTCCGTGCTGTGCCATTTGGGTAGTGCTCAAACTTTGATCAATTATTTAAAATCCCATCCACGAAATCTGGAGCCCCTTTAGGGAGGGGTGCTGTACATTGACCCACTTATACCAGTAGCCCCACCCACCGTTTGAGCTCCTAAAATGCTACTGACTGCAACACACTTTTTGACATTTGACTTTCCAGACTTTCCCCCCCATGGAAACAAAAGCCATAGAGGGATACAAGTACAGCAGCACAGTTATACAATCTGGCACAGATGCATCCATAGTTCGACTAGTCCATAAAAAGGCAGGTATCTATACTATATTAAAAAGCAGAAAATGTATAATGCAAACATACTATGAATGTTTCAGGCTCTAAAAACTTAATAGGTCATCTTAATCTTAATCTCAAAATAGGTCACGTCGGTTTGGCAAACTTGATATTTTATTCATTCATTTCACCAGTTATTTAATACAGGCATGCCATTTTGCTCTTTACACAAAGCACTTCTGAAAATTGGAATTCATATTAGCCTGGACTCCACAGTGAGATTTATTATTAGCTTAGCTTTTAATTCATCACTTCATCAGTTTCATTCACTGGATTAACACACACACACACACACACACACACACACACACACACACACGTGCCACACACACAGTCTTAGTGCATCACTGGCTTTCCAAGTTGGCGGCGTGAACCCAACCTATCACAGCAATTTAACTTCAGGGTCCAAGCAGAGGTCAGACTTCAGTCCAGATTAAAGCTGGGAGGAGTGTCGAAATGGCATCCGTCACCTACAGTAGCCCATGTTTCCAAACACACACAGCCACAGTTCATGTCTCCTACATCAAATCCCATAGGAAAAACACACCAGACCACTCTGTGTTCACACTTTAGAACCCGGCCGGGACAGTGCGGTAAGTTGATTTGCTGACCTTGACAGACATGCTGACCTTGACAGACATGCCCAATTCATCATTTCAGGTCTCACTGCAGACGTCAACTAATAATAAGCAAGACTCCAAATGCACAAAATCACATTTGGAGAAAGGAAACACTTTCACTGCTGGGGACCGTATGACTACTGTGAGTTAATTATCTGCCATATGCGGAGTATTGTAATGAAACCCAGGATGCAATTAATTGAAATTCATTAACTTTTTTTTTGTTTTGAAGTTACATCTCTGTCGCAATGCTCAGAAGTCCTTGAAAGAGAGAAAGCTTTCATTCTGTTCATTTGATGATAAAAAAAACTATGGGATTGATTTTGCATCAATATAGCAGATAGTATAATGGTGATCTTCGATCAATCATACAGTATGTAGAGCAATTATTAAAACCAAAATAATTTTTAAAATATAACAAAAAGATCTTGATACTTGACAGCAAATATCATGAAATGCTATATTTGGAAAAGTATTGTAAAAATGTGATATCCCCTTTCCGCCCATCCCAACAACATAAAAAAACATATTTTTTAATAATTATATTTATTTGGGATTTTCTTTCGCACACCAGTACAGTTTTTAAATCAACATAATTCATGTTCATAGCTTACCAGTGCCACGTATTTATTAGGTTAGCCTATCTATCTTTTCATTTGAAAGCCAATGATTTAGTGTCCTGCTTGCCGTATGAGGAGCAGGCAACAGGGGGAATGTGGGGGGGGATTTCAGAGATGGGAGTGTTTGCCCCCCCTGTGTCTGGTCCAGGACCAAGGCAGTCTGCCTTACTGTAGCCCAGCGGCACGCAGGACATGCAGCCAGGGCTCAGGGCAGTGGGGGGTCAGAAAAACACAGGGACGTGTGTGTGTGTGTGTGTGTGTGTGTGTGTGTATTTATTAGTGCGTACTGTATGTGTGTCTGTGTGTATACGTGTGTGTGGGCATACGTGTGCATGTGTACAGTATATTTGTGTGTGTGTGTGTGTGTGTGTGCGTACAGTATGTGTGTATTTGTGGTTGCATGTGTGTGTATTTGTTAGTGCATACCGTCTGTGTGTGCGTATGTTTTTGTGTGTGTACACGTGTAACTCTGTGTGTGTGTGTGTGTGTGTGTGTGTGTGTGTGTGTGTGTGTGTGTGTATTTGTATGTGTGGATACGTCTTTGTGTGTGTGTGTGTGTGTGTGTGTGTGTGTGTGTGTGTATGTATGTATTTGTGTGCGTAGGGCGAGGCAAGCTAAAGCATCTACTCTAAAAATGCTCTCTGGGAATGGCCGAGAGTATCATGGCTGGAGAGACAGCTGCGCATTTGAAACACAACCTGTTAGGACAGAGCCATCCCATCTCATCCCGGGGTGCTTTAAACTCTAATCCTACACATAAGGAGAACAAACAAAACACAACCTCCTCTCAGCAAGCATTCAGACAATCAAATCAGCCCAACGAGGAAAAAGGCAAGCATCAGCAAAAGAAAAGCAGACAGAGATGACGGAACAATGAAAACAAAAGACAAGACAAAGACAAAAATGATTCGGAGAGAAAAACGTGGTGGACGGTGAGTAGGCTATGCCTCATCCCGCTTCTGCCAACCAATGAAGCCCGGGCGGACAACGTCAGCACAGCTGAGCTTCTCCTCCTGTCCTGTCATTATCTGCGTCCACGGCGACCACAGCTCAATTACAGTGACTGACACGAGGGCTCGGAGGCCACAAATACCCCACAGCTTCAAAATAGCAAAGACAACAAAGACTGGAATATAAACAGAGGAGTCCGGCACATGCTGCAGCAGTGCCGGCCGGGACAAGACACAGCTTATGGGTCATTCCACGCCAAATCAACCAGAGCCCACGCACTTGCGTCTCAAAAAAATCTGAAAAAAATACCATGTGTGCCTATGTTACCCAGGAGACACTCTGTAAAATGTTTTTGTGCTAAGATCAATACTTTTCAAGTAACAGCCAGTTTTACAGGGGGAGGGGGGTGTCAAATTTGTTCTGCCTCTTTTTTTTGTCAAAGTTCACAAGCTCATTGCTCAAGAACTAGAATCTGTAGGAGGCTCAAATTTTGCAGGCTGGTGCATAAATAGGAATAGTATGCAGTAAAATCACCACGAGTAGTCTGGATGATCCTGCATGGTCATAGCAGTCCCTCAAAGTTGATCAAAATTTTATTGGAGTTTTTGGCTGGGTTCTGTTTAGGCCTTCAGAAGACACATTTTTACTCAACATAGACTCTTGTTTTTTTTTTTCTTATTGAATAAGTAGAAACACTCTCCGAAAAAGCAATGAAGAGAAAAGAAAATTCATCAGGGACTGAACAGTAGACCTCACAAGTTTGAAAAATAAATTTGGATCTCATATTCAGAGCACCCTAACACCTTGTGGGAATATACAAAGATTTTTTAAATATTTTTTTCTATAATCTGCATTACCTCTTCTTTTTAAAAACACCAATTTGACTTGTCTTATGCAAATCTTTCTTTTTCATTTCCCACCCTGAACAAGGGCAAAATGCACCATAGAGATCTATTGAGAGATTTGTTTTGTATAGAGTAACCACTAGGTGCCACTAAAATCACTGAATCACTGAAATTGCCGGGTGGGGACAAAACATATTGATCTCAATGGTGCATTTTGTCCATGTTTAGGGTGGAAAATGAAAAAGAAAGATTTGCATAAGACAAGTCAAATTGGTGTTTTCAAAAAGAAGAGGTAATGCAGATTAACGAAAAAAATATAAAAAAAATCTTTGTATATTCCCACAAGGTGTTAGGGTGCTCTGAATATGAGATCCAAAATTATTTTTCAAACTTGTGAGGTCTGCTGTTCAGTCCCTGATGGATTTTCTTTTCTCTTCATTGCTTTTTCGGAAAGTGTTTCTACTGATCTCAATAAGAGAAAAAAATCAAGAGCCTATGTTGAGTAAAAATATGTCTTCTGTAAGCCTAAACAGAGCCCAGCCAAGAACTCCAATAAAATTTTGATCAACTTTGAGGGACTGCTATGACCATGCAGGATCATCCAGACTACTCGTGGTGATTTTACTGCATACTATTCCTATTTATGCACAAGCCTGCAAAATTTGAGCGTCCTACAGATTCTAGTTCTTGAGCAATGAGCTTGTGAACTTTGACAAAAAAAAGAGGTAGAACAAATTTGACACCCCCCTCCCCCTGTAAAACTGGCTGTTACTTGAAAAGTATTGATCTTAGCACAAAAACATTTTACAGAGTGTCTCCTGGGTAACATAGGCACACATGGTATTTTTTTCAGATTTTTTTGAGACGCAAGTGCGTGGGCTCTGGTTGATTTGGCGTGGAATGACCCTTATGTGGTCCGTCTCACTGATACGAATTTGATTTTTCAGGGGCAAGAGAACAAAAACAAACAGACAACAGAAAGTGGTTTGTCTCTTCTAGGAAAAACTTCACACTGACAAACTTGACACTCTTCAAATCACCAAGAATCACAGCAAATAAAGATTTGCCTGTAGCCTCATTTTTGTACATGAGTAATTCTCTCTCTCCCTCTTTCTCCCTCTCTCCTGTACTATCTTTCTATTCCTTCCTCCCGCCCTCCCTCCCTCTTTCTCTCTCTCACCGAGTTTGAGACAAATGAAGTCATGCCTCCATGCTCATGTTACTGCTGGGGTGTTGGGAGGGGGCGCTTCATTATCATAATGGGAGGCAGACAGTGGCATGGCAGCCACAGGGATTCACATTAACTTCGACCCAGGGGGTCCAGAGACATGTTGCATGTGCTGGAGGTAACCGCATGCAAATCACTGATAACCATAAAAATGTCAAACACAGTAGCATGCTTTCTAAACTTTGATTAATGTAGTAATTTACAAAAAAAAGGGGGAAAAAAGCAGACCATCAAAAATATTCGTAAGGAAGAAAACACTAAATCTAAAATGCTAAACTGGCACAAATGGACATTGTAGATCCCTCTCAAAAATTAATGACCACCATTAAGAGAGCCACGTACCCCCCCCTCCAGAAAAAAAAAAAAAAATAACAACAGAGGGTTGCCTCTTCTCTAGGTTGCAACAGTGTGATCAATTATTTACTAAGCTAGCAGGGAGCTAACAGACAATGTGACAGCACAAAGGGGGGTCGCGGAAGAGGGTCCCACAAGTCAGACACTCTGCTTTCATTTGATCATGGATTAGACAGCATCATATGGGCTTACCCATCATAGTGTTCTTTGTGGCTTTCTGTACACCTAGACTGTGTAGCGCTTCAATTTTTTTGAGATAATTACACAGAAAATGTCAATATACTGTCTTTATACTGCCTATACTGGAGCTGGATATTCAGGCTAGAATTAGAAGTAGGGCTCGATCTGAATGGAGACTGCATTTCCTATGCAGCTCTGATGTGAACAGGTCCCTCAGCTCAAAATCAATAAATGTGGAGGGGGGTTACTATTGGTCAACAGACATCATCATCCCTTTTCTTTTTTCAGAGTAGGACAGAAACATTGATCCAGTGTGAGCCTGTTTCGAACACAGCTGCAGACCATTTTAGGGTAACACACCTCGTGCTCTCAGAAAATGCCTTTGCCTCATCTGCTTTTGGCAAATGTGACTTGACTCTACAATACCCACCATTATGCACACCCACTGTTCTTATGATGTTACAGGACAAAGCACTTACTTTAAAAGTCTGAGGAGCCATTTCAAATTCTGACTAAGCAAGGGTAGAGCATGGGCACAGTTGGCTTCAAGCATCAGTAGGAGCACCCTTTCAACTCTAAAACAAAACAAATTAAAATCCCCAAAGAATTTCTACTGCTAAGCACTAAGTAGCAGCTCCAGCCCTGTCCACTTCATCCCTGAATCCCTTCCAAAATAGAATAGCTCAGTTGGCCCTAGCCCTTCTGTATACCCAAGAGTTTTACAGGGCTAAAGCTGCAAGACTGCATTTTTAAAACTTGGCTCCATCAACATTTATGTTAACTACATCCTGCTCTGAGGCCAGACTATTTCATCGTCAAGGAAGTGCACACTGAACTTGTTGGGAACACAAAAGGAGGAAGCGGACGTCATACAGTTTCAACTGGATGACCGAAATATATTGTGTATGAGCACATACAATAAGGGTGTTGCTAGGTGATAAAGTTTCAATAAAGTTTCAAGGTGAATGAATCAACAACATTTTGACAATGTGGACTTTGGGTATGTGGCAGGAAAGGACAGAGAGGTGGGTGTTGCTCGGTGATAAAGTTTCAATAGGTGAATGAATCAACACAATTTTGACATTGTGAACTTACGGTACAGTATGTAGCAGTGGAGGGACAGAGAAGTGGCTTACCATATCCTCCATGTTTTCCTCTGAGCATCTGGAGGGCGTCGAGTTGCCTGGTGAGGGGGACGGCGACGGGTCCGATGGGGTGGAGGAGAGTCTGGCCTCCCAGGCTGCGTGGGGAGAGGGCTGCGAGGGGGTCGCTTGGCTCTCCACGGGACTGGAGCAGAGCTGCGGCTTGCCCAGCGGCATGGAGGCCCTGCGTCCGCTCCTGCTCCTCTTCTTCGGGGGCCCCTGCTGGGACGACGACCGCTGGATCTTCTGGGACTGAGACCTTCTGGCGCGGGACGGCGAGGCTCCACCACCGCCCTCGGTGGTGGTGGCGGCTCCCCGGCGGTTATCCAGGGAGGCCGAGCGGGAGAGCGGCTGCGGGCGGCTGGCCGGGCGATGACGCCTGGGTGCCGGGATCGGGGGCTCACTCTCCCGGGGCCCCTGCTCCACCGGCTGCGGGCGGCCGTGCTTCTCTAGGAGGTGGCAGATGAAGCGGCTCTTCTCCAGCTCCAGCTCCTGCCGCAGGCCTTGCAGGAGCGCCGCCTGCTCCCCGCTCGCCTGCCCATACAGCCTCGACAGCAGCTCTTCCAGCTTGCGGTAGACGCCTCCTCCGGGACCGCCGCCACCTCCGCCGATGCCCCGTCCGCCCAGCAGAGCCTTAACGCTCGGCGCGTCGGCCTTGCCCGAGCCGTCGACGGCGCGTCCGAGCTCCTCGGCCAGGAGTCGCTGCAGTTCCCGGGCCTGCCTGACGGCGGCGCTGCTGCGCTCCCGCTCGCGGTCCCTCCAGCGGCGCAGCTGCCGGACCTCGGAGGCGCGCTCCCTGCCCAGGGCCTCGCGCTGCTGCTGCAGCTCCAAGGCCTTCTGGCGCTCCTGTCTGGAGGTCAGCTCCCGCAGGGCGCGCTCCCGCTCGTGCCTCCCGTCCTCGCGCGCGCGCCGCAGCTCCAGCGAGAACTTCCTCTGGGCCTGCTTGTGGCGGCAGCGCTCCACCTCCAAGGCGGCGCGGAGCCTCTCGATCTCGCGCTCGGCCTCGCCGGGGCTGGCGCAGGAACGCGTGGCACAGCTCGAGCCCCTCTTGGAGGAGAAAACCAGAGCGTTACCCCTGTCCTTGCCCATGGTTGTTGTTGCCCCCGGCTTGAGGCCTTAGTACAAGCTGAAGGGGCAAGGCACTGAAGAGAGAGCAGCTCACTCTGGCTCAGGCGGCAGGCATGCAAACAGGTGGAGGAATGGAGCTCATGCAAAAGGGTTATGGAGGTGAAATGCAAACGCATGCACATGCAGCAGTTAGAGGACTGATGCACTGAAAAGAGCAGAGATGAATGAATGTCACAAGTGGCAGTGGAGACATGGACTCACATTGATTAACAAAATAATAGATTGGTAAATTATGGCAGTATTATCTTGTAAAATAAAAAGAAATGTATACATGAGTATCAACTGCGTCAGTTACTTGCAGTTCATTCCTAATAATGATAATATTCCCTCTAAAAAGGGCTTAAATGGAGGACAATTGAAAATCAACTGTGCAATCTGTACATCAATCAGCTGTACATCTCTGCTCTGGCTGATCTTTTAGGTTATCAAGATATCTAGATACTCAGACATCTCTATTCTCTACATGGATCACCACTGCCTTGCAAACTAGGCGCTTTATTGATGTTCCATAGCAGCACGTTTAATATCCAAAAGGAAATAGCATCGAGTTGCCGTCCGTCTGGCCATTTGGGTGTTGGTAAGTTTTAGTTATTATGAGCTTTACACGTTTCACCTCTCAAAAACTGAAGACAACAGAAAAGGGCCTGAATACTTTAACAAAACTACACAATATATTGAAGTTAAAAGGTTAACACTGCCAGACACGCCTGTCAGTCGAAGTAAATGCAAGTGTCGCGCGGATAATAGCTTGGTTTTAGAGGATAAAGCTAATGTGGCTAGCTGGGCACCTAGCCTCATCTCATCTCGAGGTTTTAAGAGGATTCCTCGAAACGTGACATAGCGGCTAATGTTCCTATATTTGCATGCTGAGGATGTTACGTGTAATTTTATACGAGCCTTTACATGCACTTTAGTGGAAGATGCACATGGTCTACTGTAGAGCTACCGTTAGGTGTCAGGTAACGTAAAGCATGGTGAGAAAGCCAACAAAACAAACACTTACCTCCCACGCTCGGGAGGGTAGCACAACTTGAAAACCTAGAACATTAGTTGCTTCGGGTAGTCCTCTGATATTAACGTTAACCAATTGTTTTAGAAAAGGTCAATGCAATCTTAGTCAGCTGTATACCGAGAACTGTACATTCTTTTTCAATGAACGCACGGCCAACATCCGTAGGAGGAGGCTACTAAACACCAGTTGCTCCAGGCACACTGCTGTCCAGCTGACCCTCTTCAAGGCGTCCCGTCATCAATATGACTGAAGGTGTATTCGCCGTGACAAGAGCGCCTACCTGCGGCCGTTACGTGACAGTATCCTAATACAATGGTTTGCAGTTTATTGTTGGAGAAGCTTTTAAGTACATTCATACAAAACAATAATAATGATCATTTTAAGAAGTGTAGGCTAGTTGGCCTATTATAGACACCATTATTAGCCATAGCGGTACATTTTTAGTAGACTAGAGCCTGCGGTTCACAGTTAACAGCATGGCCCACCAACAACTTGGTGAAAGGGTGGACAGGCCTATGTCAAAATATTCTCTTATCCCTTGGCAAGAGGTTGAGTGAAGGTTGAAAGGTTGAATGAGGCTACTGTAGGCTACAGTACATTTAAATTTAGACTATTCAAATCAAGAGAGAAAATGTCTCTCAGCATATAAGCCAATACTAGGCTATATCAAAGTGTCCTGCAAGAGACTCTTATCTATTACATAGAAGTCTGAGAGGGGGGCCTAACAGAAATATTTTTCTTAAAGCTTTAAAGCATTATCAAACAAATAGAACAATACACATCCATATTTATATGCAATTAAACTGATTAGTTATATAGTTATCTAGTAGGTTTTAACAGGAAAATAATTCCTATAAATAAAGTCTGTAATCCTTGCTGTAAGCCTACCATCAATATAGAATGTGATCTGTACTGTAGATCAACCAATGAATGAGTTTCATCACTTACAAAATTAAACAGCAATTTGTAAAATACATAAATAAAATAAATAAACAATAAAACTATTTCTTATAAATAAGCTTTTGAATGCTTCTTTAAGAAGTAATTCCTTGTTCGTGTGTTGTTATTAGCCTGTGGCTAGTTCAAGGACGAGTCTTAAACGACTTGGCTAATAGAGTACAACGGAGGAATGCGCTACACTACAATACTTCTTCACAATCCACTGAATTTATTAACCATTATTGGCTAAAATATTTATGAGAATATTATTTCAAGTGACACAGTATGATGGTGTTACCTCAAACCAGGCTATGTCTACTTATATCTGAGTGAGACCTTTACTTTGTTCTTTTAGGCCCTACTGCAAAAAGTATTTTATGCAACATTGTGGTCTTGCACAGCAAAGATTAAGGGTTATCAACAGATTGAGTAAGAAACTACAGTACATATCAAAAATGGCACAAATGCCAAAAGAAAAAAAAACAATCAGATGTTCATTTTAAATTTCACAATCGTGCCCTTTCATGTTCAAACAATTTAAAAGTTGTGCCATTATTAGAGGGTCAATATTTATTTGAAGTTACTTCAAAGGTTATGATTTGAGTCTCAGCCACTACCCGTAATTTCCAGACTATTAGCCGCGGCTTATACATTGATTTAGCAAAATTTCTTCAGTTATGAGGTTAATACAGGGGGACAGTTAATATGGTGTTGTATGATTTTGTTTCTTTTAGCTTGCATAAAACACTGTCCTGCGGCTTATATACAATGCGGCTTATATGCGGGAAATTACTGTATGGTTTGAAGATGTCAAGAAGGGGCCACCGAATTACTGAATGTCAGATCACAAAGCAATGGGGGCAGTTACATTTTGTTACACCAGGTCCTGAAGATACATTGTATAGAGTTTAACAAGAAGAAAAAAAAAAACATTTCACAAATAGAATGAACCTGTTAGTGTCCATGATCTGTCATCAATTTGGCAGCACAAGTGCGCATCCGGTTGTCGCTGTCCCCCTTATTATTGTTTCTGGGACAGGTGCACTGGGGTGTACATTTACTCCGGAACATTCCACTGACACAGGTATATCTCAGCCCTATAGCTCCGACAACTGTTTTGATTTCAGACGTGTGACAGTTGAAACGTGACCTGTCCTATCTTTTTCGCTGCCATCGCTGAGCTATATGTTTTCATACAGTACACAGTAGTGTTGAGTGTCACCGTTGAGAATTTGAGCAAAGTAACATCATCTGCCATTCCCACCTCTGTTTTCTCTACCTCCTTTTTCTCCTCTTTCTCTTGTTTCATCCTCCTCTTTCTCACGCTGGCTGTGTGCCCTGTTTTACCCCATCTGTGTGAGCTTGTCAGGAGAAAAAAAAAAAATAGTCACACACAGTTGCTCCCATTCCACCACCCAAAAGCTTACCTTGTTTACTCACCTGATCGAGATGAAAGGGCGAAATGTTTGCGCTTTATTGTCCTTTTTGTCCTGCAAAGCATTCAATGCTGATAGATCCCCATATCCTCACACTCAGGAAGGACTTAAGTTTCACACGGCTTGGTTCATTTTTACGTCAGGAGCAAATCTCCGGGGATTGGGAAACGGTGACCTCTGCTCTCAGCCGTGTGTTGGGTTGCGTGTAAAGCCCTGGCTTCAATATCTTCAACTTAGTCATGGTGACATTGATGTCAGCTAGATTGAACGTAATGTAGCACAAATGCACACACTTAGCATTCTCTTGAACCTTACAAGTACAAGTATCCTGATATTTTCAATTGAAGTCTTTTTGGATAAAAGCGTCAGCTAAATGAATAGATGTGTATGATATATGATAAATAATGTATATACATTATATACAGTATATAGGGTTTGCACAGAGCAAAGCAGAACAGCTTCACAGTATCCCCAACCCCATTCAATTAAGAGGGTAACAAAAAGGCAAGTCACATACTGTAGGCTAATTAGATTATCTAGATTGCAAGACTATAGCAATGCACAGATTTATATTGAAATTCATACCACATTTTCTCTATTTTAGTACACTGCACCATAAGCAAGGTACAGGGCTGCTTCAAAGTTTGTGAATCCTCAGGCATGGCCAGTTATTTAAAAAAAGAAAAATAAATAAATAAAAATAACTTATTTATATACTTACTTATTTACTTTACATCCAAACACCAATTTGTAAAGCTGACCTTCCAAATAATAGACAGAAACAAAAGGAAGTTATATAATTTTATTATCAACAAAACAAAAGTTTTCAAAAACTCAAAATATAACATTTGCCTAAGTATGTGAACCTAGCTAATTTCTTGTAGCCCCTCCTTTTGCAACCACTAGCTACTTCAACATCTCCAAATGTTGAACTTTCAAAACATGTCTATTGAATTGAGGTCTGGACTTTGACTAGGCGAAACCAGAGTATGAATTCTCCCATTTCTTGATCATTTTGCATTGCTGACAGGGTTGTTGTCCTGTTGTAAAATATATCTCCTTCCTAGCTTCATCTCCCTGACACGTGTTTCTGATGATCAGGAATATGTTGACAGGCCTGAGAATTCATGGTTTCCTGGATGATATGGAGTCCGGGTCTGGAGGCAGAGAATCAGCTCCACACCTCCACATTTCCACCACCATGCTTCACTGTTGAGAGGGCGGGTCTTTTCTTGGTATACAGTGTTGGCTTTCCTCCAAACATGACCTGTCCAGAGAATGGACTTCCAGAAGGCCTCTGAAAGTTGAATCTGGCAGTTCTGTTATTTTTTGAGAGCAGAGGCTTCCTTCTAGCAACCCTTCCATCATGAATGTTGTGTCTGTTCCAGTTTCATTTGATTATACAGTAGACACATTCCAGATGCTGCCATTGAGGTCTGCAACTCTCTACATGAAATGTGCGGGATGACTTTTATTCAATTCATTGTCTTTCTGGTGCATCTTAGTCATGCTTCTGATGGGCATCCACCTCTAATAAATGTTGCTGTGATGTTGACTGTTGAATGGTTAAATGGAGCTAGAATATTTTAGAGAGGATCTTGTAACTTTCCCCAGACTGACGGGCTGTCACTACTCTCTTCCGTATGTCCTTAGACATCTCCTTTCCTCTTGGCATTGTTTATCCTTGTGGGTATGCCTTAGCGCTGCAGTAGTTTGGTGGCTCTCTCTTCTAATCATAACTGCTCAAACAGTTTCCAAAGGAAGTCTGTTTGGTTAGTATGCTTTATTAATTATTTCAGCACCTAAATATATTTTATATGAATCAATTACCTACTTGACACAACGCCTCGTGTGCATGCATGTTCACGCACGTACACACACACACACACACACACACACACACACACACACACACACACGCACACGCACACGCACACGCACACGCACACGCACACGCACACACACACACACACACACACACACACACACACACACACACACACACACACACTGTGGTCTAGTCTCATATCCATTCCCCTGAGACTACTGTGCTGACTATTGTTCTGGATCTGGGCCTAACCTTGACCTTGGACTTGGGTCTCTTGCATCAGTTTTCTAATGTAAATGTGTGTTTGAAAAGTGTTTTAAACTGTACCAGTGATTATTATGATGATTCTGAAGGTTATTTAATGTCAATAGCACCAGCAACAAAATCGTCACCAACACAACAATGTTATAGTTTAGGAAAGTACTGTATTCATTAACTGGAGTTGATTTCAGTAACCTGCTGATTTAACTAAAGTTATATGTTTTATTTTAGATAAAATATCTAGTTACAACCTTTCATCTCTGGATGCCTCATGTAATATGGCACTTAACAAAACAGATTAGGTATACTTTCTATAATTTGTACGATGTATCAGACACCTTCACTCAGGCCAAATATCTTTTATTTGCGTAGACGGGGCCTCCATGCTTGAGGCATATATTGTGCTTCGGCTTGTGTCTTTCTGAATGCTGACACTTGAGTCTGGATCATCTTTTTCACTTTTCCTTGGTCTGTGCTAGGCAATCCATGTGCACCTTGTCAGCTTTGCATTTTGAACTGAACATAAGTACAAAGGTCCTACACCTGTGTTTTGATAACAAATGAAATTTGAGATATTATGTCCTTGAGCCAAATTTTGCCAAGCAAATTTTGAAAAAAACGAAGAAAAACAGATGCAAAAAAAGATAACCAAAGATTATCTTGCGCCACTGTCTAACTTTTTTTTTTTTAAATTATTATTATTATTATTATTATTATTATAGTTTTTAGCTTTTAAAATGTGCAGTTTGAAGTGGATTTTATGTTGCATTTAGCACAGTAAAGCAACTTACAATATAGGACAGAAAATGGGGAGGAAATTACATAACGCTACATCAAACTGGGACAAGTTTTGATAAGAAGTAACAGGTAATGCCACGATGACCCACTTTAAAATAACGTGTTGAATGACAAAAGTGGCAGGATGTGTGTCAAGATGAAGAATTCAGGACTTGGCTTTGTTGCAGTATGACATAACTTCATGCTGAATGGTATGGACATATTCACTTGTCCACTATGTTATGTCATGTTGCAAACATATTACACCATATCAGCTTCTTGTGTTTCCCTTTGCTGCTGATGCAACAGTACACTTTGTCCAGAGTAGGCTACCATTTGTATGGAGAGGAAATGCTAGAATTGTACAGTATGGCCAGTGGATGGCTCTCCGAATAGGCCCCGCACGGTTATTCTCCCAAAGCATCACAAGTTTGGTGGATCCCAAAACACTTATTGAAACAATCTGGCAGATCCCATGTCATTCAGTTTGTGGCATCAACTCTTCTTCATTCAACCTCACCTCTTGTCTTCCCTCTGATAGAGAAGATATAGGATTGAAGAACGACTCCCTTTGGAATTGCGGTATACAGTACTTCTTGTGTTTTAAATATAGTGTAATAAAGCCTGCAATTAACAACACTGAACTTTATAAGAGACTGTCGAACCAGAGTGAAATCAGGAATTCCACAAGGGACTGTTCTCGGCCCTTGTCTATTTTCTTTATACAGGTCTTGAGAGCAAAATAATACAGTGTAAGTAAATTAAATCATAGGTCAGTGATATTGATATTCTTATTTGTGAGTCAAAAGATGACAGATTTCATGCCTCTGACAACATTTGTTAAATTAAACAGGTAGCACTACTTAAACAGGCAACAATGTAGAGTACCTACTTCTCCCCAGATTAAAATGGATGAATAAAATGATGTATGTTATATTGTTGTCACAATGAATTTTGAAGTTTACTGGATGAGTGTACTATACTCACAGCATAGCATCATGTCAATTATGCACAAGTTTTGTATCCAAATCTCACAAAAACTGAAGCAAGCTTGTGTGTCTAATTCTTTCAGGTATTTCCATATAACAGAACATGTCCTATTCTATTACACCAAGCTCATAAGGGGACCTACATAATGTCCTCTTAAAAGCTCTGGGTGGGGATGTTTCGAAAGTCAACACTACCAGCCTGGGGCTATATCTTCAGTCTGAGTTTCATTATGATGCCACATCTACAAACTAGTATGTACTATCCCTAAAGACCCCAAACCTGCATCTCAAAACCAATGATTAAAAAAGGGGATGTCCCGAGAAACCATTTTCATTTTGTCACTTTCGGCATCTGCTTATCACTCAAAGTCTTACTTCCTTCCCGAAAATAAAATTCTCTGTCAGTGCCACTGCCACTCTCACACTGAGCTTCCATATTCAGGACGTTGTCCTGTATCAGCTTCCCGATTTCTGCAGCCGAACACAATCGGCTCCGTTTCTGTTTTCCTCTTCCCTTTGTTTGTTCCATCTTTTTTCTCGTCCTTCCCTTTTTTACGCAACCTACTTTCTGGCAGCAGGGGGCTGCTTGTGAGAAACAGGTTGGGAGAGAGAAAGGGCCAAGGCCACTAATGGTGTGTTCTCACTACTCTGCCAGTCCCACACTCCACTCTGATGGGAGACATGGTGTCTGAACCCTCCACAATCCCAGTGATAGAGAGAGAGAGAGAGAGAGAGAGAGAGAGAGAGAGAGAGAGAGAGGAAAGGAGATTCAAGGGGAAGGGCATGGATAGTTTCAGGGAACAGTCATCGAGGAAGATATATGTATATAGCAGAGATGTATTAGTCATTAAAAGCTGACTTATGTATTGCAGCATTGGTTTACATAAACATAGTCTGTTGGGAAAACTTCTTCTGTGGTCATCCAATTATTAACACTGTTTGAACATAAACAATATCTTTATTAATGTGCATGTAAGCCATTCATTAAACATTTAAGCACAACCAGACTGTCTGAAGGTGAAATGTTCTTTGAGTTTTCCGAGTCGACGATTGTTGTAGCTTCCTGCCGGGGATTATCCATTTGAAACAGAATCACAGTATTTTGACATGCTCCCTGACTTGGCTGGCACCATAGGAGGAGGCCCTGAATTGGCCCTTGAAAACCCTAACAATGGGAGTGGCGCTGCCTGCACGTTTCTCTGTGGCTCAGGGAGGATTAGCCATTTTGGAGGCGATCGCTGTTAACCCTGCGGCCTGATTCAGAGGGGGGGCCTCAGGCCTTCCGCTATTCGTTCAAAGGAACGCTGAAGTGCCACCCCATCGTCTCCATTTTGTTTCTTGTTGTTTTTATATTGACTCTTCATTTTAGAATGTCAACCCTTAGAGTGAAAGAATATGTCTGTGTCTGAGATTGAATACGACATAGGTTTGTTTAGACCATCATCAACACACCGGTAGTTTTAGCATGCCTACTGTGGATTTAGGCTATCCTGGTATAAAGCTTATGTGTTGAGAAAGATGATGAGAGAATCAATTCTGATCTAGGCATCTCAGAGGATATGTGTCCACAAGACTTTTTCTCATGATATGTGATCGTTAAATGCATGATATGATCTGAACTATATCAGAATCCTATAGTGACAAAGAATAATTTCTCCAGCTTGTATTTATGTGTATTTCTTTAATTTTTTTACCATTTCTTGCTACCTTATTTTGTCATAAAGGCAGAAGATGATCTCCTTAATCAAATGATTATCTGAGACAACCCAGAGTCTCAAACAGAATGCCAGCAATGGGCTTACATTTGCAACCTATTTATACCTGGGTTTGTACTATGCATCATTCTGATTTAATGAAGCGCCAGCTTACATGTTCTAGCCAGGTGTGCTAGTGTGACCAGGATAAACTAGAACAAGTCCTGAGTTGTCCAGTTGATTCTTTTTTATACCGAGGTATGGCAGTGATGGTTGCAAAAACAATCAAATAGGAAAGATATTACACCTTTTTTCCCCTCACATATTGACTGCCAGAAAGACTCTCTCTCTCTCTCTCTCTCTCTCTCTCTCTCTCTCTCTCTGTTTCTCTCCCACACACAGGAGAGTGTGTGCATGAGAGAGAGTGGCAGAAAGAGAATGACATATCTCACACCCCTCCAGAGTCCAGACTCACACACACAACACAATCCCTCCCCCACGCCCCACGCCCCATGTCCCCGTGACTGTACACTCCTTTAGATGAGCAAGACGGCACCTTTCGTGCGCGCTACCTGAAACTGGAGATGCCAGGATACCTGTGAAGGGTTGGCTTTCAACTCCTCTCCCCCTATTCTTATTCTGATAAACGCACAGGCAACAGGACATTACCATACAATGCTGTTGTCTTTTTGTTTTACGTAATACTTTAGCGTGAACCAGGTATTTATAGTCACGGAAAGGTGAAGGAGATGAAAAACTTGGTACCTGTACAGCTGGATCAGTGTGTCTTTTTTACTCACTTTTTTTCCTCACAAACTTCCAAGGCTTTACTGTGAGAGTTGGGAAAACTACCCTGTGCAATTCCAGATCAGAGGAGAAGACTCCAGTAGATTCTGCCACACGGGTTGCGGAAATTATCTCATTTCTGTGGTGAGAGGAAGCGCCCTAGCTCTTGATCAGGTATGCTGCTCATGTTTTTCTATCTCTTCTTTGGGGTTTGTGATTTTTGCAAACTCAGAGATGACTCTGAATTTCTATGATTAAGGGCTTATGTCCATGTATGGTCAAAACAGTCTTGTCGTTGTTGATTTGACAGAAAATGTTTAAAATGTGTATAGGTATATATTTTTTTCTTGTATGTGTTATGACACATAGAGCTAGTGGCAGATAATAATAATAATAATAATGATAATAATAATAATAATAATAATAATAATAATAATAATAATAATAATAAATAGGTGCTTTCATGAAACAATTTTACAGGTATAACTTTGAAAAGAATGTGTTTACATTTCTGAAAGTTTCTTAGTCTGTTTTGTATTTTTGTTGATTATATAGATATGAAAAAAAGATAAACTGTCAGATTTACAAGGGCCTATTGAAAACACAGAAATGATAACTAAAGAATTTCAACTTCAAAAAGAGATTCTCCATTGCCTAGAATATGTGAGAGAGTGTTCTGCCTGGAGTTATCTCCCACTTTTCGGGGGTATTTTTGTGGGGCCGAGATCTTTCAGCCATTTCTCTGAGCAGGGAGGAGAGGAGAGGGAGGGGAAGTGGGCCTGACACAAAAGGCGACATTATTCC
>NC_084998.1:8039745-8079745 GCF_963854185.1 Sardina pilchardus
ACTATCTAAGGTGTCAGAGGAGAATCATGAGGAGCTCATGTTGTATATGCACTGTCTTTCCTGATGTTCAACCTTTCCACCTTAAACTAGAATATCTGTCTAAAGTTATTATTTCTGTTTCTTCACACACAAAAGTGATGTTCATTCATTTGTAGTGTTTCAATCTTTCCCATAGATGGTTAGTGTACAGTTAGCGGAATGCATGCTGACTACAGCCAGAACTGAACTGGTTTCCTCTTGTGTGTCAAGCCAGGTCTAAGATTACAGGAAAATAGAGATAGTAGACATAGAGTGCAGTAACGGCCAAGAACCTCCTGTCAACAAATCATTTTGACCAAAGTCTCTCTCTCTCTCTCTCTCTCTCTCTCTCTCATTGCTCTACTTTCTCTTTCCTCATATCTCTCTCTCTAACACTCTCTCACTCCTTGCTTCACTCTTTCTTTTTTCATCTTTCTCTCTCTCTTTCACTCTGTTTCTCTCCATCCCTCCTTCTCTCTCATTTCCTTTGTCTAGACAACAGCACCACAAGTATGACCGTGCCATCTCAAGGTAAGGCATGATCTGGGTGGCAGCCCACTAATACCACACACTGATTTCACTCCTTCCATTACATTACATGAAATCTCTCATGCCCCAAACACAACTGTAACATTTTCAGCTAAGGAGGGAAGAGAACGAGAGGAAAAGAAGGTGGGAGGGAGGGAGACACAGATAGAAAGAGAAAGAAAGAAAGAGAGAGAGAGAAAGAGAGAGCGAGAGATCACTCTGGCCCACAAGGCACAAAAAACAAGGTCGCTTCCCCTTGCTCTCAATTTCCCTAATCCCCTCAATTACTTATTTTGCCGTGCTTGGCCCCTTCCACGTTACACAAGCCCTCGGAGTCATGTGTCTTATTTAGTATTATTTTGTGCCTTAAGTTGGAGGGATTAGACCTATTCTTTCAAGATTCTTGTGGCTATTACCTATCATTATATTAGAGCTACGCTTATCTATTTCCTCCCCTTTTTTTGTTTTTTTTAATCATTTTTTCCAGACGGTAACACAGAAACACACTCTTTGGTGTTAGACAGCGGGAGACGGTAACATTCAGTGTGCCTCTGGGTTGTAACTATATTGTAGCTCACTCGGAAGAGTCAAGGACAGACAATAGCTCAGCGTTATTATCCTCTCTGATGCACACACACACACTCAGACAGACACAAAGACACAGAGAGAAAGGGAGAGAGGAAGGAGAGGGGGGAAACAGGGACAGTACGAATATATAAATAGAACAGCCCAAATTGAATGTCCTTTTAGGGATTATGTTTCCTCTTTTTGCCAATAACATAGAGTTAGACAGTTGGCTCTCCATATAAAAGGATTACCCAGATGACTATAATATAGCATAATACATATGTATAGTATACACACTATATCAACTATAAACTATAATATATATAATACATATATACCTATAATGTCTATATTTTCCTCTTGTTAACCCTTACTTGTCTGATGTCCCCTTTTCCCAGTGCGCCTAATGAACGGGCGGAACCGGTGTGAGGGTCGCGTGGAGGTCGAGTACAACGACACGTGGGGCACGGTGTGCGACGACGACTGGGACATGGTGGACGCCAACGTGGTGTGCCGGCAGCTGGAGTGCGGGCTGGCGGTGGCCGTGGGCAGCAGCTCCCGCTTCGGCCAGGGCGCCGGGCCCATCCTGCTGGACAACGTGGACTGCAAGGGTGGCGAGACCGACCTGGCGCTGTGCGGCAGCCTGGGGTGGGGCATCCACAACTGCTACCACTACGAGGACGTGGCCGTCACCTGCAAAGGTACTGTATTTAAGATTAACCGCGGTCAAATTCCTTGTTTGTTTGTTTTTTTATGCAAATCTGGCCAATAAAGCTGATTCTGATTCTGATTCTGATTCAAATTCACATTCGGATTCAAATTCTGATTCTGATTCTGATTCTAATTCACATTCGAATTCTGATTCTGATTCTGATTCTGATTCTGATTCTGATTCTGATTCTGATTCTGATTCTGATTCTAATTCTGTAGAAATGAGACAAATGAGTGTTACAAATGAGTGTTTCAAATTAAGCTGGAGTTGAGGAGGGGGGGAAGTAGCTTGGCAATGTCACAGTCATAACATAGTCGTAACTTGGTTTCTTGAATGACAGCCTAGTGCACCCCCACACACACATACCCACACCCACCCATCTGTATCCTGAATGCTGTAACATAGCTCCTAATTTGGACTTGTATATAGAGTCCTGTCAAGCATGCTACCCTGACATTGCACTGTGTAGCTGGCACTTGAAATGACTGACTGATGGTGGAAAAGCTGTGTTGGCACTGACTAACCCCCTCTCTGTGGACAGGCACGGCCGTGCAGGAGTCTCGAGGAGTGCTCTTGGAGGCCACCACCCCGTCACACCGCAACGTTGGCTTACGTAAGTCACAACTTCCCAAGGGTCTGTGCGGTCCTTCGCGTCACAAGCGCAGTACAGTTCTGAAGCGGCCGACCTCATTTCTCATGGGAACGTTCTGTTCAGTTATGAGGAATCAAAGACATTTTTCCGCTTTTTACAGTATTCAACGAAAGTGATAGCTGTTGTCCAGATATGCATTGACATTAAAAGAAAGAAACTTCTTTATTCAGTGGTAGCTCTATCCGGGGTACCTAGAGTTTCACCGGCCAAGGGTGACCTCAGAGGGAAAGTGGAACACAGATGTTCCTTAACACTAAACAAAAGCCTGTTTGGTGCTTGACAGTCGTTGATGAATAATGTATTGTTACTGAAACAAAAGTTCAAAGGGTTCTCTAGGATACATCATGCAGACCACACCATGAGAGGGAAGGTCATCCTTTTGTTCCCCACCCTTGTCCTTCCTATAACGCCTCAGGGCCAGCTGACTTGTATGGTTAAGGGCTCTAAAGAAAGTAACATATACCCCCTGGGAACTCTCCAGCCAAGTTACTGAATCTTTATATTGAGGAGTCATTGGGCGAAGTCGTGTTCCCGAGGGAGAGAGCAGCAGGCAACCTGAGAAAGGCTTTTGTTTTCTTCCTGTGTTGGGTCTTATGGGGAAAATCCAAGAGGAAGTGAAATGATTGAAATTTGTCAGGTTCCCGTCACAAATGCATAAACAACTGGAATGGTCCCGATGAGACAACCTGAGAATGGCTTTTGTTTCTTCCTGTGTTGGTTCCTATGGTTGAAAATGCACAAGGAAGCAAAATGATTGAAATTTGTCAGGTTCCCGTCACAAATGCATAAACAACTGGAATGGTCCCAGTGAGACCAGAAAGACTATGACACACAATGAATGGCACTCAAGCTCAGAGAAGCTGACTTGTAAATGTGAGAGCAGAAGTTCATTTGAGTTCAGTGTGCGACAGTAGAGAAAAGTGGAATGACGTCACTCCCCTTTCTGTTGCAGGAGATGGTACCATCCGTCTGGTCGGCGGAGCGAACCACTGCGAGGGAAGGGTGGAGATCTATTACCAAGGCAACTGGGGGACCGTCTGTGATGATGACTGGGGCTTGAAAGACACCAACGTGGTGTGTCAGCAGATTGGATGTGGCCAGGCAGTCGCGGCGCAGAGCAATGCCTACTTTGGCTATGGCACCGGCCTCATCCTGCTGGACAACGTCAACTGCAACGGCTACGAGAGCCACCTGGCCACCTGCTACAGCCTGGGCTGGGGGATCCATAACTGTGGCCATCATGAAGATGCCGGAGTCGTATGCGAAGGTTAGGGGATGCTGTAGACTCTTATTTTGGCACTCCAAAGTCCAATATGCAGCAGAGATGCCAACCTCACACATGTGAAAAACATGCATTGATATTAAAGTTCTTTTAATTTCATACAAAGATTAACTTATTCAGTACTTGCATGCGTGCTTTGTTCACATCCCTCATAATATGCATAATCCATATAATATCCCTCATAATTTGTCTTTACTCTAAAGGATCGGGATCCACTACCACTCTGCCAACTGTGAACACAGACACATTTAACAGAATATTCCTTCTTAACGGGACAACTCCAGGTAACGCTCACAGTTGGTGCACACACTTCATACACAAACACGTGCCAACACATGCAAAGCCTGTGTCTGGCCATCTGGCATCGCCAAGCAACAGGGGAGTTTTTGTGAAAAACCCATTGCCAGGCAACTGAGTTTCTCCATCAACTTCACTGATGCAATACATCTGATTCACCAGCAGAGGGAGCCACTTGAGTCACTGTCCCCTCCAGATCCCTTATCTTTTCAGTGTGTCTTCCATGTTGTGTTCATTTGGGTTGTGGTCAATTTGGTAGGCTGTGAACACCATCTGTCTCTCTCTCAGTCATAGATACAGATACAGAGTCAACATCAACAACAACAACACCAACCACTACAACTACTACGACAACAACCATAAGCACAACAACTAAACGTAAGTGAATCACTGCACACGGCCACTGAAGCACAAAGCAAGCACAGGCACATCACATAGAAACTGTATGACAGTTATTTAGTTTTAATGAACTGATCACACAATGCACAGGCACAGCATAGACACTGTGTGACAGTGAATTAATTTGAATGACCTGACCATGCCATGACGTCTGGTGTGTTAATCTTGAACAATAATTCATAAATGACAGGGCACATTGATGTGTTTAGGTAAGGACAACACAGTTTCTGTTGTTTCCAATACAACAACAACAACAACAAGTTGTGTTATTTTCAACACAAGTTGTGTTATTTTCAACATATTGTGTGACAAATAACAAAAGTAATGTGTTTTGAAACAACACAAACTGTGTTGTCCTTACCTAAACACATCAATTATATTATTTCCCACACATATCCTTTTTGAGAGTGCGTATAAAAGGGCACGAGTGTGACCTTTAATGCTCGTCCTGCGTGTCCTGCTCCTCAGCGAAGCCCACCATCCGCGTGGTCAACGGCAACGGCACCTGCCGGGGCCGCGTGGAGGTGTTCCACAGCAACGTGTGGGGCACGGTCTGCGACGACGACTGGGACATGGACAACGCCCAGGTGGTGTGCCGGCAGCTGGGCTGCGGCCCGGCCATCGCCGCCAAGCAGCTGGCCTACTTCGGCTACGGCTCCGGCCCCATCATGCTGGACAACGTGGACTGCCTGGGCAGCGAGCGCAAGCTGACCGACTGCTTCAACCTGGGCTGGTTCCAGCACAACTGCGGCCACCACGAGGACGCCGGCGTCATCTGCTCACGTAAGCTAAAGACGAGCCCGGCCCGTCACCGGTGTGTGTGTTAGACTATCTGGTGACGAGGAGGAGGAGGAGTGTGTGTGCGAGGTCGTGGAGAATAGAGTGAACACGAACAAAAGTAATGAATATGCAGTGGTGTTTTGTGTGCAAGCAGGCAGTCTTATTCACACACACGGAGACATGCTCTCTCTCTCTCTCTCTCTCACAATTATATCTCAGACACACACTCAAACACATGTACACACACAAAAACTCACAATGGCATTCACACACACGCTCACAATGAGACTCACACAGATACTGTACACACAGACACACACAGCGTCTCTCTCTCTCTCTCTCTCTCTCTCTCTCACACACACACACACTCACACACATCAGAGCATGTGCACGCATCCATTGGCTACCCACCACGTTTGCCATGGTACAGTCCTCCCTTGAGTGATGACTCACTTCCCTAGTCACTCTCCCCGGTCATGTTTTACTCCGAGAGTACCTCCCCACACACACGTATCCCTCCCCCACACACACACGTATCCAGCCCCCCACTCCGACCCCCCCCACACACACCCACTGGCCCACTCTCATCTCTAGGCCCAGCTGAGACGCCCTCGCGCCGCCCTCCTCTCTCCCCTCTCCGCCCTCCGCTTGCCGCTTTCCTCCGCTGCTGTGTGTGTGTGTGTGTGTGTGTGTGTGTGTGTGTGTATGTGTGTGTGTGTGTCTATGTGTGTGTGTGTGTGTGTGTGTCTGTGTGTGTGTGTGTGTGTGTGTGTGTGTGTGTGTGTCTGTGTGAGAGTGCAGAATGCATGAATGCATAAAATATAAAGAGCCACAGTCAGGGAGGATCAGCATCAGCCGAAGCCCGTGGGGCAAACACTGGGCTCTGGGTGGGGCTATAAAGAGTGGGGCAAACACTGGGCTCTGGGTGGGGGTATAAAGAGTGCCACGTGGGGCAAACACTGGGCTCTGGGTGGGGGTATAAAGAGTGCCACGTGACGGGGATACTTAGCCATACATATATGCATGAAAGTGCTCAATGTATACCATTTTTAAAAAAAAAAAAAAAAAGGTGGAACGCAGTTCAGCTGACAAAGTTGGTATAGACTGCATCAAAGCAAACTTGTAAATGAGGTCTTTCAGAGGTTCAGATCTCCTATAAAAAAATGATCTAGCTTTTAGTTATTAGTTAGAGGTGATTGGTGTCTAACGGAATAGATGTCTGGATTACCTCTTCAGCACGAGGTGACATTTTTTTCTATCTCCTGTTTTCAGCGTTCACTGGATTCTTGGGGGTAGCGAGAGACTTTGGCATGACCCTCAAAATGCCCACAGGCTCCGGTCCATCTCAGATGCCCACCACCACCCCTCCACAGGGTAAACCTCCATCTGCTCCCTGATCACACACACAGGCTCTTACTGTCATAGATTAGCATTGGGCTTCGGGATATGGGTGTAAATAGGCGTGTCAGTTTGCTTTTCCTCTGATAGCATGTAATGCAGACAGCCCTGTTTGATGTTAGCCTGAAGCACCAGTAAGTAGCTGCACTTGTAGAACAATCAAACTCTGTCAGACTTTTACAGGCATTTAATGATGTACTGTAATCGGCTCAATGGTGTTTTTTGCCCCAAACGGCACCTTCCAGGCAGCACAGCCTAAAAGGCACTACCTTTTACCATATTCTTAACCCTAACCCCCTCAACCCTCATCCTACCCCTAAATTGAGGGGAGTAGTGCCTTGAAGGCAGCGCTGCCGGGAAGGCACCATTGAGGGTAAATAATACCAAGGACTGATGTGCGCGTTTGAGTTCACAATTGTTAATTTAAAGGGACACTTCACCGATTAGCATTAAGCTTTGAATCTTTAGAAAACCAGTCATGTTTTTGAATGGTCGTGCATCATTTCCTCAGTTTGCCTTGAGATGGGAGAAATACGGATTTCATGTTGGACTTCCTGCTTTCAATGACGTAAAAATCATCATTTTACATCATTGAAAGCAGGAAGTCCTATTCATGGGTTTCATTGAAATCCATATTTCTTCCATCTCAAGGCAAACTGAGGGAATGATGCACGACCATTCAAAAACATGACTAAGACTAAGCTTAATGCTAATCGGTGAAGTGTCCCTTTAAGAGTCTCAATTTGCATCCTGGCTTCCCCTAATGTTTCTTTACTTTAGATCTTTAGGTTTCATTCCATCGAAGTCTGTCCAAATTATATTCACTCTTTTCTGCATTGTGGGGCACATGAAGACAGCATAATAGTGTATGCACAGTCCAAGGGTCACCTCTAGCTGAGGAGATAGGATTCCGTACAGTTTCTGCCATTTATATATCATCCATAATCATATGAGTTCACATAGTCCTCCTGTTTGATGTCCTCTCCCTCTTCTCCCTCTTTCTCTCTCTCCCTCCCTTCCCCTCTCTCTCTCTCTCTCCCTCCCTCCTTCTCTCTCTCTCTCTCTTTAGGTACGGTACGGCTTGTCCAAGGCCAGAATCAGTGTGAGGGCCGTGTGGAGCTCTTCTCGCAGGGCTCGTGGGGAACGGTGTGCGACGACGCGTGGGATCTCCCGGACGCCCAGGTGGTGTGCAGGCAGGCGGGCTGTGGCGAGGCGACGGCGGCCAGGGGCCAGGCCTTCTTCGGCCCGGGCAGCGGCACCATCGTCATGGACAATCTCAAGTGCACGGGCGCGGAGGCCACCCTCGACGACTGCTCCCATATAGCGTGGAACGTCCACAACTGCGACCACACGGAGGACGCCGGCGTCACTTGCTCACTATCGTGATCGCGCCCCCGGCAACGCGCGCCAGGCAACGGTCACTATGTCACTATTGCCATAGCAGCAAGTGGGTAGTGGGGGGAGAGATTCTGACACCTGGACTTGTATACAATTTGTAAATAATAAGCTCACCCTGATCCTCAAGGAGAACAAAAATGACCAAACAATTCAACAACAAAAAACCAAACAAGCAAAACCAACTTATATCACTAAATATGATGAATATATATTCCTATTATGCACTTTATAAATACATAAATAAATAAAATGTAATTATAAATATAAATATATATATACAGTATATATATAAGAACAACACTGTACACATTTTTTTTTGATATACAAAAGAAACCAAAGCTTTAGACTGCCTCTATCTTTGTCTCTGTTTTTCTGCCGAGATGCTGAAATATTTAGCGTACATGCCAGCCGTACCATCCCACATTCTTTGCTGGTTGAGGAAGGTACACTGGAGCAGGGCCATTCATTATTCAGATCCTAGATGAAAGGGCTCCTCCTCCTACCTCTCCCCAACTTGCTGACACACCATCACCACACAGGGCTCAATAACCAGCCTCTATAGGAAAGAAAAAAAAACACAGAGTCAAGGTTGATTCCATTTTTTATGTTTTGTTTTGTTTTTTTGCATTGGGCAGACGGACAGACAGATAGGATGATTTGCACAGTGTGCCCAAGCCTCTGCTGTAGACTCGTCTCTCTAATTTATTTCAGGCTGGAGCTGGATGGCTCCCTGATCAAAGACACTTTCATTTCCTCAGCTTTGAGTTTGAGTTTTTTTTGGTGCCATGTGTGCTGTCTGAGATTCAACACCTGCTCTCTGTAAATAGTCATTTTGGTCCTTTTTCTCTGCAATCCACTGTGGACTCTGATTTCTCCCTCTGCTGAATGTTAGCGAGAGAAATATAGATATATACCCTGCTTAATATGAACTGTTTTCCATGGCCATTAGGATACACTGAGTGAAGTTACCAGAGGGTTGAGGCCGGGGGGCATCATCTCAACATGTGAGTCTGTTGAGCAGTAGTCTTGTGTATAAGAGCCTGCGAGTTTTCTGATGTATTCAACCCAATGCTATCCATGTCATTTTCAATGTCTATGTGGCAACTCAAAAATCTATGTCTAAGACTTCACCAGCATGTACTTTACATCACACAGAAACATCTCTCTAGGCCTTTTCTGTAGTTTTATTTGTAGTCATCAGCCATTTGTTTATGTTTTCAGATAATATTTTTAAGATGTGTATCCAGTGGTATTGGGAAAGCATTTCATTAAGGTGGCAGAGGTTTTAAAAATATGCCACAATTTGCCCCTTGAAATATACCGCTGTGCCATGAAAACGACAAGTTACCACAATTCTGTGGTGAGTGGACTTGTTGGCATTTGAGTCCAAAACAGCAATGGGACAGTGCAACAACTCTCAGGTTAAAAGAGTCGGACTCCTTCATTGTAGACGCCATAGAAATGACCTATGTCCTCTAAAGCTGATCATTTGATAGATGTTGCAATGCAAAGTGGGTGTGGGACATAGAGTACAGTATGCTCACATAAATAGACTTTTGTATTGAAAAGTACTGGTGACTTCCTTGACAATAATAATGTGTGGCATGCCTTCTGTTGGATTTAGTCTACCTGAACATTTACTGTAGTTTTTATCTTGTAAAAACAAATAAAATTTCTGTGGAGGAAAACAAATGTTCGATAAGTCACTCATGATTTGAATTTAGAAATAGATTTTTAAAAGGTTATATCATTATTACAGTATTATTATAGTAATTACAATAAGTTACTGATAAAAGTAGCTGAAATGGTACCAATAGATAGATTATTTCTTTCAACTACTGTGTAGTATTAATAAAATTGCCAGCTGCACTGTAAGTATAGTAAATCCTATCTTGTGTCAGGTGGCCCGTCATGTTGGCATTGCATCGGAGTTAGAAGTCTGTTGGATTTCTGGCTGAAGCATTTTTCCTTTGGGTAAGCCTCGCGTACAGATGAGAGGTCCGGATTACTAGCAGCCCAGCAGCCATTTGGTGTCCTTCTTTTGGAGCCAAATAAATATATAAATAAATAAATCATTCATCCCAAAACAGCTGCTCAGAGCAATGTCCTGCTCGGCCAAGAGAAAGATGGTGTGTGTGTGTGTGTGTGTGTGTGTGTGTTATGCTCAGTTATCTTGCATGTGCTGTAAATAGAGACGACTCTTCACAATTTAACATACAGTAGCTGCATCTGGTCTATTACAGCAGGTCTAATGAGGGCATGTGTAGTCAGTCAAGTTGACAAATGAACAGACCTGAACAGTGACAATGTGGGGGAAAAAACTTGTAGTTGGCGAAATAGAAACATGTTTGTACAGTAAGTTTCTTTGACTTTTAAAATCCTACCTCGCCATAATTTACCACTAATACAACTTGATATAACCATATACACCACGCTGCATAGACTACTACTAGTGAGACTGGTATGACAGCAAGGTGGATAGGGCAAACTCCAAAACATTTCTATGAAAAGTACAAGGCCCAACAATTACTTAAATTATTGACACCTGCATCCCATCCAAGGGACGCTGCATTGTTACATCATTACGCAGAGGCACGCCTGTTCTTTAATGGTGACGCAATGAAGAGAAAGTGTACGAAGGGGGAGGGGGTATCCCACTGGAGTCGGCACGCGCAGACAGCAGGGTGAAGCCTCAGCAGCTAGAAGAGCCCGTTGCATTTTTCCTGCAAACCAAATACCAACAATTATCTCCACTTGAACATTTTCTGTCAAAAGTGTAGGTTAACGTCTGTATTTTAGACATTTAAAATGGTTGACCGTGAGCAGCTGGTTCAGAAAGCCAGGCTGGCTGAACAGGCAGAGCGGTATGACGATATGGCAGCTGCCATGAAATCGGTAAGTTCAGCTGAATCATATTTCTGAATGTATTAAACGTTTATGAGCTGGCTTTACAATTCCTTCTGTGGTTGTGTCTCACTGAATTTATATTCAGCTGAGTACACTCATCACAATGACATGTTAACGCTATTTCATTCATCTATTTCATTTCTTGTCAGCTGTCAATTGACTACTATTGACTAACAGTCCACATTTGATAGCGTGTTGGTCTTGTTAAGATCCTGTATGTTAAGTCAAATGCATGGTAGATTATTTTAACTAAGGTCAGCTCTCTATATCTCAGCACTTTTATGTTGGGCCTATATAGGGAATGCAAACTAAATCGGTTTAAATCACGTCAGTTTTCAAAACTGAGCACATCATATTCCTGGTAGTGGAAAGATCTGTAGGCTCTTTTTATTTTGAGTAATTGTTGCAGTATTGAATGCAGAAGGGTTGTAAATTTGACAAGAGAGACAACTAACGGGGAAAGCGGACGAATGCAGACTGTTTGATCTTGGGGCGGTGCCTTTTGACAGATCTTATTGAATTCAGCAACATGGCCATAGGAGGTTTCTGAAGAGAGACTACAACAGAGGCAAACAAAATGAATAGGCAAATTAACCCTAAATAGTCACGAGAAAGCACATTTTCAATTGACCGATTATGGCGACATACAGCCTAATCAGACAATGTGCAGCTTCTGTCAGGCACTTGTTTTATGATCTGCCACTGAACCAGACAGCAGCGCGAATCAGTGATACTTTGATTCACTAGGGGAATAAATGGCAGCGTGCCGCTCCTGGTTTTCTGAAAGAGACACACTCCCTCGACCACGTACTATCAGCCCTGTATTTGTCACACTGAAAACATGCAACTACGCAAAGTGTGCGCTGCCCTCAAATGTACCCATAGAGCGCACCGTTGACAAGCTTGCCATGCACTAGAGCAAAACGTAGGCTACGCCGCACGTTGTATTTCTGAGACAACTCCCACTGTCTGATGCCCACTGTCAAAAACGTGGGTAGCAGACATCCACCCGAGGCTATCGGTGGCAGTTGTCATATTGCAGCTTTTGTAATGAACGGGTGTGTGATAACGTTTGGCATACTGTACGACTACTCGCTTTCTCGACCTCCGTGGAAGAAGGCATGCAGGTTCGCTTCCACAAGGCGTGTCGCAGAGTGTGCCAAGGTGCAGTGCCCGTACTGCACCATTTCGTCCGATCCAGCTCTCCAATTTATCAGCTAAGCAGATGTGGGAGCCAGTGAGAAATTGATGTGGGTTGAGAGCAGCTTTGATTTGGGAGAGGTCAGTGTAGACTACCCATACATACTACAGTTAGTGTTCAGACGTGCTGGGTGTTGAGCCCTCCTCCTGTCTCACGTATAAGGGAAGCTTACAACTTCAACTGTCATATCATATCATTCATTACATGTTGCAGATGCAGAATGATAGGGATATCATTCCAATCAAGACCAATGAAATCCTCTGATCTGATCTGACCACAATGAGGCGTGACAGTGGTTGTACAACATTGTACAACTCATGACAGTGTTTCTGCTTCAGGGAAACCAGCTCTGTCTGATCAAGTCCACCAAAGAAAATGAGTGTAATTTCGTCGTTGAGTCACAGAGTTGAGGTGGGCACGGAAAAAAGAAAATGCCTTGTCATTCTGTTGAGTCTTCAGAAAGCATTGATTGCTTTGACGTGTGCACGCTGCACAGGCAATTAGGGGGATGGGCGAACGCCACAGTGCCTCTCCATGCCAAGCCCACCGCTAATTTATCGGCAGTGCAGTCAGTGCAAGTAGCATCTCTCTGTGTGCTTATGTCTCGGCCCTTATCCTCACATCTCGCTTGTCCTGCTCCTGTCTGTAGCCTGGCACAGTAGCTGTGGGGTGGGGTCGGCAGGAAGGGAGCTCTCTTGACAAGGCAGGTGGTTTGGAGGATCAGATTTGGCGTGGTGGGGGTAGTAGGCAGCGCTACTACTAGGTTGTGAGTGAGTTCACTGGGTTGATAGTGATGCTGCTGCCATTTCATATAAATGTAGGCTAAATAATATGTATATAATGTGAATGTGTGTATACATATACAGCACATATATATACACATAGTGTGTGTGTGTGTGTGTGTGTGTGTGTGTGTGTGTGTGTGTGTGTATAAATATTATTATTATATATTATATATATATATTGTGCCTTGTCAGGGTAGAGCACCCTGACAGACAGGGCCAGTCCCTCACTGCAGCACAGGCCATATGGGGTGTGTCTGTCTGGCGTCCTGGCCGCCAGCCCCAGGCCATCTCACACCACTGCAGTCACTCTCCCCTCCAACACCCTTCACCAGCATCCTGACTAGCAAGCGCCCCGGGCTACATCAGCAGTCAAGAGTCTACACCCCGCCAGTGCTGCTTGATGGGATTATAATATGGCTGATGGATGATTGTGGTCTTTTTCGATCACAGCGATCACAGCGCAGTGTCTTTATAACTGCGGTCTAGATTGAGTGGTGCCTGAGCCTCTTGACAGAGCCCTGTTTGTTTGATTTTGACTGATGACTGATATAATCTTTTGTTTGAGAAACAGAACCATCAGGTGGGTCGTTTTCAAATCTACTTAGAGCTTTTGTGGCCTGCAATGCCTTGGTCCTGGGCCAGTTACCTACTTACTAGCAGACTAGAATGGACTTCAGGGCTGTGGTGAGAACATTGCTATTGTGCTTTGACCAATAACACTGAACAAGAGTGCTCAGAGATAGCCATTGAGTCAACTGATAGTCATTGAGAGACTATTCAAGATCATAGATCATTTATTAGTGGTAGTAGTACAATAAAGTCTTTGGGAAACATAACCCTGGTTATCGTAGAGGGGTGAACAACCCTCCTCTACCAAAGTTCCGTTCTCAGTTTAGGTCTCCAGTTTAAGGCCAAGCTGCTTAATCAATCTGGCTGGGTTCCACTCTGTGTCATTAGGATGTGATCTCGCTTTTTGGCACCGGCTTTCCCTCCGGCCGCGCTCATTCTGGGCCACGTTTGGGATGTGCCAGGCAGGACCGTCTCCGGGGGAAAGGTCTTTCTGTGCTTTAATCGGAAAAGATGGAACTCCGGAAAGACGGAAAAGTCTGAGGCAGCGCGAAACGATGACTTGATGACGTGGATAATAATGGGTAGATACGCCATATCCTACCCCTGGGTTGTATATCATGCAGCCACACACACACGCTTCCCCTCCTGAAGTAGAACCGCTGACGCCACTTAAAGGCACGGGGGTAGAGATGCTCCCCCCTCACGTGTTTTCTAGTGTTAATCTTTCATGGGTTTTTTATTTTTAGGCGCATGTTAAGATCCCGCAGTGTAAAATCTTCTAGTCACTAATGGTTATATAACAACAATGAGGTGCTTGAAGCAAGAACCCTCCACCCCCACCCCCATCCATTGCATTTGCTGAGTCTTCGACCCGTTGCAGGAGCCATTTCTGCCCCCCCCCCTCCCCCCCCCATCTCACCAGTCCCTCTGCACTCACTCCTTTGACTACTCCATCTCCTAGTACACTTTGCCCATGGCCCTGGAGAGTGTTCGTTGGGAAGGGTTGTCATATCGGCTTAGCAGGAGGGAGAGAGGGAGACAGTGAAAGAGGAAGAGAGCCAGCAAGAATATAGACCCTATTAAATAAATAAAAAAAAATATATATATATAGAAAGAGGAAGAGAAAGAGAGCGAGCCTGAAGACGCAAGTGCAAGTTGTTGGGGGTGAGAGAGTGACTGGGAACAAGATACGATTCAGTCATAAGAATTAAGGCTGGGGTTTAGGAAGACTGTAGAGTCTTTGGGAACAGACAATAGGGAGAGTGATTGCTCAGGTGAAACAATCACAGACACTAATCTGATTGCTGTTTGTTTATCTGTTTGTTTGCTTGTTTGTCTCCATGCCAACCTGCAAATCTAGCGTTTGTCCGCCAGACAACATGCATTTGGCCTAGACTTAGACTATATTTGTGTGGCTAACTTTCACTGGAGTAGACAGAGTACACAAATCCCTCAAGGCATAGTCCTAATTTTAAGAGACTCTGCTCTGTGTCAATCCCAGCTGGCTAAATATTGTTGGACTGTTGCGTTTGAGCTATAGTAAAGCCTATTGTAGATGACAGGGGGGAATTATGGGATGCATCTCAACGGTTGCTACCCGGAGAGAGAACAGAAAGCTCCTCCATGATCAGCGCTACTGTCGGTCCTCCTTCCAGGTGCCACAGTGAAGGCCACAGGCATGTTTTGCAACCTGTTTCTGAGGTTATCAGACAACCCCGCCCTGAGGTGCACTTTGCTTCGCAGCAGCAGGGAATCGCCCTGGTGAAGATGACAGCTGGTAGGCGTTGGTTTGACACTTGGACAACTCCCATCCAATGGGAATGCGTCCACACAGGGTAGCTAAGTGCCGGATAATCAGACAACAGGGTGAGATGTTGTTTTAAACTCTACATGTTTATAAGCATGTAATATGCACCATCAACCAGTGTGCACCTACAGCTCTGGAAAACATTAGAAGACCACTGCACATCTTTCTGATGTCTTCCTATGGCTGCTGCTGACTGCCATTCAAATGAGATGACAGTCTTATTCAATTGCAGTGGTTAATTTTGAGTATGACCGTCAACTCATTCAAATGTTCCTCTAATGCATGTTGATCAAATAATGCTCATTCTTCAGACTGCCTGATGGAGCTATGCCCAGTCCTGTCAGGTCACTGTGTGCACAACTGTCCATACAGACGTTGCTTTTTGCTCTGAATGAGACAGTTTTGTACTGAGCCTGTAGAGTGATGGCTGTTGAGAGACACTCTCTCAAAGACGACCCGTCTTGATGATGGGTGATGCGTACTGCTCTGACACACACACACCCTATCATGTGACCAGGTCGCCGTCTCTTTTGTCGTACTTATCTGCGCCACTAATGCCACTGTGCTAGCTGTCCCCCTTGACTCAGTGCTGTATTGTTGGTATACTGTATAAACGCACATGGACCTTAACCCTCATAAAACAAAAGTGTCCTCCTTCCCTCTTCTGTTTCTATCACTGCTGCGGGTCCGTAGTCCAGCCAGGCACCTGACCCGGATGATGCAGCTCACCTGAAACAGTGCCAGCTAGAGCTGCTCAGAAGGGTTGAACCCAGGTGTGACAGGTAGAGGATCCTCAAAGCCCTGGGCAGCCGTTGAGTGACACGCCGTGTGTTGTACTGAAGACTGGCGGTGAAGTAGGCCAGATAAGATTGCATTCAGTGTGCCAAGCAGAGAGGAAACTCCGGCTCGCGGTGACGTGACTATTCACACACTCGCGGCCCCGTGGCATAAGAGGTCATCTTTTCTCGTAAGCGCTGCTGCTCCTGCTGCTGCTAACTGCTAACTGCTAGCATTGCTGCTACTAGGAAGCTTCTGAGGGGCTTCCCTCCTCCTCCAACACCCCCCCCACACACACACACACACTCTCATCATACTCGTTCCACACACATGGAGCCTGCACTCCCCTCCCCCACCCTCTCCACCTTTCCCTCTTCCTCCATCCCATCCTTCACTGGCTCAGGCCACATCTCTCTCTCTCTCTCTCTCTCTCTCTCTCTCTCTGGCGCTGCTGGAGAGACACTATGGCCAGTAGCAGGAGATTGTCTGTCCTCTCAAACAAAAGCAGATTGCCTTGTTTCCATGGAAACTTGAGATGGCGTAGTAGTGCTAGACTGCACTTTGACCACTCCAGCGGTGCACCGAGGTCTTAAGTGCGGAAGAGCCGGACAGGAGCGAGAGCAAGAGGAGCTGGCAGACGCAGCATCAGACACACAAAAGCATCTGAGACACACACAGCACTAATGACCTGTCTCTAACTCCAGCCATTCTGACATGAGTCGCCCCGTCATTGTAGTACCTCATTGATACCGCTACTGCAGTCTTTGTGTGTGTTAGGATGCAAAGACTTGACCTTTTATGACATCTTTTTCTTTCAGATGATGTGACAATATGGCATGCGCCCTCTGTCAGTGGCGAAAAAATTGACATTTTTTGGTGAGAGATGGGAAGGTGATCCTTTCATGTGTGTTGGAATGCATGTTAAAGGAGATAAGTCACTTTCTAAACAGACCGAATTCACAGGAAGCCGTTGCTGAAAAGGGAGTAGCTAAGGTTTGAATGCGGCGTTATAGTTTTTGTCATCTTAACAGTGTACTTTGTACACTGGAGTGAGGTCAGATGACTTGTAATGTGTCGTTGTGTGGGTGGGTGGGGAGACATTGATGTGTTTGAGTGTCACATGAAGCACAGCGCATAATAACAAGGACAGGAGGAAGGCTGGATAGAAAAAGAGAGAGAGAGATAAAGGGAGAGAGAGAGAGAGAGAAACAAAGAGAGAAAGACAGAGACTTGGAGTCAGTCGTTTCTCCACCCACTCCCGATCTGTTAGATACACAGAGCCTCCACCCAAAGCTAGTGCTGATTCAGAAAATGCTTTCGCCAAAAGAAGCTTGTACTGTACGCTGCTACCATTTGGCTTTAGGCTCTGTGCTCTCAGGTGCCAGGCAATCACTATAATCAGCATGATCAGTTAATTCAGACACAAAACGCTGCAAATCAGCCACAAAGATATGATAGAATTTAGTTCTGTAATTATAACACACATAAAAGTGTATCTGGAATATCTCCTTATCAGTGCTGTAAAAGAATATGCACTTACCTCAAAGGTCCATTCTAGACCAATAATATAGCAATGCTGACAAACTAACCATTAGGTCCTACATTCTTTCTAAATTGGATTTTCCCCCAAAAAATGGCTGCATGTATTTTCGGAGAAAGGGTTATCGGTACTTTGATGGTCAGCTCAATACTCAGGCATATTTTAAGACGCATAGTCAAAAGGCGCTGTCACTGTGTGTTTTTCCCTGCTGAAATGTCAGTCAGGAGGAAAGCAGCTTAAAGCAAGTAATCAAGGCAGCTTAATCGCTTTCTGTCTTTTGTCCATTCAGGGTTCACCAAAAAACCCCTGGGAGCTAAAATGGCTTTTTGGGCCTGTCTGGTAGTGGTGTTCTCACAATCACAAGTCATGGTTTGGTTTTGGTTAGGCTACATGTGAGGGGAAATTGCTGCTTTGTCTCATAGCGATCTCTGTCTCCATCGTGTCCATTGTTTTGTCCATCAAGTATATCTTGCTAACACATGGTGATCGCATAGCCATGTGGCCAAGTATTTGTATCAAAAATGACTTGTTTGTGGTACTGCTTTCTTGTTCAAATTGGCGTGTGTAGACTACTGCATTACTGGCATTTTGTCATTCAGCTGTTACTGTCATGTAGTGTTGTCATGGTTACCATTGTGGAAGATGTAAAGTGTGCCGACAAACATTGGACACCTACCAGACAATCAGAAAGAAGTACTCCATAGTGTTGTGATTCAATTTTAAATCACAGACACATACAGTGCAGTACTGGTTTGAGCGAGGTCAGCATTGTTGGACTATAAAGGATGCTCAAAGGACCCAGCTATCCCATTGTTGAAGCTTTAGATAAAGTGTAAACATCTTTGACAGCAAAATGATGTTTATTTCACATGGCTGAATAGTCTGTGATATGACTCAGCTGTAGTCCAGTCATACAAAGGCACTCTACCAGGCTTTGGGTGTTAGATTAAGTCCTGGGTGGCGAACCCAGACACTTCAGGTTGAGGTTCACTTTTGTTAACAGAGCATCAACCTTGGGCTGAGGAAACCGTGTGTTATGGGGAAAAATAACTCAACAGTACTCATTTAATGTTTGTGGTGATACAAGAGATGTACTGTAGTATTGCAGGCTTACCAAAGAAATAACTTCTTCAGTCGTTTTACCAAGCGTTGTACAGTACCAAGTGTTTTTACCAAGTTGCCAGTACCAACTGTGCTTGCCTCACAGTAAAATGCTGACTTGTCATAAAAAACATTCCCGTTGATGTGTTACACAGTAACAAGACAGAGAGTACCTCTTATCCTATCATTACCAACAACTGGGCATGGCAAAACGAACACTTATTCTGTACGAGTAGTACTTATTGCTGCACTAAAATGTCCTCGACGCACCGTACCTTGACTCTTTCATCTTGGATAAAAGCGTCAGCTTAACGACTAAAGCAGCATTCACACCAAGAACGACAACTATAACAATAACTATGAACGATAACATCCACACTGGACAACGTTAAGAAAAGTCTCCCCTCGTGTTAATGAACGTGATGACTAAAACATGATGGGTTCTGACTGGCTGTTAGCTTTTCATCATTCTCAAAATCGCTCTGAAAATGATCCCCAACAATATCGTTCTTCATGTCGTTATCGTTCTAGTTTATGGACGTTGTCATTCATATTAACGACAACAATATTTGTTTATACAGTAGTTGTTGTTGTATTTATCATTCTTGGGGTGAACAGCCCTCAAATGTATAAATGTATTAGTTAGCCTGGTGTTAAAACAGCGTGGCCTTTTGTTTCTCCCCGTTGTTGTGTTTCAGGTGACGGAGCTGAACGAGGCGCTGTCCAACGAGGAGCGGAACCTTCTGTCGGTGGCGTACAAGAACGTGGTGGGCGCCCGGCGCTCCTCCTGGCGCGTCATCTCCAGCATCGAGCAGAAGACCTCGGCCGACGGCAACGAGAAGAAGATCGAGATGGTGCGGGCGTACCGCGAGAAGATCGAGAAGGAGCTGGAGGCCGTGTGCCAGGACGTGCTCAACCTGCTGGACAACTTCCTGATCAAGAACTGCGGCGAGACCCAGCACGAGTCCAAGGTCTTCTACCTGAAGATGAAGGGCGACTACTACCGCTACCTGGCCGAGGTGGCCACCGGCGAGAAGCGCTCCGCGGTGGTGGAGTCGTCCGAGAAGGCGTACAGCGAGGCGCACGAGATCAGCAAGGAGCACATGCAGCCCACGCACCCCATCCGCCTGGGCCTGGCGCTCAACTACTCCGTCTTCTACTACGAGATCCAGAACGCGCCCGAGCAGGCCTGCCACCTGGCCAAGACGGCCTTCGACGACGCCATCGCCGAGCTGGACACCCTCAACGAGGACTCCTACAAAGACTCCACGCTCATCATGCAGCTGCTGCGAGACAACCTCACGCTGTGGACGAGCGACCAGCAGGACGAGGAGGCCGGCGAGGGCAACAACTAAACGAGCCGAGCCGATTTTAGGGGGCAAGAAATGGTCAACGCCCCAGTTCCTAACCGTTTAAGAGAAAAAAAAAGAGAAAAACACAACACGCGTGCTCACAACCTTCAACAGCAACAAGAGAACAAAAAAAATATGAAATAAAAGTAATAAAAAATTTAGGGTGGGAGCTGGTGGAACTTTTGTCAGTCGTTTGCCAATGGTAACCACTCAGAGTGCAGTCTTTTCTTTTTCCACGAGTTTGACGTGATCGAAAACAAAAAGAGAAAAAACAGCAGAGGAGTATGTGTTAGGAGAACATGGAGTGATCATAAATAGTAAATGGTTAGCATAGTGAGAGAAAAAAAAATACCCCTTTCTTGATCTGCAACGTTTGCCAAACCAACGCTATGAGGAGAGAAGTGTTCCAGTCTGTCAGTAGCCTACTAAGTGCTGAAGGGTGGACAGGCACCCTCAAACTGGCATAGGGACTGTTCTTGTAGTGCAAAACGTGCTAAAAGTGGAGCTGCTTTATTTAACTCGTGTGATTGAAAAGGAAGCGTTTGAAAAACATCCAAGTCATTGCCAAAGCTTGGGCAAAACACAAATCCACACGTACACACACACACACACACACAGGCACGCACATCTACACACACGCACACACACACACACACACACACACACAGCATATGTTAAGAAAAACTTGAATGTCGTTGCCTCACTAAAATAACAGGACGGTTGTGGCTAGCTGTAGGCAAGGTAGCTGGTATCTGATGTAATGTGGACATGTGGAATCCAAAGGGTTCCTAGTTCAGTCACTTCTTGTTTGAAGCTTTAAACTCAGCCAATCAATACAAACCACAACTCCAAAATTATTATTATTATTATTATTATTATTATCATTATTATTGTCGTCAAAATTTTGGGCAAATTAGAGTAATATAACGAGACATTGCATCAAAGTGGTAAGGTACAAAATAAATAAACTTGAAAAGAAGAAAAAAAAACGTAGCCACTGCAATTAGACAAATGATGTTTGCCACAAAATATAGCCTACAGTAGTTGCCATCAAACTCAATCTCAATGAACATGATTCTACTGGAACATTAGCCTTTGTTGGTAGATGATGGTATTGGAGAAAAGAGCTCGAGTTAAGGAAAGTGGAAGGTGGTCTTAAAGCAGCTTCGAGGTTTGTGATTTTTCTTTGTTTTGTGTTGATTTCTCTTTTTTAATTTTCAAGAAATGCACTTGTCCATTATACTGTTTCTCAGTGTGAGATGATTACTGCTCCAATAGTCTCTTTACTACAGTATCGTGCATGCTGGTGATGTATTTATATACAATAGCTTGACTTTATTAACTTAAAACTGTAGATGTTATGTATTCATATAAAGATGAAATGACTAGAATAACAGCTCAATTGTTTTCTATTTATTACGTTTTATTCAATTGTTTGAAAACTATTTTGAATTCGTCTTTTTCTGCTGGGTTAAGTACACTATACTAAAATAGTAATTGTTGACCATCAAACAATCTGTTATGGATTTTTTGCTACAGTGACTTGCAATTATTGTATTTGGATTTTATGACGCAAAAAAAAAGGAAGCTTAAAAAGAATACAAAAAACAAAAGACAAAAAGGAAAAAATTATGACACCAGTGTTAGCCGAAACGTATTGTCTGGTGTTTGTCACAATGTAATCACGGTTACGTTGTTTAATGATTAATGTTCTTAGAATGATTTCTTGGTGTGTGCTTTTTACCGTCACGTCATGTAATGAGATATTTAAGACTGAACAGTGTTTTGTTCTTCAGAATCAGTGCTCCTGCTAGGATCTCACTCACGGACCATTATTTGTTTCTAATACTTTAATTGCTTTTTTTTAAAGAAAATCATTTTTGTTCTTCCTTCTTTTTTTTTACTTTGATCTGTCTCCTGAAATCTTAAATGTGAGTCTTGTAGAGATTGCACACAAAAAAATATAATGATAATAAAAAAAAAACAAATAACTGAAACATGATAATGTTCATCTAGCCACATTTCAGTGCTGCTGTTGATGTTGTTCTGATGGGTGAGTCATGTAGTCATCAATGGAAGTGAATTGTCAATGCTCTTCTGCTATTCATTTGTTTCCCTGTTTGTTTTTCTTTGTGTTTTGTTCAGCTTTGTGCTCTCTTGCTAATGATCGACGCCAAGATTTACTGGGCAGCTCTGCCTGTATTGAGGGATGTAATGCAGAAGGATAGACAGATGGATGGACATTGAGGATATGACTGATAGATAGATAGATAGATACGTAGATACAGTAGATAGATAGATAGATAGATAGATAGATATATGCAGATAGACCAATAGAAGGAAGGACAAAGGGGTAGTTGGAAAGAAGGAGAGAGAGAGAGAGGGATAGAGAGGGTTGTAGACAATCAGTGACATGCAGAGAGCCCATGTGAGCAGTAAGGGATGGCTTGGATAGAGCGCCACTGTTTGTGGGCAGAGGCGGCTTTGGCTCTTCCTCCAGTGCCAGCCCGTCCCATCGCTCCGACTGCTTGGGGCCTCTTCTGCTAATGCTACGTGCAGTTTTAGCATCTGGCACCAGGCAGTTGCCAATTGTTTTTTTTTTCTTTCTTTTTTTTTACTGTCCTTCCTCATAGCGATAGTGGATTTTAGACCAAATGACAGGGCTCTTTTCTAAAGGAGAATTGTAGGATGTGTGTGTGTGTTTAACAGCATAGGATGTACTCAGTGTTGTTCTTAAAGGCATTGAGTTTGGATGGCATAGATGGCCTGCTTATGATGTATGTTGCTGTTTTTTGTTGTTATTTATATCGGTTTATTTTTGCTCCTGTTTCATTTGGTTGTCCCCTGTATGTTTTTTCATTTCTCGTCCTTTTGTTACGCTCCACCATCCTGACATGGTTTATCATTTCTGCCTGTCCATCACGAGTCTTTGGTCTCCGTAAAGGGACAGGAAAATAAATCAGGTTGTTTTAATGTCTATTAATGCATAGTGGGTTAGAGCACTGATTATTTGTTGCCCAAAGCCTTTTGAAAAGTATGTCAGGAGTTGATTATGGAGCCAAAGCAATTATAGATGAAGTCGAAAACTTTGTGGCTGACTGCTCAATAAAGTAACCCGTCTGAAATGTTAAGTGCAGTCAAATGATAGTCCTAAAAAAAAAAAAATTGTTTTGTTGCAAACTTGACCTAAAACTATTGGTTGTGCAAATGTATAATTGCAGCTTGAGAGCCCAGTGTCGCTGCAACCTAAGCCCAGTGTAATTGATTAGAGACGAAGACTGTGGTATGTAACTGATTGAGCTGTCGACTCAAAAGAGCAAAATGAGTACTGAATAAAGCTGGCAAATGAAGAGAGAATCTGAATAAAAAATCAACAGCACCTTTGTGTCTGTGTGCCTACGTAACCAATCACCACACATATCCTGTCCTGTTTCACCTTGGGGCCCACAGTCACACACACACACACACACACACACTGCTTTGCGCCAGGATAATGCATGAGTTGGATACGGCCACTTAGGGGGAATGAAAGCTTGAATTACCTCTCGATGACAAAATAGGACGTAGTGCTGAATCATGAAGAAGTGTTAGCCTTGGATGGGTTTCAAGATGGCTGACAGAGGAGGCAACAGCCCATCCACCCCCATCCACCCCCCCCCCCCCCCCCCCCCGCACACACACACACACACACACACACACACACACACCCACACACACCCTCCCACTTAGAGTCAAGTGTGCAATTGTGGAAAATGGAGTCAGTGGGGCATCTGTAAGCAAATTGTTTTTGCTTCCCCCAAACTTATTGATTTCGTTGTATTGTGTGTGTGTGTATGTATGTGGGAGAAAGGGAGAGAGCGGAAGACGGAGAGAGAGAGAGGCAGGGATTTGTGCATGTTTGTGTAGTCTGTAGTAAATGTTATGTGTATGTGGGATTATGTATGTTGCCCAATAAATGCAGGATGAATAGACCTCAAAGGACATTCATTCACAAGATAGATCTAAATTTATAATTGTTTAGGTTTTAAGCTTAGAGTTTAACATCTCTGAAATTCTAGTGTATTACAGTTTTTGTTTCTGATAGTCCATAAGTTAAAGCGACATATTTCTTGCAAATATAATACTATTTTGACATATCATTACAAATAGTATACAGAGATGGACAAGTCCAACCATTGGTTCTACCTGTGCATTTAACACAGGTGATCTCACCAATTAGCTGATCTATCTGGCTGAAGAGTTGTGCTAATTTGAATCAGCCGGTTTAAGTGAATGGTTGACACAGATATGTGGCACGACTTTTACTTTCTGAAGCTGGACTTTTCCACCTCTGATAGGATATCACTGGTATGTAAATATTCAAAATATTATTATAATTCAGTATAAGACGATGGAAAATGGTGGAAGTCTGACCATTTAGATTTTTTGTACAGGCAGAAATAATGCACTTTACACTACAGGCATGTTACTGCGTCAGGATAAATGGCTGATATGCCTGAATATGGCATCCGCTTCTCATAAAAACGTTGAGAATTTTATTGAAGCAGATTCATGGCAATGTACACTGAGAACCCCTTTTCTGATTGGTTAAGAGACAGATCATATATCCCAGTGTCTGAGACGAGGGCGCATATAAACCGTATATCTCTTGCAGGGTGGTGAGGTGTTCTGGAGGCTGTATTTGCTCCATGACTCTCCATTACGGAGCCGTCCAAAATGTCTGGGCATGTGTCCCTTCCTGCTCTCGGAAGTGACACTTGTTCTTGGATCGTCCACTGCCTCCAGGGACCCTGGACTGAACTGCCCTCATGATGACACCGTCACTGAGGGGGGGGGGGGTGGGGGGGGTGGGGGCTCAGCTCAGGCACAGACGTACAGTATACGTGTGAGTGGTGTGGGACTCGAGTGTGCCAGAGTGACCGGGCGTGGACGTCACTGGGCACCCTCTCGAGTTTCAATCCCATGGGAAGAGGCTTTTAGAGGGGGCGGACGGTGGGGTTGGTGGGGCGGAGGGCGGAGGGCGGCGGGGGGGGACTGGCAGTGTTGTGTGAGGCAGGACTAGAGTCATTGCTACTCCACCCCGGGTGAGCCTCCTTAGATCACATTAATTGGTGCCTTTGGAGAGCTGGCCTACTTACGCCTCACAGCTGAGGCTGGCGCAATGAGAAAGAGAGGGGGAGACAGAGAGGAGAGAGAGAGAGAGAGAGAGAGAGAGAGAGAGAGAGAGAGAGAGGGGAGGGAGGTGAATTCTCCAATCGGAGTACCGGCTGATGGCATGGCAGTGGTGGCACACGGGTACAGAGTGGATGGGAGGCCCGTCCTGGCACAGGGGCTGGACCGCTGGTGGATGAAGGATGGGGTGGGACATGAATTATTTAATCGGGCATTATCTCAGAGAGAGGGAGGGAGGGAGACAGAAGAGAAAGAGGATGGGGGTGTGTGGGGGGGGGGTGCTGATCGTGAGTCATGGTTTTGAAAGGTCCTATAAAAAGACTTGCCTTGAGTTGTACGCACTCAGCTGGAGCTTGACAGTGAGACATAAATGAGCTCCACGGAGATGGCTTGCATTATTTAGCCCGTTCGCCAAAAGCTCCTTTGACCTTATCACAGCAAATTACACTGTTGACTGAGAGCAACGCGAACACAAGTCAGACTTGCCAAGTAGTCAAAAAAAGAAAAAAGAAAAAAGAAAAAACAACAATTAGAGAGAAGTGTCTTCAGGCCTGTTTTTTTTTTTTTTTTTTTTAGGATGTCAACGAGTGAGAGAGCAGGCCGGACTGGGCCGGATTCCTGCTCTTTTCCAGGTTTGTTAACTCATGGAAAGGGAGCTGGAAGAAGTGACAGAGCGCTCCAGATTCCTGTCATCTGCTGCCAGAGAGCACGCCGGAAATGCAGGGCATGGAGGAACCTTTCTATAAATAGACGGGCCCTGCAGCTCCAGAGGAGAGAGAATAAGAGAAGAGGAGAGAGAAGAAAGAGAGAGAGAGAGAAGAGAAGACAGGGAGAATAAAGAGAGAGAAGGAGCGTGTGAGAGAGAAGAAAGCGAGAGAGCGTAAAGACTGAGAAAGAGAGAAGAAAGAGTGGGCATGTGCGCCGTTGTTGTTGTGCGTCGCTTTAGAGGCGAGAGAGAGTGTGGGGCTAAAAAAAGAGCCTGGCGAGTGGAAACGTGCTGTAAATAAATGAAAGAGAAGCCTCGCCTCTTAATCAGTCGTATTCCAGAAGCTTCTCCGAGGGGCCTGGCGTGCTGGGTTAAGCTGCTGGTTGGGAACAGGGTTCACCATCTGGGAGCACAACAGCACGCAGACGACTTGAGGACACCAGACTCACAGTAAGGAGGTGTCACTGGTGCTCTGAGTTTCCACAGGACTGTCACTCTTAAACACAAACATTGTTTACTTTATTTGTTTAATTTTAAGATTATTAATGTGTCAATCATGTATCCCATAGCATAGCCTAGAGCATCATGTTCACAAGAATCAGCCCTTCAAACTCTCCCATAAACCAAAACATTTGGAAAACATTGTCCCACCATTTACATGTAATGTGTTACACAACTTATTATTGACAATGGATTCAAGTCATTCTCACCCAAAGCATGTGGCGGTGGCTTCCTGGTCTGCATTGTCTGAGGCTAGAGGGGTATTGTCTTCGCTCTTGTTTGTTGTTTGTACTTACTGTCTTGTTGCATGAATGATGTCGTATCTGTTTCGGTGCCTTACCACTTTGCGCATTATTTTGGGATGCAAGTGCATATATCCTTTTACCACTATTGATTGATTTGCCTATAGGCCAGAAATACTCAACAGTAACAGTGCTGACGACAAATCGCAGGCATTACCTGGTGGTGATGAATGGTGTTAGAGCATCGGAGAGGGGAATATTATGTTTCCTCCCACATGATTCCTTTCAGCTAACCAACTCTTTCATTCTTTCTCAGAGCTACAGTATATTGTAAGAACTTCCCCTCCAGTAGCCATGGAAACAGGTGAGCATCAAAAAGAGCCAACCACCACTAGCTTCCGTATGAATTGGACGATTTGCTGTTCAGCATCTTCATAATACAGTATATTGCTGTGGCACCATGCACTGGATATATTGAGGTTTATCTACAGTCTTAAAACAAATGTGTTGAAAACAACACAACTTGTGTTGCTTTTTAGGCACATATTTGTGTCCAGATAGGAACAACACAGTTTGTGTTGTTTCCTTCTTTCATTTATTTCACAATATGTTGAAAACAACACAACCTGTGTCGCTTTTTAACACATCTCTGTGTCCAGATAGGGACAACACACTTTCGTTTTAAGAGTGTATGCGCAACAATACCAGACTCCTGTAATGGCTCTCCTTGTTAATGCCCACTTCCCGCTCATGAAGAGATCCTGTTGTCGTGTTCTTCTAAAATTCCACTGATCCCATTACCTCACTTCCCCTTGGCTCACAACACCAAAACAAAACAAAAGACCCAACTCTGATATGCACATTACAGTAGTCTATGTCAGATTCATTCAGCTACCAGCAGAGTTTTGGAACACTTGTTCACTATCACTACAGGTCTGCCACCTCAAATTGTTTACTCAACAAGAAATCGCAGGAAGAAACTCACATCATAACAGTATGGGGTTGTGATTTGATCTGACTTTATCTGTATACTGATATAAGAGTGGTGATATAGGTGTGGTTTTGCTAAAGAAAGGGACCAGACAGTGGCCATTAAGGACTATATTATGTTTCTCACTATAAAAGACTAACAGGTATCATATTGTCCTATTGGCTGCTATGAGGTCATGCATGTTGTTGATGGACACTGGGCGTTACTGCTCTTTCTTATGTTCTGCTGCTCCAGTCGTGGCCAGAATATTCCTGATTATAAGTTCGTCCCCTTAGAACGATACGTTTCTATTTGAGTTAGTGACATTCAGTATATTCTGTGACAATTTATTAAGGCGAAGTGAGGTGTTTCTTGAAGTTGTATACATTTTTGGACGAAAGAGGCTTGTTCCATTTATCCTTATAACTATGGAATTCTAAAATTGTGAAACTTGAAATTTTAGAAGTACTCAGAACGCAGATAGAACCTTAGAATTCCAAGGGGACGAGTTGCCATAACATCCTCCCTATCTCTACGCACACAGCTTACAGGTCATTAAAATAGTTCTACAGATTTGTTACTTTATTATTCTAATCACAATCATGTTACTATGTTTTCTAAACAAAACAAATGCACCATGTCAAAGTTACAACATAATGTGGACAAGTAATGTTGTGTGGAAAAGTTTATTCTCCATATGCATGCAACAAGCTTTTTTTTTCCAAACGCAACATTAGATGAAAAAGTAACATTTCCGCTCAGAGAAGAAATGGACAAATCTGTAAAATGATATCTCCGAGAGATACGTTTCTTAAGGAAGAACCAGTCTTGGACAGTTTTAGAGGCCAGGGCTGTGGCGGCTGTCGGAGTGGTGTTGAGGAGTCTGTGGCTATTTCTGAGCGTCTTCACAGAGCTGGAGCACGGAGATGGGGGCAGCGTGAGGACAGCGGGGATGGTCAGTGTGTGGACGGCGTTGGGGGCAGTGCTCAGAAAACCCACAGCTGTTTAAGCGCCTGCAATTGCAGATTTAATAGCGCAAATGATGGATCAAGGTGTGTGTGTGTGTGTGTGTGTGTGTGTTTGTGTGTCTGTGTGTGCATCTGTGTGTGTGTGTGTGTGTGTTTGTCTTCATTCAAATGAAGTGTGTAATTATTGCAGTGGCAGCCATATGGTGCTGGGGGCAGATATGTGTGTGTGTGTGTGTGTGTGTGTGTGTGTGTGTGTGTGTACTCTGGGATCCCAGCCTGGGTTGGATCATTAAACAAGAGACATGCAGAGATGAGGGATCTGACACAAACACACACTCACTCACACACACACACACACATACACACACACACACAGCCTCCGCCACCAGCCTCCTCTCCCCCATAAAGGCTCTGCGGACTGCACTGGTGGGACATCCAGTCAGAGGAAGTGGAGCTCAGGTCTCTGCTCCTCCCCAGAATCAATACTGTAAACGTATATCTGTCTCTGCACCACGCACCAGTGCTGTAAACCATCCCTTCTGCTTATGGGATTATGGCTGTGTGTGTGTGTGTGTGTGTGTGTGTGTGTGCAAGTCAAGTATGTGTGTGTGTGTGTGTGTGTGTGTGCAAGTTAGATTTGTGTGTGTGTTTGTGCAGGTCAAGTATGTGTGTGTGTGTGTGTGTGTGTGTGTGTGTGTGTGTATGGAGTGAGGGGATGCAGGGTGGTCACATGTCTGGGTTGGTTCTACTCTTTCTTGACCACGCTGCCATGCTCCACGTTGACGGGGATGGTGATCTCGGAGCCCTGGATGGCGGGTTTGGGCAGGGGGGCCTCCACGGTCAGCACGCCCTCGGGCGACAGGCAGGACGAGATCTTCTCCAGGTCAGCACCAGGGGGCAGTCTGGAGCACACAGAACAGCAGAGGCCCATTACATGAGTCAGCGAACAGATTTCTCAACTGCTGCTTGACAGTCTGTTACATCAGTCTATTAGTGTAACCGGCATGGACACATGACTCACTTTTCAAACAAGCAGACGTGTGTCGTGTCACTTGTTTAGGCGTCTGTTTTTGATCAATATGTGTAGAATAGTTTACGCTAAAAGAATAGGATGCAATGTCACTTCATTTGTAAGAGGTTAATGTTAATGGTACTGTTAATAATCTATACTGTTTAGGAAAAGGGTTGGTAAAAGGGTGTGAACATGATTGCACAGTATTGTGCAGTACTACAGTATGTCCTCCAGATGGCAACAGAGGGCCAAACAAGGTTTTTTTAAGGCCTTGTATTGTACAACCCTTTCTGTTCTATGATTTTAACCCACTTTTCGTATTGCTTGACAACCTGGTAACTACAATGTCAATGATTTACAAAGTATTCAAACAGGATTAATGTTTTGGACAATAAATCATCAACTCCTGCCTAGTAGCCTCTAGCTCCAGTATAATCTGGCTGGATTCTATACTGCACATTGTCCCTTAAATAAATAGACATGTAAATGAATCAACACATGTGCCATACCATAGAAAACCACAAACATGTTTTTTTGTGAATAAAAAATGACTTGAGAGGTTTGAGAGGTTAAATATGGGGAGGGACCGGAATTTGATGCACATGTGGATAAACGCCCAAGTGAGACTAACACTCCCAATATTAGTAACTATCTCCAGATGTTAGTCATCGTTTTTCCCAATCTTGTTATCTTAAATACACAACTTTTCTCATTTCAGAAAGTCCTTGTCTTGAGACCACAGGCTGTCTTTCCTCTGATTTAGAGATGCACACTTTTATCTGCTTGGCAAAGGAACTGACAAACCCATCTGGATCTTGAGATATTTAAGGTACTGTCTGTGATTCTGGCCAGAAGTTTGAACTCAGCAGCCAATCAAAACACGCCTCCCTTTGCGTGCTCCTCAAGCAGTATGCCCATTTCCAGGAATTCTTGTATGGCTCAGTCTGTAAATAGGACGAGTGGGTCCACTCCTATTTGTCTCCTATTTACAGTCAGTGGACTAACACCATCCTCTTTTTCTGAGCACCCACTGAACAGAACTCTAGAGAAATACGAGGAGCAATTCCCTGAATTTAGTAGAAGTGTCTTCAATTACAATGGCAGATTGTGCCAGTACATTGCAACACAAGTAATATTATGGTGTTAAGTGGTTGTCTCACAATATGCAGGAACTTTGGCAAAGAGCAGCGCATTGTGCAGGGCTCAACAGGAATAGCCCTCCCTTCCATGGTTACGTAACGGTCCCCGAGCCGTAAAATATGACTTTCGAGATGTTAGCTCACTTAAATCATGGGATTAACAGGAGTAGCCATAGAAGGATTGTATATCCCAGATGACAGTGCTGTCTGCCTTAGATGTTTGGCGTAGTGATGAAAATCTGATAAGGTCTTGGAAAGGCCTTTAAAGGAATAGTGTTCTGTCCAGGGCCATTCATTCTTGTGACAAAATGATGGGTTGCACTTTACCATCTATATATCTACATAAGACTGATGTGACACTGTCATGACATATGTCATGACCTAACCCCTAACTCTAATCCTAATCCCAATCCGACCCATAACTTGTCATGACAAAAACCAAATGACAGAAGCGCTATGTCATAAACATCTATGACTTGTTTATAATATCAGTGTCATATCACTCTTATGTACTGTAGATACAGTCAAGTGAAGTGTAACCAAATTATGACTAAAGAAAGTATATAAGATTTCCTTATTTTGCTGAACTCAGAGCTTTTACAAATGACCCTTTTACAAAACGCCCTTACAATAGGTGTCTGTTGCTGTGAAGCCGTTAATATACATTGTCTCTGGACCCAACACCTGCTGTGTGCCACTGTAATGTTTAGTGCACTTACGTGTATTTCCTTGTGAAGCATCTAGAAATGTAGCCGTGCTCGTCTCTCCTCTCCTCGTGCTTTCCTGAGAAGAGTAAACACACACACACACTGAGTTTAGCCAGAGACCCTGCAGCAATGGCCACTCAAGCAATGGCTAGCCTGGCCAACTGTGGTGGACATTCCAGTCTTCTTCAAACCATAAACCCCCCAAAAAATGTGTATATGTTAAAATGTAAAACGCCACCATATTAAGACCAGTTAAAGAATCAGTATGAAGGCAGTTGCTTAAGATTTTACAGTATGCTTGTGTTTTTAATCGTTCCCATTAAAAATGTCTATGTCTTCTCATGTACTGTAATATATTGTGCATGTAGATGACCGCAGTGCTTATCCAAGTGGAATGTGTTTGTTTATGTAACGGTACTTGATTCTATAGGCTGACAGTTATCAGCTATGGCCCTGATAAGTACCCGGGTGTCTGTGTCCTCTCACAGAATAGATAATGATGCTATAGTTTACCGCTGTGTGTATTGTGCTGTTCATACAGTCCGTAGGGGGGCACTTGATTCTATAGGCTCAGAGTAATCTTCTCCGCCTTCGATAGCTGACTCTGTGTCGGTTCACTGTCAAGGCATTGTGTGAAGTGTTGCACGCATGTTCCGCTCAAGCTGTCACTCCAGCCCTCCCCAGGTCCCTCGGGCCCCGCTGTGAAGCGCCTGTGCCCGTCTATTTGCTTTGACGACGGACTGATAACGAGGGGGGGGGGGGGAGGGCGGCGGGCACCCCGTCTCCTCATCCCCTGCGGGGCGCTCAGCAGATGGGCTGGCGAGCTTTAGGGGGTATCAAATGGGCATGGCGTACGCTGCGCTCCGCGACGCTCTCAGGAGCCGAGGCTTTTCAGCAACACCCCAGAGACGCGTCGCGCCAAGTCATGTTGCCCTCATGATGTCCTCATGGAGACGTCTGACAGGCCTCCCAGCACTTCATATCATCATCATATTAGGACACGGGGCCTTCAGGAGCAATTAGTTCCTTCCTGATTACGAGGCAAGCTTAGTACTAAAAGACTAAACACTCTGTCACAGCTCTTAATTTATAGATGCTGCTGCCGCTGCTGCTGAAAGGCACTCCTACCAAAGGCCGCGTCTGATTTGTGGAGGGTTGTTTAATGTCTCAGGAATCCGAGCGGTATTATCGAGGGCCAGGCGTTTGTCCAAACGCTTCCCCTCCCAGCAGACAGTTGGGAACACGGTGCTTTTTAAAACCGACGCCCTCGTGGTTTGTTTGCACTTTAGAGCTCTTGTGCTTCGACTCGGAGAAGTACACAGGAGTCGGTTTCAAAAGTCAACACACTGCCAGGCTTGTGTTTTGTGTCAGTGTGTGTGCAGAGTGGGTCTGTTGCTCCTTCTGCCATCTCTCACACACTTCTTAGAAAAGATGTTTGTACATCTCAGTAGTCTTGTGGAGTGTGAGCCAATAAATCCAGTGACACCAATTTCAACGTAATGTCTAGATCTAACCACTTTTGTACAGTATGTCTCCACAAGAGCCTCAAATACTCATTGTATGATTACACATCTACATCTCCAGGCACTGTTTATAGAATATCCATACTGAAATTTCAGCGGCTGAGAAAATGAGTGAATGTGCAGTTCATACTCTTTTTAAAACTATGACAAGCCAGCGTAGACAATTATAACAGTCAAGCTCAAACAAACTCAAGCCCAAGCAAAACAGTATCGTGTCAACAAGCGAAGTAATCCCAAAAAGCGCCCTGAACTATTTAGAGAGGGCGCAGTTAAAGTCTCACCTGTGGGCCCCGGCAGTGGCGCAACTGGCTGGGGCACCTGCACCGTACGCTGGCGACCCGGGTTCGATTCCCGCCCCGTGGTCCTTTCCAGATCCCACCCCGACTCTCTCTCCCACTCACTTCCTGTCATTCTCTCTACTGTCCTGTCCAAATAAAGGCATAAAAAGCCCAAAAATAAATTGTTAAAAAAAAAGTCTCACCTGTGATCTCGACCACGCCGTCTTTGGTCTTCACCACGATCTCCTCGGGGGAGAAGTGGTTGACGTCCAGGCTGACCTTCCAGCTGTCCGCCGTCTGTTTGATCTCGGACATGCCGGTGCTCAGCTGTCGGGAGAGGGCGCGGGCGTAGACCGGTGAGACTGGCGGCATCATGGGCACCTGGCTGGGCATCATCGGGGAGGCCATCATCGGGGAGGCCATCATTGGGGAGGCCATGTCTCCAGGGCCGGCGGCGGCGGGCAGCCCCTGGCGGATGTAGCCGGGCCAGTGGGTGCTGGGGAAGGGGTTGAACTCCTCGGGCATGGAGGGCATGCCGAAGGACTGGTCGAACAGACGGCTGCCCTGGTACCAGTCGCGGAAGGGGTCCCAGCTGGGGGTGCGGAGGAAGCTGAACGGAATGCGCCTCTCCATGTCGCCTGTGAACTGCTCGGAGGAGAAGAAGAAGTTGGAGGAAGAACTTTTCCGAAAAGGTACTGACTGCTTGTCGGCCGGCTGCTTTTATACCCAGCCCTCTGCCCACCCCTCCAGACACTCCTCCTGAAGCCCCCCCCCCCCGCAGTCCCCCCTCCCCTCCAGATATTTATAGAACTGACTAGAATGTCTATTCATGGCCGACCAAGCATTAGAATGGAATCCAATGCAAGGGCCCTCTTCAGCACAGCTGCCAAGCACAATGTGGCTGACCCCCCAATTGTAATCCGGCCCCCCCCTCTCTTCCAACATTATAGGGGCAAAGAGGAATCTAGGAGCCTGTTGTAACACAGTTGGTCCAACTCAGCATAATTAGAACCGCAACATGTGGTCTATAGCCCCCTCCTGTGACATATATGGACAGTGCAATATGTGACCAGTCACATACATGCCGAAATCTTTGGATGACTTTGGAAACTCTCCAAAATTCCCCGGGATATCAAACTAGACATCTTAAGAGAGTTATTAGTTAATCACACATCCATGAAGTCAATTTAAATATATTATCAATTCAAGGCATAATTGAATGTCTTTTTACTTGCCATTATAATAGTGTACATCTTCCAGTACAACCGAAGCAGCATAATATGAAATCTTCTAAATATATCACATGATATATAATATATAGTAATATAATTTGATATGTATACATTCTATAGTTTGAGTGCACTCAAGGGTACTGAGAGATGGGCATGGTAAGTGCTGCTCATATATCAGCCCTATATATGAATGCATGTCTCCGTGGACATAGTTCAACTAAGAAGTGCGCTGACATATACCCAGTCATATATGTCATTTGTTATGGAGCCCTGAGTGAAATGAACAGAGAGTGCAGACAGGTGCTGGTGCTAGGATGCCCAGCGGAGTCGTAATGCCATGCCATCCAGACCCTCTAATTGTCCAGCGCCACAGGCAGACCGATGCCAAGATGCACACGAGTGTTTGCAACCAAAACAAATACTCTGCGCTTCAATATCATATCCTTCTGAATATCATGACATAATGTCCTAAAATAATGAATTGTCTTCAATGATCATGCTGTGTATTGCAGCCTTTTAAACCACTTGTACATGCAGTATGTGCTAAATATTTCTGGACTGTGTGGTTAAATATGTTCTCTGCAACTTTGTGGTTCCAACCAAAACAAATTCATGTAGTGGAAAAGTAGAGACTGCACTCAGGGGCTGAGATCTATACAGAACTGTATTCAGAGTGCAGAGAAAGCATTACAGGCCATGACAAACAAAACTAGACAAACGTTTAGGGCCTACAGTAGCCCGTCATCAGGGTCTCAATCTTGACCAGGCGCTGACGCCTCTTTTAGGTTTCCACACCAATCACCAAGAGTGTGAACTATTCAATCCCAGTGGCCCACCATCTCCACTACCTGACTGAACTTGGCCGGGTTTCTCAGATTTGTTAAGAAGCTCTTAAGGGCTAAGAACGCTCCTAAGAAGTAGCGAATCTGGGAAACGCGGCCCTTATTTTTTTGGAGTTACGCACTGGACAACAAAGCGATTAGACAAAAGGCGCAGACGCCATCTCTACCCTTCTGAATATGACATAATATCCTAAAATAAGGAATGATTGTCTTCAATGATCAATGTGTATTGCAGCCTTTTAAACCATTTGAACATGCACATGCAAATATTTCTGGAATGTGTGGTTCAATATTTTCTCTGCAACTTTGTGGTTGGATAGGATGTTTTTCACTGCAACTACATTCATTTGAGCTCATACTAACCACCCCCACCACATTATTGCTCTTTCATAAAATATTTCAACATTGTTGATTGTTTCACCCTGTATTTTCTTCTGAAGTGTTTTCACATGCACATAAAGTGAGCAGGGTCACTCCACACACTAAAGTTGAAATTGCTAAAAATGCACCATGAAGACTTCCCTACAAGTACACTATGTTATGAATGTCAGTAGCATCTGCATGGTCCATGAGCTTTAGGATAGATGATCACAAAACATTGTTGACGTTGCCCGGCTACTGTCACACACACGTGTGTTTCACTAAGCCACCGTGTAATTTCCATGACCATATATATAACTTTGCACAGCTGGCATAGGGTGTGTGTGTGTGTGTGTGTGTGTGTGCACGCATGCTCATATACAGAATGTGCATGAGTTAGAATGTGTGTGTATGTTAATGTATATGCGTGTGCGCTTGTGTTTGTGTGTGTGTGTATGTCTGTGAGAGAGAGCGAGAGACAGAAAGAGAGAGAGAGAAGGAGAGAGAGAGAGAGAGAGAGAGAGAGAGAGAGAGAGAATATGTACGCTGTGTTGCTGACCAAGCACTGGCAGGGGCATGAGAGTTTCGCTGTCTCTGGACACTGTCATTATCTCCCTGGTGTCAGGCCACTGGAGATGAGGGATGACAGCCTGGACCGGTGGGATGACCCGAGAGTCTGGCCGTCTGCCCGAGCGATCCAGCAACCTCTCGTTTACTTACAGTATGATCCAAAGGAAACAAATACACACACACACACACACACACACACACACACACACACACACACACACACACACACACACACACACACACACAGAGGATATGAGCGTACTTCTGTAGAATCACATTATCTGTAAAGCAGACAAGGCACCACAAACAGACCAACACATTACTTATAAAGTTACAGTACACTTAATGGTGACAACTGTCATGTTGACTATGCAGTGACACAAATGATGAACCCCTTTATTTACACTACCGTTAAAGGTGGACTATGCCAGTTTTCTAGCTTAATTTACCTTAACTGATCAGCTTTGGAGTCATTGGAATGGTTATCGGACTTATTCCAGGTTGAATGATGGCTGTCTCGCTTCCCCCTGGCGCATGTGAGCGGAAGAACCACGCTTGCAAGTTTGTGCCACCGGGGCGGTGCACTGACAAACAGAAAGTCACGCTCATTAAAAGGTGGACTGACCGATTGAGGAGTGTTGTAAAATAAACACGCTATAGGGGAAGCTCTGCAGAGAAACCTACAAGCGTAAAACGAGAAAACAGCCAAGAAATCATCAAACCTGCATTGTTCCTCTTTAACAAGCAGCAACTGATTTGTTTTCAATATCCAATACATGGGTGTTAAAATATATTTATTCTGATATATAAGACTGTATGGCTAATGTATGATTAATGTGTGATTAGTAAAGAACTCACTACCATATAGCCAGACATAGGGCGTTACCTCTTAATCTTTTAGAATCTATTCTAGATTCTAGAAGTTTCATAGGCTGGGTAAACCCTGCCTGATCTGCCAGCGATTTCACCCTGCAGCTAAGGCTGGAAACCTGCACATCTATCTCTCCTGCTTCCTGTCCACATCTTCCGGGTCCAATCCCAAACTATCTCATCCAAAGGTGCACCACGATTGTTGGTCTGATTGGTTGAAGGACAATCCAAAAGCGTACACAGTCATTTTATCTATGTCCATTGATTGAACATCACCTTTTGTGCAGTAGAAATAAAGCGCAGACTCCCCAGGCTAATGTTCAGTTTTAAAAGACTAAGCTAGCAGTATGGTGATAGCCAGACTAGAAGTTTCATGTAATCCTGACTGAATGCAAGACTGAGTGAAAAGTTACTCTAGTCTTGCCCTTTAGATACTATAATGTCAGAGATGTACCAAAATCTTTTCTTAAAAGTAAATAAATACACAGTTGGTAATAACAACTGCCATGAATGGATAGATGACAAAAAAATATCCTACCATGTTCATATTTACTATCACTATATATACTTTCACAAGCAGTCATAGGTGATTTATTTATTAGATACTGTAAATGGGTTTTAAAATATATAATTCTGACAACGTTCTATATTTATGTACCAATTCTGACCATAGACTGTGCCTGAGGACATTAATAAGATTGCTTTGTCATCGACATTGATTTCTCATTGCAAACACACCAGTACCCTTAAAATAGATGTTACATTATAACACAGGGTCATTGGAACGTTCTAGTGATTTGACTGAATGAAAAATTGAGTATTAAGTAACTCTAGTGCCCCCTAGAGCTGAAAGTGGGCATTGCACAAATGACAATCAGGCAAATGAGGCTAGTTTTCCATTATAACATACTTTATTGTTCTGTATAATAATAATAATAATAACTAGAACACTACAACTACTGAGTTTTATACAATCCCAAGGGTAGGGCTTGGTATTCATTTCTGAAAAGATTTGAATATTTATTACACAAAGTTGAGCATAGTTACATTATTGATGTAACGCATGGAGCCGGAGGAAGGATCTCTGATCAATTGTTAGGAAGACTGGGGGGATGTTCCCTGATTGCACTTCCATGTTAATTTTTGATTTTTCTTCCACAGACCTTAAGGACATAAACATTGTTGTCTCAACCAGTGGGCTTTTCCCTTTCATGCCATTATACAACTGAAGAACAAACTTTCAAGGAAAAGCTTGCTAGCTGGTTGCCAAGAGACTGCCAAGAGCAGTGTGCAGGACTTCACAAACGCAGTGAAAAAAAAGAGAAAAGATTTACCATGGCAACTGCAACCTAGCGCCACTGTAGCAGGCTACTACTTCACTGATTTGGACGAGCCCACGCGTATCATTAGGGTCTGGCCAGGGTGGAGGGATCTGATTGGAGTGAATAAAAACGTATAATAACTGATGTTTAAATTCCACAAAAAGACAGTTCTGGATTGAATGAATAACCTATGTAAACATGGTCATCTCCAGAATGAGCAGCCAGTGCAGAGATGCATGGATGTAGGGAGGCCATCTAGGTCTCCAGCGAACCAATCAGGAGAGCCATGCAGACAGGAAACAGGCGTGTCCAACTCCCTTCATCTGCATAACTCCTCCCTCAAGTCCCATTGCATTATAAAGGAAGCAAGAGCTCAAATAATAACAATCATTTAGAAAAAGCCTACCGATGCAATATCAGTGATCACATTGGTTCGTTTACACACATAAACCACTTCACATTGTGGAATTCATCAGTGAATAAATAAAGGTTGATAAATAGATACATAAATAAATACATACACATTCAAATAAATAAGCAATAAATAAATAATAACAATAAATAGACGAGCCGTAAAGAACTGATATAAATAAATCTGGACTGAAAAGGCAGGCCTGCAGAAGTGCATGTAGCGTCTCTGGAGTCCCACGCCTTTTGAGTGCCGCGGCAGTACAGAGCCGGCCACGGCAGCATGCTGAATTCAAAACATCCCATAATCACGTCAGAGTGTAACCCCGGCTACAGCGCAGCTGCTGACATGAGGCGGGGGACCCTGGTCCCTCAGGGCTGTCACCTCACCCAGTGGAACAGCCCAGTCTTACAGACGGGGACAACACAAATAAATAAATCAATTGAGGGATCGTACAAAAGTAGCCCCCACCCCCACCCCAAACACACACACACACACACAGACACACACACACACACACACACACACACACACACACACACACACACACACACACACACACACTTCTGTCAGGGGTTGGATGATAGTTGCTTGGGTCAGGTGGAGGCTCGGGATGGGGATAGGGAGGGGAACAGGTGGTGGCCCAGACCCCAGGACGTGTAACACTGACTGGGTGCTTCCCCAGTAAGCAGCAGCCTCACCTCTGGTGCATCATGCTGTGTCTTCACACACGCGCACACACACACACACACACACACACACACACACACACACAAAAAGCCTCATAATCAATAACATGGGATATACAGTGCATAGTTTACAGCCTGAACTTGCAGTTTAGTTCTCAAAACCATACACCTTTACATAATATATGGTACATCTCTTACAAAATAAAAACAAAACAAAACAAATAAAAACAGTCCAAAGTTGCAGTAAATAATCAATCATCTAAATCTACTTGTTCTTGCTTTTTGTTCATCATGAAGATATTTGATACTTCAACAGTCTTTGGGGCAATACTTTTTTTTCCTCAAATCTCTTGTCGTTCTTCTGTGACTTCTCAGGATGTTTCTGCAACTTTTCATTTCCCACGGAATCTAGCAAGA
>NC_084998.1:8084745-8094745 GCF_963854185.1 Sardina pilchardus
TGTGTGTGGGGGTGGTGTGAGCTGCAGCCCAGAGGAGTGTGTGTTGGGGTGGTGTGTGTCGGGGGTGGGGGGCTACCTGGAGGTGTTCTGGCGCGCGTGCGGCGAGGCCTTGCTGGCGGCGCGCTCGCGGGAGTTGGACGGCGAGGACGAGTGGCGGCTGCTCCACGAGCTGCTGCGCTGGCGGGGGCCAGCGCTGCTCTTGCTCTTCTTGCGGCCGGACGCGGGCCGGTGCCGGTGCCGAGCCGGGGACGCCGAGGAGCTGCGCTGCGCCCGCTCCCGGTTCTGCCGCTTGGACGAATGAGCTCCTTTGGCCCTGATGCAGGGAGGGAGCAGCGAGGCAAGAGACAAGTCATATATCTCACACGAGCGCCGGCATATAAAGTGTCTGTTAGGTGGCAAATCTTATAAAGCAGAACTTACAGTGAATGCAAGCTGGGAGAAAAGCATGATATCAATCATAAGGCATTGGGAAAGTCTTGTTTAACGGTGCCATATACAGTACAGTTTATTGTTGCCCAGATTTTTTTTTTTTTTTTTTTTAACCCATAATGATGTAACCTGGAAGGAAAAGTGAAACAATCCTACTTCCTCAGCGTCAGATTTTATGGATTCATCAGAATAATTTTATGGTCCGGAAAAGAAATGCAATTTAAAGGCTGAAGCAGACTGAACTGTCTGCCTTCATGTTTTTTTTTTGTTTTTTTTTTCAGGATTCCAATAAGCAAACGCTAAGCATGCGAACAGGAGGACAGGTGACTCACCTCTTCTGATGGGAGCTTTTGCCTTTGGTGGGCGGGTTGTGCTGTGAGTGGGCGGAGTCAGAGCTGTGGCCCGGCGAATGGGACGCCTTTCTCTGCCCTCGGTGGCGGCCCCTGCGTCTCCGTGACGACCCCGCAGTGGGCCTGCCCGCGTCCGGCTGCTTGTCGTCCCCGTGAGGGGCGTCCCCTGCCGCCCCTGGGTGGTGGTGGTGGTGGTGGTGATGGTGGTGGTGGTGCTGGGATGGAGCCCCACCGGGACCCTTACCGGGGGTACCCTGGAGCCGGGCCTCCTTCAGCTGGGGCGACGGACAGATCTGCAGGCTCGGAGAGCAGGTGGCCAGTGCTCGGAGCTTCTGTGCAGAAACGATAACCAACAAACCCAAAAGAAAAAGAAAAACAAAGAAAAAAAAAACAGAGAAAGGGCCTTAGAATGTTTCCAGGGATGAGAGGAAGCGCTATGGTGCATTTGCCCAAAAAAGGGTAAATATCTAAAAAAAAAAAAAAAAAGATCTACGTTTTTTCTCAATATGGCTTATAGACAGTCCTCTATGGTGCAGCGCATGCAATACTTGGCATGCAAAACCATAATGAGTCGAAGAAAATCAAAATCCCCAAAGAACAAAAGGAAATAGTTTAAGAAGAAGAAGAAAAGGAAACAATGTAAAACTGTGAAACAAATCTAAGATCAAGAGAGGAGAAGAGAGAGGATAGAAAGCAACAGAGACTTTGTAGAGTAGAAAAGGAGGACGTCTTCAATTTTAGAAAATGGCTAAAAACAAAAAAACGTGAAACCAACGCAAAAAATAGACAACTTGACAGAACATCACAGAAATGGAAGGAACAAAATAAAGATTCACAATAATAGATCAGTCGAATCAGAAAACAAATCGTCTTTTTACTGAAGAGTAACTTCTGTTTGTCGATTTTTTTTTTCCTGCAGACAATTGGCTGAGATGTGAACAGCGACCCATTTCCTTTGATTTTTTTTTTAATCGTTACTCTGTGTAACTCCCTTTTGGTTAACATCCACTTACCAATAAAGTGGTTTTCCCTCCTTTAGTAGGTAAGGTATGAAGAAAAGGGAAAAGTGGGGCAACATAAGTGCATCATTAGAGTCATAATATGCAAGAGAAAAAGACACAAAACCCTTCCCTGGCAGTGAGGCAATGAGACAATGCATGGAAATCAAAATGAAGTAGGAAAACGGAAGAGAAAAAAGTTGCAATGTGCAAGGGAAACGCTGACACTAAAAGATATACGTACAGTACGTATGCATTTTCAGGTACCTTCAGTCCTCTACTCTGTTCAAAAACGAGCTTTCGCTCGACACACTCTCACTAGGAATCCCATGGTTAGTTTCGGCATTCTAATTCATCCTACTAATTAGTGAAATCTGTTCTTATGTTACTACTGATTTTCCTCCTCAAATATTTATGTATTTTATCCAAGTTGAAGGGTGTTGTTATGCAGTGTACCGGGCTACAGTCATTTTGCTTTTAATTATGCCGTAAATTAAAAAATAATTAGTGAGTGATAACAATCTCAGGTGAGAAAGCAGGGCTGACTGTTTTGTAAATCAATAAATTGATTTATCCAGAGAACTGGTTTTGGTCATTTGATTTCAGCTTGAAAACTGAAAAATGTATGCTTTGCCACTCATTTATGATAAGTTTTACCAGAAGCCCTCTTCACATTTGGATTTGGATTGGACTGGTGCTTTCTTCAAAGAGAGTACAATGTTTGAACATGAATGTTTAGACTGCATCAGAGTCCACAGTCATGTACTGTCATCCAATTCTAGCTTATTATCTCCCACAAACCTGTGTCTACACCATGTTTGTTGCATCCATGAAGCATTCATAGCTGACGTTCCATTTACATTAGAAGTCAACCTTCATAAATTAAACACGTTTGTCTTACAAAAGGGCAAATAAACACTAGTCTTGCACGTCAGTGTTGCTAATGCAACATCCGGTCGACTGGAGTGGCGAAGCGAATTTTAAATAAAACTGGAGACTATTTAAAAAGAACAGAGGAATTCACAGAGTGAGACCACCCTGTGCTTCCTCTCTGTCTCTGATGCGCTAGTTCATTAGCTGACACTGCATTTGGTAGTTTCCAAAACCCAGAGAAAGGATAAGCCTTTTCCCCTGTCCAAAGAAGCACCCTACTCCAACCCAGAGCAAAAAACAGCGCTACAGCACTAGGGATACACGAAACCTCCCGATGCAGGTGACAGTAGTTCAAAAATAGCCTTGACATACAAAAAAAGAGACAAAAAAACGAAAACATGAACAAATCATAGGACGAATGTACCATTTCACCAAGGAACAGAAAATGCGGCACACACATGGATGCATTCTACCCAAACAGAACAGAGAGAGACAGAGAGAGTGTGTGTGAGAGAGATGGTGGTGGATAAGGGACATGGACCTGAGAGAAGGGTAGTGTGCTGGACACTTCAGCATGAGAGTTAAGGAAGAGAGGTTAAAAAAGATAGATTTAAGGAGTCGGAATTTAGAGAGAAAACTACCATAATTATAGAGTTATCTGATTTGTTTTTTTAGCATAAGTAAACGAAAAGAAAAAAAAGAGAGATAGAAACATTGAAGTCAAGCTAGGGTGCTTCTCACATTCTCATCTGCATAAAGACCACGTGCGTAGGCAGAGCGTTACCTACCTTCCATTTCAATCAGAGACACGTATGCAATATCAACAAAATAAGAAAAAGGAAGACAAAACAATAACAAAACAATAACAAAAAAGAAGAAAGGAAAGTTCTCCGCAGCGGAATGGAAAAAAGACAATGAGTTCTTTTAGTATCAATGCTAAGAACTGATCCTGACACTAAGGAGATAAGAAACAAACCAACAAACAGAACTAAGGGGTGGAAATTTAGCCAATAAACAAGAAAATAATAATAATATTTTAAAAAGAAAAAAAAAAAAGACGGAAATCGCAAGAGAGGGAAAGGTCAATTTTAAAAAAGAAACTAAAAACAAACTATATCATTTGCTGTCTTTTTCGCTTGAACAAATGCAGCCACGGTTGTATCAAACGGGAGAAGGTGGGGGGTTAAGGTTCGTGGATAGAGGTTCATATGAAGTAACAGAATGAAACCCATTGTACAAGTAAAATTGCTACAGAAGGGTGGAAGGCCAAGGACATGCAGACTCTGGTAATGACAAAGAGGGAGAGAGGAGCAAGTCAGGACAACAGAGGTGTGAATCACAGACAACACGAATGGATGGGAAGGGGTGGAGAGAGGAAGGGAAGGAGGGAGGGAGGGAGAGAGGGAAGAGAGAGGGATTTGGGTGAAGGGGCAATCGCTGCTAAGATGGAGATCTAGAGTCAGCACATTTAAAAGGGACCCCAGTCACATTTTGGAGTGTCTCTTTGCCAGCTACACTTATGGTCGCTCAGGAGTCTGCAGCAATTCAGGGAACCTGTTTACTTTCTGCGGTCCATTAGGAGCCACTTCATGTGTCAACATATAATGGTAAATATATAACCACAATGGCAGAGGATGGTGTTTTTCGTTGGAAAGTTGGTTGAATGAGAGCGGAAGCCATTTTATGAAACCACCCCTAGTTGAAGAATACTTGATTATAAGATGCAGTTCCAAATGGCTTGGGTCCCTTTAAAATACCAATGTCACTGTTGTGTGTTGTCCTATTTAGTTTCAACATTGTAGCACTGCACTCGATAAATGTGAGTATATTTAACAGATAACCATTGCCGCAGTCAAATACAAACTACAGACAGAAACAAGAAGACAGACTGAGATGTGGAAGAGAGTGAGAAACACCTAGAAACTGCACATGTGCTAGCCAAAGAGCCACTGAGAAGCTACTGTCTGGCAAAAACCAGGAAATTGCACGCAGGATGAGCAATTGGCATAGTCCCGCACTCCCCCACCCTGAACCCCCCCCCCCCAAAACAGGAGTACCTGCTGCACCACAATCCCGGTGATAGCCCGTTGGATAGGGGCTACACACACACACACACACACACACAGAAAGAGAGGGCTCATGAATCTCAAAATGGCACCTGAATTTAGCATTAGCTGCTAACAAGCAGTCTTTAAACCAATCGGGGCTAAATCCAGTGATCCCAAAAACACCTTGATTGGTTTAAATCAGCAGGCAAAAAAGGCTGCCTTTCAAAAAAAAAACAACAAAAAAAAACACCCACGCGTCAGTTCATGACACCTCTCTGGCTGAATCCCCACTGATTTAAACGCACTGAGAGAGAATTGGTTATCGGAGGGGGAAAGGAGGAGTTTGACAGAAGTGACTCTGCCACCTAGAGGCAACATGCAGGTCAAGATGACAAGTAAACAGGAAGCGAGTAAAGAAAAAAAGGGGGGCTTTGTTGGACACCTTGATGGCTGGATATTCATTAAGACAAATCTGGAGGAAGGGAAACTACAGTATCACCGAGCAGAACATGTGCTTTTCAGACAACTGTATTTGACAAGTAGAAAACTAATAATACACATACCCATTTAACCTACTTGGTCCAGTTCCAAAGCATTTGAGTGCTTTTCACACAAACGAGACAGAAAAGTTTGGGCATTTATTTATGGGAAGAGATCACTCAAAAAATCAATAGAGGCAGAAAATAAACAGAAATGGATGAAGCAAGCAGTGTGTGTGTGTTTGTGTGTTTGTGTGAGAAAGAGAGAAAGAAAGAGAGAGAGAGAGAGAAGAGAGAGAAAGAGCAATTGAAATCTCCTTGTAAGAACACATGCAAACTGGGGCAAAGTCAGCCCAAATTAGCATCCATAAATCTGCAACACCACTTCATGTTGTATTCAAGAGACCAATGTACATTCATTTGACCAGGGCCTGTGGCCCACATGCCTATCACCTTGGTACCATTCTATTATGATCGCTACTATGAATAATCCCCCCACATAAGGTCACATACAGTATATTGAGGTTCAAATATAACTGATAGTGTGTTTTTGGCATAGAAAACGTCAAGTGTCACCTTTGATGTTTCTGCTCAGCTGTGAATCAAAGCCATGGTAATCAGTCTCGTCCCACAAAGTGTTAAATAGCTTACCATTTCACGGAGCCTCAGTAGACACATACAGTACCAGCAGGGAGGAACAGAGACATTTGCATGAAGATCTTACATCTTTTATGCACTTCAGTATGTTATGTGCTGCTATGTACAATATTTTTTTTTTTAGCAAATCTGAGCTATAATTTCCTGTGCCATATCTATCTACCTATCTAAAAGACACTACTGTAGCTACTGTAGCTGTACATTGCTGAAATAGTTCTAATCACCAAGGTTGAAAAGTAATGTATTTTTAAGTGGGAATGAGGCATCATAGAACAATTTCTATATGAGCTATTTCTCATAGCTATTGCCACACATCTGACCATCCAATCAATAAATTATCTTTCATATTATTGAATCCCAGTAACAGCGCACATGCTTAATATATTGATGTGACAAATCCAATTTGGTACAAACACTCAGTGTGACCATTTTTCAAGGGTATCCTTTTATCAACGTGCACATAGCTGTTGCAATGAATCATTTATCCTTTTAAGTCTTGTCTGTCCTTGAGCTCCAACAGAAAGCAATATGAGGTACTATTGCGTATCAACAAATGCAACAGCTCTGAATTTACATCTGTTTAATATCAATTTCTGTTCAAGTACCTTCACTTCCTAGAATTATTTAGCCCAGAAATGTTGAAGCATTTTATCTGTGTACATAAAAATGTCCAAACTTTGGATATTCATTTAAGTATCCAATGTTTCTTAATGTGCACAAGCCCACACCATACATAATGTAGCACATTTTCTTGGGTGGATTCAGAATGATACGTTGCTGGCCTAATCAACTACCCACAATCCTCTCTGTGTTTTGCTCACTACCCCAGGAGAGTGTAGGCAACCGAACACAGAGCGAGACGCTACATATGGTAGCAAGATCTGGTCATCTGAAGGAGGTGTATGGAGCACAGTTTGGCTGTAAAAAAACATCTATCCTACCCACACAGAGCAATCAGTGAGAGAGAGAGAGAAAGACAAATACATAGACGAGTGGGATAAAAAGGAAATAAAAAACCAACAAAATAACGAAATAAACAAATGGTCAAAAAACAAACAAACAAACAAAGGGACAAGCAGGTCTACCGACACAGACATGGCTGGGTCAGAGACATCAAAGTCAGCTCTAGGGAGGCAAGGAGGAAAACACCATTAGAGCATGTCAGGCGGAGGGGGGTGGGGGGGTGTGTGTGGGGGGGGTCTGAGGAGAGAGAGAGAGAAAGAGAGAGAGAGAGAAAGAGGGATGTCGTGGAACGGAAGAGAGGAGACTACATACATCTTGCACTTTTTCTCCGTCCACGTGGTTGTAGACGTGCTCCTTGCCGTTGCGGGCGCGGTCGCTGTGATGGCCGTTCTGCCACGTGGTGGGGTTCTCGGAGGTGACGGCAGGGCTGGGGCTGCGACTGGACCGATGGCCACCTGGCCGCTGCTTCACACTCAGCCTGGGGGGGACAGTGACAGTCAATTGGGAGTTGTGTTGTTTCTTTCTTTCTTGTTTCTTGTTAAGTGTATTTTTTGGGGGGGCCTTTATGCCTTTAATCAGATAGGATAGTAGAGAGAGACAGGAAGTGAGTGGGAGAGAGAGATGGGGTGGGATCCGGAAAGGACCACTGGGCGGGAATCGAACCCGAGTCGCCGGCATGCAGTGCAGGTACCCTAGCCAGACGTGCCACAGCTGGGGCGTGAGTTGTGTTGTTTCGTTTTTTTTTTATTTGCTACACAATATGTGTTGACAATAACACAACTTGTGTTGAAAACAGCACAACTTGTGTGTCCAGCTAGGAAACACATTTGTGTAGTGTTTATCAATGACTGTAAACAATGATGGACAGCACATGCTCAGGCAAAAGTGAAGCCATGAGAAGCCGACCAATCGCGGTTCAACATATTCGCAAGTCATAAGACGTCATATGACGTCATGCTTCCTACAGTCAATGGTACAGTATTTATTGAGCACGCACACGTTATACCAATGGGACTTTTAAACGAATGCTTAAATGTGGACAAAATGGGTGACTCCAAATCCATAATGCTTGGCTTAGGAGAATTAATGGAACTGAGCAAATTCCCTAGTATTTCAAACTTGTTAATTACCACAGTTACCCAATCAAAAAGGAAAAAGGAGGCAAAGTGAGGCAATATTTTAAGCAGTCTCATTTCCCATTTCCTCTTCCTCAGTGCATAAACCGCCACAGAAACTAGGTCATGCATTTCCGCCGCTAATTCAGCTCTCTGCCTCACATGAGACTTTTAAAAGTATTATTATTCAACTATATAAAGCTACTGCAGCATTTCATATCATTCGCTCATGTCTGCCTCGCGTACTGAGAACAAGCTCATTTGTCTTGCGGAAGTGGAGGTGGAGGTGTGTTTCTAGAGAGGCGGGTGTGTCTCCAGGGCGTGTGTGTGCTGCAGGCGAGGAGCTGCTGGGGAGGGCAGTGAGGTGTGTGTACCTGGAGGTGGAGGTGTGTGTGTGTGTTTCTAGAGAGGCGAGTGTGTCTCCAGGTGTGTGTGCTGCAGGGGAGGAGCTGTAGGGGAGGGTAGTGAGGTGTGTACCTGGAGGGGGAGGTGTGTGTGTTTCTAGAGAGGCGAGTGTGTCTCCAGGTGTGTGTGCTGCAGGGGAGGGCAGTGAGGTGTACTGTACCTGGAGGGGGACCTGAGGAAGCTCCCCGTGGAGGAGAGGGAGGCACTGCGAGAGCTGCAGCTTCCTCTCCGGTGGGACCTCCTGCTGGGCGAATCCGCGGGTGATCTGGAGGAAACACACACACGCACGCGCACACACACACACACACGCATGCACGCGCACACACGCACACACACACACGCATGCACCCACACACACACACACACACACACACACACACACACACACACACACACACACACACATGCACGCACACAGACACGCACACACACACACGCGCATGCACACACACACACACACACACACACACACACACACACACGAGGCCACATACACACCCACACACATTCACAGATGCATGCACACACACGCACGCACACACACACACACAAGAAAAAACAAACACACATGAAATCGCATACAGCGGTGAAATCTGATACAGTGGTGCCAATGCAGCTCATGTTGTTCTACAGATTTCTATTGACACTGAGAGATCAGATTAATTGCTGGGTATGAGTGAAAAGTGCGCACCAACAGTTGGGTCTGAGGCAGCGGAGAGACAATACTGTTGTGTGTCGGTGCAGCAAATAACCTACTGTAGAGCTCACCTCTTTCTTTGTTTGCTCTTGTCTTTGTGTTTGTTCTTTGGGCTTCCCGATCTGTACAGAAAGAATTGACACCGTCTGTCTTTAAATACAGAAGACTCACACACAGCCTCACACATCACAGCAGCAAGATCAGACGAGAACCAAAAATGGTTGTGGCGGTGCAGGACGACCCGCCAAGATAAACCAAAAACAAAACATGGAGGATATTCTTGGTGACAGTGAGGAGTGCTAAAGCTAACGGGAAAGCTCCCTGTTTCCATGGTGACAGGTCCTCCACAGTTGTCTTTTAGAGAGTTCTGAGAGACGTGAGCTCACCTGTATCGCCGCTTCCTCCTGGAGCCAGACGCAGACCTGCACGAGGAACGCAACACTCAGTCACGCAGGTTTCAAATAAATCGCTACGTTCTAACAGAGCATCACTGAACACGATACGGCAATTAGGACGAGAAAACAGAGCTCCTGCTATGACTAAACACACAACAGCACCACTGTACACATAATGAAACAACAAGAGGACACTCAAAATGCCAAGTCTGTGCTGGAACCAAACCTGCTTATACGCTACTGATCTATGAAGAAGGCACTTTTAATGTCGTTTAACTTCCGATTGGAGAGGATGCGAAGAGGGAAGAAAAACTACACAAACAGACAAACTGCATTACTGTACACTGAGAATAGAGTTGAGCCCCACTCATAATAACAGCTACAATAACAGCCACCCAGGAGCCACTGGGGGAGAGAGGGGGAGGAGAGAGGGGGAGGGGGGGTCCTCTCCTCAGACTTCACACTGCCAGAGTGACTCAGTTACCAAATGACCTTCAAACACACCACAGTCCTGGTGCTCCCGGGATTCATCTCTATGAAGAGCGAGCCGAGCAGAGCTTTGTATTTGAGTGTGTGTGTGTGTGTGTGTGT
>NC_084998.1:8102245-8104745 GCF_963854185.1 Sardina pilchardus
GGTACTCTTTTGTATAATTCTATATGGTACTCATTTGTATAATTCTATATGGTAGTGGCGGTGGGTAGGAAGAGAGGGAGTGTCTTTGCGGCTGCACGACAGCGGACGGACCTCTTCTGGTGAGGTGGTCACGTCAGATGGAGTATGAAATCAGACTGCTGTTGTTGACGTTACCAGCGATTCTGGGCCACGCTTGGCTGGACACCTCTACGCGCCTGACAGCTTACGCTGCGTCTCTGACAGATAACCTCACCCCCCCCCTCCCCCCATCCTCCTCCTCGCGTCCCCCTTCCACAAATGCACAAACCATTCCACCCCGTCCTGATGTTTATCTGGTGCTGTTGGCTGAACTTGAAAGCCGCGTACGCGACCTCAACTCCTGGCGACTGTCAGCTCCTCTCGGCGTGTGCATCCAGGGCTGTCAGAACATATGGCATCTTCACAGCAAAATGCCTTTTTCCCTTCAGGACGCACAGCGAGCACAGGACCGGCTACAAAGCATGTCCTTGCCATTCCTTTCTCCTTTTCCCCTTTCTTCTGTGAAAAGCAATATTTTTGGGGGGCTTTTTATGTCTTTAATCTGACAGGATAAAAATTTAAGAAGAATTTGGTAAGAAGTGGTACGAATTTAGAGGAAACGAGTGGGACAAAGAGATAGGGTGGGATCGGGACCCGAGCCGGACTAACCAGGGTCCACTTTCCCATGGGAACACGGAGCGGGCACCGTAACCAGTTCCGCCACAGCTTTTCCCTCGATCCTCGACATGTCTGACCCATCGTGCCTTTTCCACGCCACTATCTCTTCTGCTGTGGTGACAGAGAACGATTTGCTCGTCCGCCGCTTGGCGTCGTTTGGCACTATTGTAAAAGCCAATGAGGAAGGGTCCCCCGAGGCCGTCAATGAATCTCGTCCAGAGTCCAGACAATTAGACTGTTGGACCTCCTACTGTTCCTGCCTAGTGGCGCTCCGGAGGGGGGGGGGGGGGTCTTGGGAAATCATCATTCTCTGTCTGCTGGCCACGGACATATTGAGGGCAGCGAAATGGCCGGTCCGGTAATGATGGAGTGTGTGAGGGGAACATGATACAGCTAACGAGTGCTCTGATGTTGTAGCTGACACGGTCGTGGACACAGCCTTACACAGCGCGGGGATAGAGGAGAGGACTCTCACAATCACTCAATAGCACCAGATCTAACAGCGCTGAGAGATGAACACAGACAGAGACAGAGAGAGAGACAGAGAGAGAGAATACAGTATGTGCATATTGTGTGTGTGCAATGTGTGTGTGTGTGTGTGTGTGTGTGTGTGTGTGTGTGTGTGTGTGTGTGTGTGTGTGTATGTGTGTGTGTGTGTGTGTGTGTGTGTGTGTATGTGTGTGTGTATGTGTGTGTGTGGGTGGGTGGGTGGGTTGTTGTGGTGTGTAGATATTTTTACACAACCAAATGCTTCAATAAGAGGAGATGCGATATATCGACATTTCAATATCGATGCACAACCCTAGGGGATGTGTGTGTGTGTGTGTGTGTGTGTGTGGGCAGCAGAGCACAGTATGTGCTGAGGAGAAGGTATTTGTGTGGATATGTGTGTGGGGGGCAGGGTGTGAGGAAGAGTGAGAGGAAGAGTATGTGCGAGACAGGGGAGAGAGCAGGAAGAGGAAACCATCAACTTGCCGTGAATTTTCTTCAAGCGCTAGGTGCTAATTGCAAAACGTGGAAAACATGCTAACGTGCCAAACCAACACCCCCACCAACCCATTAACTTTACAGAGAAAAATCTCTCCTCCAAACTCTAATCATAAAAAGCCTTTGGCTCACACACACTAACACACATCATGTATTTGGCATTGTGGACATGCTCTGATAACAAAGCAATAAGGAAAAAAACAAAACAGAAAATCTCCTGAAATGTCCACGTAAACAGGCACCTTTCCCCAGTCTCTCTTTTTCTCTCTCTTCCTACCTCCCTCTCTCTCTCTGCTCTCCCCTCCCCTCCCTGTCTCTCTCTGCTCTTCCCTCCCTCCCCCCTCTCTCTCTCTCCCTCCCTTTCTCTCTCTCTCTCTCTCTCTCTCTCTCTCTCTCTCTCTCTCTCTCTCTCTCTCAGGCTTAGAGCACATCGCCTACTAATGAGCTCTGTGTCCAGGATCCATCACAATCATGAGGCCAATCATCATGGCCTACTGGGAAACGTCGCAAATCACACTCACACACACCCCCGTAGTGAAGCATCCAGGATGACTGACGTGCGTGTGACATGTGACGCACACACACAAATGACACACGCACACTCACACACACATACACGAATGACACACACACACACACACACACACAAATGACACTCACACACACACATACACACACACACACACACACACACACACACACACACACACACACGCACACACACACACACACACACACATACACAAATGACACACACACACACACACATACACAAATGACACACACACACACACACACACACAGAGCGTGTGTAAGT
>NC_084998.1:8109745-8141469 GCF_963854185.1 Sardina pilchardus
CCCCCACCTCGTCCATACGAGGCATGGGGTAAGGGTTAAAAGCAGAAAAGTTATCCAGTTTTGACAGGTCAGTGCAAAAACGCAGCTCCCCGTCCTTCGTAGGGGGGAGAACAACACGACTGCACCACTCACTATAACACCCATCTCCAGCCTGGCCTGCACCTCCAGTTGCAGCGCGGGGATCAGTCGAGCTGGAAACCCTGGTGGTGGTCTGCTGGATGGGGTCTGGAGAAGCCAGCCGGATGTTGTGCGAGGTGACCTCGCTGGCCTTGCGAAGCACCTCAAATGGTCCTTGCCATTTCGCCAGCAGACTCTCTGACGACGGCAACAACAGCAACGCCCACTGTCCAAAGGAGAAAGTGTGACTGCGTGCATTCCGGTCGTACTGAGACTTTTGATGCGTCTGCACCTGAGCCAGATGTTCATGGGCTATGACGCCCATCTTGTTCCACCTCTCCTGCATCAGGACATATCCCACGATGTTGGTGGGTTGGTGAGGAGCGTCCTCCTCCCAACTCTGACGGAGAATGTCCCATGTGCCTCTCACTGCCACTCGACTCATCCCACCGCTGCCACCAAATGTTAAGGGTAGACGTGGTCGGAGCGGTGTGAGGTAGTTGGAAATAGCACTCAGAAAAAGGATGAAATATGATGGGTGATTTATTTTCCCAAATAAGGCCCAATGGGCAAAAATAATAAAGAAATGTTTAACAAAAATACTTTTGATAAAGAAATTAAATAGACTTGGTAGTCAAAAACAATCCTTCAGAAAAGGCAATGAAATACAGTCAACTGTATAGACTACTTGTACTAGCCAATAGAATCGGGAGTATTCTCAAGACTTACGTCTCCACATCAAGAACTCTCCCTACTGCACTGAGCGCACCAGTTTTATTTCTCATTAGGTTAGTGCTTAAAATTATTGTTTTACTGATAATGTTACTATTCTCCCTAGTTTGTAATTGTTCACTGTTAATTTAATTTGTATTGTTATTTATTTGTATGTCGCTTTGGACAAAGGCGTCTGCTAAATAACCATAGCCATAGCCATAGCCATAGCCATAGCCATAGCCATAGCCATAGTTTAAATAGTTCGGACCGCACCCCTCCAATTGGACCAAGCCAATATACAAAACCTGAACAGGGGTGTTTACCGGCCGAAACATACTAATAAGCTTAAAATAGCTCAAAACAATATTCTAAGGAACTAGAAAATAAATACAATACTTAAACAATCACTTGCTGCGGTTTGGCATAGACAAACAATATAAATCAGCACAACTAAACATAATTACAATATAATTACAAGTGATTGGACTTCCACATGACCCAGGAAGTCCAGGAATGTTTTTAAACAGACAAGACGCGGCATTCACTCCTTTACAAGACGCGACAATGGACACCGGTAGGACAAACACGTAACGACTTGATGATGGACCTGATTCTTTGAAACTAAATAAACGGAACATTTATGACAGGACATTGTGTGGTTATTTTAACAGTCGAGATGTGATTGAATGGAGAGTGTTTTAAACTGTCAGGAGTTGTGATGTTAGGTGTAACTTTGCGTACGCCTCGCCGTAGTGTTTGATTGTAGGCCTATACATGTAACAGCTACGGGAGAAACGGGGAAGGGTCTGAGGAATGACATGTATGACTGATGATTGTAAACGGTTCAAGGCTAAACGGGAAACATAGACACATTCAACAAACATATACACGCAACCCGACATAGACAACGAACATACTCAATGAAGGCAGTACCGTACTGCCGTGACGGTGGCTACTCGCCCCGTCACAACCATCAAGTCGGAAGATCAAAGCCGCGGACACCCTGCGTCTTTGTAGATAGCCCTGAGGCCCGCAGAGAGGCCAGCCCCCTCGGACACCGCGTCCCCCGACGTGGACGAAGACGGACGCTGGGTCGGCATGACGATGACGGAGGGATGCTGCGGTCACCTGGGGACAAACCAGCGCTGCTTTCTGCTCCTGCAGGCGGATTTTGTCGCAATCTGCCACAGCACAGGACGAGCTCTGACGAGCTCTGTCTTTTGTTGGGGGGGGGGGGGGGAGCAAACAGAGATTAGCACTCTGTGCTAAAAGAGATACGCTAGCAAAAATATCAGAAGAAAGGGTAACGGGACTCACAAGAGGCTCAGACTAAGCCCCCTGTTTTTCCTTCCTTTCAGCGCCAAAGCCGCGACCATGGATACCGAACACATCAACCGAGCCCCCCGACCTGAAATTCCATTTTTTAAGATTCCCGGTTTCCTCAGTCTCAGCCCAACAGGCCTGACCTTAAACTACCCGTGAACACAACACTGTCCGTCTCCGATGGCTGCCTCCGAACGCCCGATGCCCCGTCTCTCTCTCTCTCTCTCTCTCTCTCTCTCTCTCTCTCTCTCTCTCTCTCTCTCTCTCGGCACTAATCCCTCACAGTCCCGCTCGGCGGCGGCCTGACAAATTATCTCCCCAAACGCATGTTCCCTCAAATGAGGAATTGAAAGTCAATTTTGGGAAACCGAACCCATTAATACTGAAGAGTTACGAGCCGCTGCCAGGGTATTGATTGCCCATGTGACATGTTAACGGCTAGACGCGACGGCATCGCCCTGTACATTTAACAGGGGTGGGGTGGGGTGAGTGCGTGCGTGCGTGCGTGTGTGTGTGTGTGTGTGTGTGTGTGTGTGTGTGTGTGTGTGTGTGGATGCGGTGGAGTGTGTGTGGAGGGCGGAGGGGCCATTGAGGACTGCAGTGGCAGCGTGATGTGTAGGGGGAGGCAAAGTGCTATGCTCGCAAAGTTGGTTCCTGGACCCGAAACTGTAACGCACACGCGCGCGCGCACGCACACGCACGCACGCAAGCACACACACACACACACACACACACACACACATATAGTATGTACACATTCTCTCTCTCTCTCACACACACACCCCCACAGACACACACACAATTCTGATTACACGGACTGATTGAACAAATCAGACGAAAAAAAAGGGTGAGGAGTCAGACACAGCCTCCATTAACACCAGCCTGTGGTGCCATTAATTGCCCCCCGTACCCTCTACTCCTCTCCAGCCCCCGATGGGCTATCGATCGGACACACACAGCACTTCTGATTAACCCCCTTTAATAACACAGCGTCCGTGCGCTGCCCCCTCGCAATGCCACATGTGTGTGGCGCAAGGGGCGTCCGCTGAATATTGCATGAACGCCGCCGCGTGCCCCGCGCTGCGAAGGAAACGTCGCTCGAGCAGAAACGCGCGCGCGAGGGGCCCGAGGGGAGGAGAGCGAAATAAACGAGAGGGGCGAACGAGAGTCGCTTTTTTAAAACGTGTTTACGCCTCGTGGCGTGCAAATGTATGTAAAGGGGGCACAGCGCTGCGAAACGGCTGAGTCGCAGTAGCGGCGCGGCAGCTGGAGAAAAAAAGGGGCGGAAAAGGCTGAATAATGCATTTGATTGTACACGGTGGAAACGGCGGAGACTTCAGAGGGGAACGCTCCGCTCCGCTCGGCTCGCCACAATAACGGAGCGCTCAGAAAACCGCATCAGGGAAAGGGGGGGGGGGAGAAACGTCTCCTGCTACTCTAAAATCATCTGCCCGATAAAAAAAAATCTGAAATGAAAAGTGCTAAAGGGGTCCAGAATTACAAGGAGGCTCTGGGACGGCATGAGATATAATTCTTTAAAAACAGGCCAAATCTTCCGGAAAGTGCTTAACCGTACACGATGCAGCAGACCGAGCTCAGGCTCATGTTTTATACATTTGAACTCTTCCTCTGGTCTTCTCCAGCTGAGGAGGAGGAGGCGGTGACTCAGTATGTGAGAGGTCTTGTCCTGGTATGTGTAGAGGGCTCTGGGTTTGAGCCAGGCTGCAAATTGCCTTTAAGCCAAACACTGAATTTTCTACTACTCCCACAAATGGAGGAGGCAACGAGGCAGCCTCTATGCATAGAGCACTCTGCCACTACCACGTCAATATGAGGTATTAACTATGAGGTACCTTTTCCCAAATCAGTTGAGAAACACTATCGGCAAAGTCTACCTAAAGCTAATTTAATAACTAACTTTAATAACTAATTTGCTAGCTTAAAGGGATATTCCGCCATTTTTGGAAATACGCTCATTTTCCACCTCCCCTCGAGCAAAACAATCGATATTTACCTTGTTCCCGTTCATCCAGCCATTCTGTGAGTCTGGCGATACAACTTTTAGCTTCAGCCTAGCATATATCATTGAATCGGATTAGACCATTAGCTTCTCGTCTGCTAGCTTCATGTTTAAAAGTGACTAAGATTTCTTGTAATTTTCCCATTTAAAACGTGTCTCCTCTAAAGTTAGAAAGTGCAATAAGACCAACTGAAAATGAAACCTGGCGTTTTTCTAGGCTGATTTGACATGGAACTACACTTTCATCTGGCGTAATAATCAAGGCAACTTGCAAACGTACCATAGGCGCAGTGATATCGTATGCAGCATCTGAAAATAGTCCCCATAGACAACAAGCAGTAGTAGTGCCAGTAGTATGCAAGTTGCCTTCATTATTACGCCAGATGAGAGTGTAGTTCCATGTCAAATCAGCCTAGAAAAACGCCAGGTTTCATTTTCAGTTGGTCTTATTGCACTTTCTAACTTGAGAGGAGACACGTTTTAAATGGGAAAATTACCAGAAATCTTAGTCACTTTTAAACATGACGCTAGCAGGCGAGAAGCTAATGGTCTAATCCGATTCAATGATCTATGCTAGGCTGAAGCTAAAAGTTGTATCGCCAGACTCACAGAATGGCTGGATGAACGGGAACAAGGTAAATATCGATTGTTTTGCTCGAGGGGGGGTGGAAAATGAGCGTATTTCCAAAAATGGCGGAATATCCCTTTAACTTTATTCCCTTCCATGTTACTGCCCTAATGTAACCGTTGTTGCTAGCATGTCTCCTCCTCATGCATGTAACTGCTGCTTCTGCTGCCCGTGCTACGGAGCACTCCGCCAACACCGCCACGTTTTCCATCGCTAATAGCACCTTCATGCCAAATCGGATATTCAGAAATTCCGACCGCCGATAGTGGAAAAACGACTTGAATGCAAAGTCGGTTCGGCTTCTTTGCTTGGAGACTCGCGCGGAAGTCTTGTGCCCCGAGGTATCCTACTTAAAGTCGCTCTCATACTGTATTCTCCAACCACGGTGGCCTCCCTTGCAACAACACAAGAGGCAAATTTCACTCTCATTACAAACAGGCAAGGTCATTTATCACACTTTTTTCAAAGGTCGGGATTTTTAAAGTCGGGGTGCTCCGAGTTGACGGTCGGCATAAAGGTAGTATAAAAGCCGAATGCTGTCTCTCCTGCCTGTGCTACGGCTAATAGGAGCCCTCCCCCACCACCACCGCCATGTTTCCCCTACCTAAAGGCCGAGTGCTGTTCCTAACAGGCACACGCTGTTCCTCCCTTTGTGCTACTCCCCGTGTTCTTCCGCTCGCTCCAAAATAGGACCCAGTAATGGAGAGGGACAGCTCACTCCCTCCTTTATCCCTCCGCCGGCTCCCTTCTGGAGAGGGACATCTCACTCCCTCCTTTATCCCTCCGCCGGCTCCCTTCTGGAGAGGGCCTCGTGCCGTGAGTGGGGAGACGAACCTGCAGGAGGAGAGGCCGAGTGGAGGGGTCAGGGGAGGGGGAGGGGGGGGGGGGGGGCTTGTTGGCTGTCAGGCCCGGCGGAGCTTAACAAGCAGATTGTTTCAATTGCCTCGGCTCTGGCTCCCCGATGGAGGCGACGGCGCTCTTGGTGGACAATTACACCCGCGCCTGCTCCTTCTCTCTCTCTCCCTTTCTCTCCCTTTCTCTGTCTCTCTCTGTCTCTCTCTCTCTGAAGTTTGTTTCTGACTGTGTGTGCTTCTGTTCTCAGTGTGGGTACCCTTTTGTTTTTCTTTTCTGTTCTCTCTCTCTCTTGCTCACTGAAGTTTGTTTCTGTGCGTGTTTCTTTGCTGTTCACTTTTGTGTATGTGTCTTTCTGTTCTCCGCGTGGGAACAATTTTGCGTTGTTCTTTTTCTTTTCTCTCTCCCTCCCCCTCTCAATCTCTCTTTGTCACTGTGTACAGTATGTGTGTGTGTGTGTGTGTGTGTGTGTGTGTATTGTGGCTACGAGAGGTTGAGCACAGTGCATGAATATATGACTCCAAGATAATGTATAGTCCAGGGGGTGTTTTTCTGCATGATCTGTCTGTATGATTTGAATATACAGTATACAATACCCTTTTTGTCAACGAAATGTTTCCCTGTTGCCTGCTCCAGGCTCTGCTACTACTCCTGTCTGCTGGTGTCTTTGTAAACGAGCATAGCCCCAGGACTAGCATGAAGCCTTTAAATCCACAGCAGATGGAGAAAGCCTACAGCAGTCCTTTTAATTCATGCTAATGCCTTTCACCCACCCACCCGCCCCACACACAGATCCCTTAAACCTTTGGCCTACCTCCTCTGTTATCTGACAGAGTTGGCCAAATTAGGCAAACAAACATATCGTTACATGCAAATGACCTGTTTCCAAGCCCCACCCCCCATACACACACACACACACACACAACTAATTTCCCCCAAAAAAACAACTTGAGCAATGAGTTTGTCTTCTGCCCAACCTTACAGCTAAAAAACTCACTGTGACTCAGAGACTCCACATCCATCCATCCATCTCTCTCTCACGCTCTCTCTCTGTCTCTCTCTCTCTCTCTCTCTCTCCTCATTACCGGACCCCCTAGCCTCCACTGCCATCCTGCACCAGGCATATGGCGCCTTTACATCACTCTCAAATCGGGGGTGTGGTGTGGTGAGGTGGGGGTGGGGGGGGCAATTAGCCCACGCGGAGGAAACGGCCCTGGCAGATGGCACTGCTGGCCTCCCCGTTTCTCTTCGTCCAGCCCCTGCTATCGGGTCCATCAATCTGACGGCCATTACTGCGGCGGAGACGTAATCAGGACTAGTCCACTCTGGAGCCGCCGAAGGCAGCAGACAGGCCGCGGAGTTATTCACGTCACGTCACGGAGAGAGAGAGAGAGAGAGAGAGAGAGAGAGAGAGAGAAAGAGAGAGAGAGAGAGAGAGAGAGAGAGAGAGAGAGAGAGAGAGAGAGAGAGGGGAACGGCTGGACGGTCCTCCTGCTCTGGAGCCGCGGAGGACAGTGATGGAGTTGAGGACGAGGCCGGAACAGCTGGAGCAGCGGGGAGAGGGATGGGAGAGCCGCGTGTGCACTGAAGGATGTGGCCATCGCTCTGAGTGAGGAATGTGCCGCAGGCAGCAGGCTCCAGAGCAAAGGGCACACTCAAGATGGGAGATCTTCGCTTCATATTTATATCCCCGAACCAAACATGAGAACTGGTCCCAGATCAGCTGAGAGATGTAGGACTGTTTCTCATCTCAAATTCATCTTTCATTTCATTAGTTTTCACTCCGGAGAAATCTACATGACAATGCGAATCAACTGCGAGTTGTCTTCATTTTCTTAAATGAACACAATTACGTTTAAAAAGGCAAACAACTAACCACAAATAAGTGTTGCTGCTCAAGTTAATGACTGCTTGACATTGTTTGACATTGTTTACGAGATATCCATATGGGATGTGTTGACATACTGTACTTTTACCTCAGTAATCTGAGCTGATAAACATTAAAAGCGACATCACTGGCTTGATATGGCGCTCGGTTCAACTGATAGTGTTTGTGTTTACCGTTTGTGTTTACCAGTGTCTCTCGCCTGGCGGACAACTCTCCAGCCCTTGCTGCGCCGACGCAAGGTCACCCGGCTCGCCGCTAATTAGCGTCACGGCTAGCCTCCCGCTTCCCCTCAAAACACACTTTGAGTCGCTCAGCTCGGAGCCTGAGCGGATCAGCGGCCCGTCCATGTCTGCGAGCGAGGAGGGATTAGCGCCGACGCCAGTCACGCCACAAATCCGCCCGAGCCGCTCGCAGTGGCAGCCGCCGTCGCGCATCCACCGATTTAGCGTTACGGGAAGAAATGCTAATGAACGAGGGAAAGAGGAGAAGAAGAGGGAGGAGGAGAAGAAGAAGGGAGGGAGGGAGGGAGGGAGGGAGGAAGGGGGAGGACGTGTCCTTCAGTGACTCGTCTTCCTCGTCGCGGTTATATCACTCAGGGAGAGGGAGAAACGGCGTCTTTTTGTTGGTGTCCGTAAAAACAGAGGAGCTATAATGAGCAGCGAATAAATCCGCACTATAAACACGTTTATGAGAGAGGGGGGGGGGAAAAAAGCAGGAACACGACTAACAAGGCTTTAATGTCAAACATTCTCGGCGAGAGTTTTCCGTGTTTAGCTGGCTGCCTACTGTGTGGGCAGAGAGACACGAGAAAAGCTCAAACAGATGATCTATCTGCACACTGCCTGCCACTCCTGTTGTGCGAAGCGGGAATGTTAGCGAGCGATCTTATTTGGCGACACAAAACCCATCTCGTAGTATCTCGCCGAAGAGATAACAACCTTACATTGAATAGCTCACCCTTCTCTGTCCTTATCTAACCTTTAATATCCCTCTTCTCTTCCTGCCCACCTCTCTCTCCGTTTCCCTCCGCTCCCTCTGTTCTTCACTTTCTCTATCTCTCTCCCTGACTCTCTCTCGCTCTGTTTTTACTTCTTGTTTCTGGTTTCTTTTTGACTGAAAATAAAGGAAACTTTAAAGTCAACCAGTCTCTCGGTCTCTCTTGCTCATCTCTCTCCCTCTCTCTCATCTCTCTCCTTGAGCAAGGCACCTAACCCCTCACTGCTCCCCGAGCGCCGCTGGTTGGGCAGGCAGCTCACTGCTCTGGGTTGTGCGATTCACCTCACTGTGTGTTAACTGTGTGCTGTGTGTTCACTAATTCGGTTAAATTGGGTTAAATGCAGAGAACTGAATTTCCCTCACGGGATCAGAAAAGTATATATTCTATTCTATTCTATTCTATTCTCTCTCTTTCTCATCTCTGTCTCTCTTGCTCATCTCTCTCTCTCTCTTTCTCATCTCTCTCTCTATCTCTCTCTTTCTCATCTCTCTCTCTCTCTCTCTCTCTCTCTCTCTCTCTCTGTATCTCTCTCCCTCTCTCTCTATGGGTGTGCAGTAGTGCTGTAGTCTCACCCTTGCTCCTCCATCATCTCCTGCAGCTCCATGCATTTCAGCTCCACCCTCCTCTTGCGCTCGTGGTCCAGGATCTCGCGGTGGGCCTGCTGCTTGACCATCACGGGCTCCGCCGCCCGCACTCCCGCTCCGGCCCCTGCCGCCGCCACCACCGCCGCTCCCACCGCTGACCCCTCCTCCTCGTTCTCGGGCTCCGCGTCGGACTTGGGCTGCACCGCCGCCGACACCCCCGGCTGCTGGGGGAAGCCGTTGGCATCCTGAGGGGAAGGCACCCGCGCCCCATCGTACATGGCCACGGCACACTGCAGGGGCACAGAGAGAGAGAGAGAGAGAGAGAGAGAGAGAGAGAGAGAGAGGGAGAGAGAGAGAGAGAGAGAGAGGGAGGGAGAGAGGGAGAGAGGGAGAGAGTGGGATAGCAAAGGTTAATACCGGTGAGGAGACATATCGACTTTCTTTCCAGTTTTCGGTATTAGGCCATTAGCGCACTCACTGGACTCCTATTGACATACTGAGAAGAGAACACACTGAATTATACACACATCCGTTCAGTCAAGAGCCGACACACGGGGACTCCTCGGTGGAAGGAAGCCGAAGTCTCGGCTCTCCTCCATAAACCATAAACAAAAAACAATAAACACCAACAGAGACGCCAAGGGAGAGGAAAATAAGAGCACAAACGCAGCTCTGCTAGCACTCCCCCCCCCCCCTCTTGTGATGCGCAGCGCAGCGCAGCGCTGTGAGGTTCTGGCGCTGAAGCGAGCTCCCTGACACTGACAGTGATGCTTGCGGATGGGAGGACGCCGTCGACGCTTCTGCTCTTAAGCGCGCCGAGCGCCGGAGAGATTTTTGGGATGGCAGGCAAACGCTGCGACACGTAACCACCACCACCACCAGCAGCTACCCCAGAGTCCTCGCTTTTTTTGGACGCGTCAGCGGCAAGTGACTTAAGAAGAGCAAGTGGGTGGTGTGTGTGTGTGTGTGTGTGTGTGTGTGTGTGTGTGTGTGTGTGTGTGTGTGTGTGTGTGTGTGTGCGTGCGTGTGTGACAAGAGAACATCAACATCCACAGATTATTCACGCTGTATGAATATGCTCTGGCTGGCGTCGACAAAATGAAGCCAAATAACACGTAACCCTGGGCTACTGCCGCTCATCAGAGCCCTGACGCAACACGGACGAAAAAAAAAAAAGACAAAAACAATGCCATCTGTAGTTACAAATCATACATCGGCGGGAATACAAATGTGAAATTACAAAGAGAGAATAGAAATGACATTGTGTGGATCCCATGTTGAGGGAGGGGTTTTTGACTGTGCTGTGGGGAATAGTTTTGACTTGACTTGACTACCAGACCCCCCAAAAATGTGCTGTCACCACCTTGGTGCACCGCCCAGAACAGTACAGGACTAATAGGCTCATTTCTCATGGCGAGGACTTGAATGAAAACCCCACCCGAGTCGCTTAATCAATGCCACTGTCAGCAATGCCTGGGGTTTATGACTATTTTACTCACAGCAATCAGCCGTGACATTACACACGGCGCTGTAACAGTCTCGCATAGACCGCTTGTTAAGTGCACCAACAATTAAACTTGGTCGTAAGTATCTACAGACAGTGGAGGCGGACGCTTAAAACAATGTGCGGGTGTTAATGAGTTGTTTACTGGTGGAGACGATCCGAGTCTCAGCGCTGGTAAATGGACTCTGCAAGGTCATGCTGCTTGGCACTGGAACAGGTGGCAGGGAAGCGGGCGATATCATTGCTGCATACATTATTCTGCAAATTGCCACTTTGAAAGCCTGTGACTTGCATCATCAATGCATGCCAAAAGATTGTGTCCACCACAGCCTACAGACAGCAGTACGACTTCGAGTAGCTTTTTATGTCAAGGCCCGATGGGAATTAGCCTGGAAATCTCAAGAATTGAGGCACTCCTGTATAAAAATAAAAACACCTTTACTGATCACTGGCTACATGCCAACGTGTTTTCGACTATTCCCTCTTCATCAGGGCACGTAAAACTAGCACAGGTGTGCACATTTAGAGTGTGTGTGTGGGCACAGGTAGAGAGAGGTGAGAGTCAGTCTGGAGATTACCTGGAGACATGTTTTAATTTGTTGACACATAACGCTATTTTTCAGTTCTGTTGTAGGCTCGGTCGGTAAACACAACACGCTGCAACTCAGCAGTTCACTCGGTGGTCACCGCACGACCAAACGGAGACGGTGCGGCGGGTCAGCAGCACACTCATCTCCAAAACAGACGGCAAATGAAGCTCACTTCACTGCTCCAGTGAACAACTTAAATGTCAACCAAGGAGATGCCCCCGGAGAGATGACCCCTGGTGTGACCATTCCTCCGTCCCCTCTTCCACCACAGCGAGTAGCACGGCAGCACGCTCTGCTATGATTCAGAAAAAGGCAAAGGAGAAAAATCCGGTGCTTTGCCGCATGGCAATTAGCCGTGCTCGCTTGGCACATTCGTGTCGGAGCCCCGTGCGTTGCCCCCGGCGACGCGGGCATCCCAGCGAGGCCATATGTCACCTGCGTGGCCCGCGGGCCTCCACCTGGCCCAGTCGCGGGAGGAGGAGGAGGAGGAGGAGGAGGAGGAGGAGGAGGAGGGGGGAGGAGGTGAGGTGGACCTCAGAGGCTCGGCCGCCACAACGGAAGTCCCCGACAAGGGCTGGGGACAGACGCCACGATCCCTCATTAAAGCAGACGAGTCACAACAGCGTGATAATCACATCCACGGCACGGCTCATTGCTCCACCATATAGCTCCTCAGTAACTCAATTAGTCTATGCAAACAACATGACTCTTGTCTAAGTGACTGTGTTCACTTGCGGCAGAAATCTGTTTTCCTACATGCTAAGTAAATAAGTGACTGGTGCTCTATTTATCGAATCCATCCCCACTATTCTCAGAGTCTCTTGCTCAAAGATAACAGTTATATTTTAGCGTCAGGTTACATCAGTATTCACAAGCACAGCCTGAAATACTAATACAAAAATGCTACTGTACGTTGTTTAAACTTGGGTGCACTGCTTCGATTAAAACCAAATTGTTTTAGCCCTGAAAGAGTAAATGGACAGCCAATTCTATTATCCACAATGAAATGTGATGTAGTCCTCCTTTAAAAGTAAGCAAAGCACTGCAACTTTAATGAACTAGCAGCAAAGGCAAAACCACTACAACAGAGCTGCAGTAAAACATGAATTAGGCTTCCCCTCTCCTTGGTTTACAAGTCCTCTCTTGACTGCTCACAGCCTATCTTATGAAATAAAGTCTTGTTGTTTGTGGTACCCCTGAGAAAGCATGTCTTGTTGCAAGGGGTATCAAAGTAATTATACGCCGCCAAGTCTGTACATCTCTATGGCTGTGTGGTCCCTCGGCTGCCGTCGCTACACTTTGTGCTGACGCCACCATCTCTGGCAAACAAAAACAAGCAATTTTCCAGGCAGCCCAAACAACTGCCTCCATAACAATTAATTTCAGGGGCGTCATAAAGGGAAAAACTCGCTGTGCACCATCTTCATTCTCTATTCACAGCACACAAAGGATTTTAACAGCAGTTTTTTTTCCCCCACTGCACTTGAGTCAAAACCTGGATTATCCAAAATCGTTAATTAACTTTTATCGGCCACGCAGGGCGCCGTAGGAGGCGAGCAGTACACAGGACACAAGCTGCGAGAGGAGCTGAAAAAACAGAATCTTGTCAACTGCCGGTGTTCATTTGCAACTAAAAAGAAGCATATGGTAGTATATCTAACAGTATATATACACATACTACATACTAAAGAGTAGAATGAAAGCAGAATTAGCTAGAAACCAACAGATCGTCGACGTATGGCATGTGCGAGGGCTTCTGTTGGACTGCTAATGTGAGGCAGCTCGATTTTCCTCGCCTCCCACGGCCATCTTGATTAGGCCTGAGTGGGGGGTCCAGCCTGCGAGAGCCTTCAAGAAGCAAAACAAGACTCTTATAATAGCGCATTTTCATCCGCCCTCTTTGCGAAACTCCCCCTGCAAGCAGCCGTTTATGTAGCTCGTCTCGGCCGTTTGAAGCGCCGCGAGATGACACCGGCATTAATCAGCGGAGCACTTCGCTTTCCCCGCCGCCGACGGCGAACGAGCGGGAGCCACAGGGGTGATCACACGGAGGAAGATGTAAGCACTGTGAAGATGTCCATTTATTGCTCGCTCCGCTCGGCCTCATCCGCAGACGGGCGCGGCGCGGCGCCGGGCCGGACATATATCACGCCGATTGTTAGGAGTGCCGCAGGCGAGAGTCTGGGGAGAGGCCTCAAGGACCGTCTGAGGCACGCCACGAGGAAGTGATGTCGGAGGGATATACGACCGGGGAGGAGGTGGCCATATTTCAAGGCCCCTCTGCCTCTGAGTGAGCGCATACTCGTAGAGACTTCTGCACTGCACTTTTTGGAACTCTCACTTTGAGGCGTCATCCTCACACCTGGTGATCATGCGCTACACTAAATGGCTAAATGACACTAAATTATGCGCCACTAAAATGGCCGCCTCTGACCTGCTCCTTAGAGGAGCAGTAACAGGCCATAACCGCTCCTTTGTGTGTGAGAGAGTGAGGCTACTGAGGAAAAGGAGTGAGAAAGAGGGAGAGAGAGATGGAGAGAGACAGTGTGTGGGTTCAAGAAAAACAGAGAGATGGGCTCAAAGGGCAGACAGACAGAGAGAGAGAGAGCGAGAGAGAGACGAGGAGAAAGAGAGAACAGGAACAGACCTGCTCTGTGAAGGATCAGTGAAGGCTGACATGAGGCGGTGATGCTAGTGATAGCGTGAACAACAGAGTAAGAAAGAAATGAGAATGAGAGAGTGTGTTCATAAGAGAGAGAGAGAGAGAGAGAGAGAGAGAGAGAGAGGGAGGGAGAGAGAGAGAGGAGGGGGGGGTGCTGGAGGAGCTGAGCTACTGTGCTTCAGGTGTCTGCAAGGAGTGGTAGGAGGACATGCATACAGACAGGGGCACACACAGGTTATAAAAAACAAGCCACGATACAAAGCCAGCCTGAGAGAGAGAGAGAGAGAGAGAGAGAGAGAGAGAGAGAGAGAGAGAGAGAGAGAGAGAGAGAGAGAAAGAAAGAGTGGAAACAGGCAGCTAGTGCCCACGACAGGTAGGAGACGTGCCGGAAAAAGCCCCGCCGGGCCATTCATTTGCAGCCCAACATTTCTCTTCACATGGCCTTTGAAAGGTGGAGAGCTGAGAAGGAGGGAGTGAGCTGGTGTGACAGAGAGAGAGAGAGAGACAGCCGAGAACGAGAAAGAAAGAGAGAGAAAGAGAGAGAGAGAGAGAGAGAGAGAAAGAGAGAGAGAGAGAGAGCGGCTGTCAAAAGGGTAATTACTCCTCTCCTCACGGTGGTACGACGCGGAGAATTCCGCTCCTGGAGAGGGGTGAGAGTTGAGAGGTTCCGCAGTAATTGCCGCACTAATACATTCCTCAGCGAGCATTTCTCTTCCCCCGGCTGCGCACTTCAGAGGGGGGCTGGGGGTGGGGGGGCCTTTTGTCACGTCTGCTGTGCAGAGTATTATTACTCGCTCTGATCCATGCAGGTCTCCAAACAGCCCTCCCCTCCATAAACACCCACTCTTAACTGCTCCCTCGCTCCCTCCCTCCCTCCCTCCCTCCTTCTCTCTCTCTGTTTCTCCGTCTCTCCTGTCCTCCACCGAGCCCCATCATCGTTGATGGAGTTTCATGGCCACGCTTTTCACCCTCGCCGAGATCGAGGCGAGCGATGATGAGTCACCGCGGCGCGCAGCCTCCGCCGTCTTCCCCGTCCCTCTCCGCCGGCCTGCTACAGGTCTCAGGCAGATAAGAGGCAAGGTCTCACAACACACACACACACACACACACACGCAGCATAAGAAATCAACAATGCCTAGGAATAGCGCGCGCACGCACACACACACACACAAGCACACGCACACGCAAGCACTTTTCATTTTGCCTTTTATAAAACCCAGGAATAGTACATACTTTCACACACACAGACACACAGACAGAGAGACACACACACACAGACACAGATATACAGTATATCACTGCCTCGGATTTTGCCTTTTATAAAATCCAAATTCATAGTCTAAAGTCTAAGCCCCCATATATCTCCTCGGCTGGGCCGGTTTAATGAGTATTTCCATCCATTGCCACAACTCCAAAATATTAACGGCGGGTCGCCCCAGGGGGCTCAATCTGGGAGAAGCATCATTAATATGGAGCAGATTTCATTTCACAAGCCCTCTGCACTTAGTCGTACAGAAACAACACTTTCTGTCTAAGACCCACACCGTCCATAAAAGATGAGGAACGGGAGGGCAGGGGAGTCTGCCAGGTGTGTCTTTGTGTGGAACACTTTTTTTCAGGTCTGTCTGGGATTGGACGGGAATAAAGGGTCTCGAACGTAATCCAAGGCAATCTGTAATAATGATTACTTCTTTAGCTTCAATTTCTCAGATCTTACACGTGGGGCTTTTCTTCAAAGGGATGTGTTTTACTTTTACAAAACGCACCTGTGATCGTTTTCTTTTCTTTCATTGTGGCAAGAGGGCAGACGTAATGTGCAAGGGTTCATTTTGAAGAGGGCCACAGGAATTGACTGAAATGGGAGCCTTTTTTTCTCCAAAAGGGCCCCTGTGCCATCTAAAGTGATTTTAAGCCTTATTGCTTTTCTTGAAAGGGAGGGCAACACAAGGAAGTGAACGCTTTATAGGCCTAATCCGCCCCCCAATTCTCAACTGTCTTCCTGAGAGACAAGATGAAACAGGAAGAGAAAGAAGAGAGAGAGAGAGAGAGAGAGAGAGAGAGAGAGAAGTTACATAAACTCAGAAAATAGAACGCGCATTGTGGAACTTTCTGATCCTTGCTCCCCCCCCCCCCCCCCCCCCCCCACCAAAAAACTTGAAATAACCTCCTCCGTTTTCATTAGTGTCAAAGAAATTGGCAAACGGGAGAGAGCAGACAGATCTTTAGCCTTTGGGATGTCAAGTGAACCAAATTCGGTTCTATTGGGGAAACTTACGGGAGACTGTCTTTCCCTTAGTCTTACTTGATAGATTCTTTCATGTGCTTCTGTGCATACAGTTGATCAAGCCTCTACATTCGTGACTTTGTTCAGAGGGTACCGCGGTTTAATAGAGTGACTGGGCCATTCTAAATCATGGGTATGTCTAAACGGAAAATAGAATTGCACAGAGAAAGGACATCTCCGTCTAAATAGCGCGGCAAGGGAGCTGGAGTAGAGGTTTATCAGGCCTGCATTATCTAGCTCTTGCACACAGCAGGATGAGCATGAGAACATTTCAACAGAAGAAAAACAAGGTCAAAAATGCCTCATCCGCCGATAAACCCGAGCAATTTCCTCCTGCATCACAAAACAAGTGGCCGCTCGTTCGGTTTCCCTGTTTTTTTTGTTGTTTTTTTTCTCCGTTTTTTTCCCCCCGCCCCCCTATCCAAAACACAGAGGATAAGAAGATATCCGAGAATTGCGGGTAATTTATTTGTGCGGCGAGGCGCCGTAGGAGCAGCCGAGTTCAGTAAACACGGGCGAACACATTCATCACCGCGGGCCCGCGCACAACAACGAGGTCACCGCGCCGACCTCCAGCCGCCCATGGTGCTCCTGCGGGTCTCCCAGCAGGGCTAAGGTGAGGGCACGCCGCACCACTTTGTAAGCAGCGTTGCTGGCCAACATGCCCCAGCAAGATGGAGGAACTTTTCCATTCATATTTGGCAACCCGTTTTAATCAGGAGAACTTGAATCATCAGAGGGCGGATTGTCACAATCATCCAATCAGAACACACGCACATGGAAGTGGTCTTGTGATTGCATGGCAACATTGCCTACAAAGTTCTACATGTATGTATCTGAGACCAAGCCAAGCCTACACACTCCATACCCGAAAACCACAACTAGCCATACACTCCCCCTACTCTCTCATACACACCAAGCCTTCATTACCCTGTCAAAACTAAACACCAAACCCTGCAAGTGTTCACGTACACAACAATGGCAAAAATAAATAAATAACATCTATTTATACAACACTTTTCAAGCATAGAACACAAATTGCTTTACAGACAAACAAGAAACACAAACAACAGTAACAATAACACACAAATTAATAATAGATGAAAAGTATGAAGGGTCAAAGTAACAATAATTAAATATAAAGTAAATTACAAAGTAAAATGTCATGTAAGTCATATCACCAAGTATCAAATTTAAATCTATCACCGATTATTATATGTAATCTAATTTAAAGTTTGAATCAATGTCATTTGAATTTTGAATTACATTAAACTTTAAATCAATTGAATAAGAAGTTGAATTAATTTGAAGTCATACATCACATTTACATTTCCCTGTTGTTCTCATTTTGAATGAGACTTAAAATTTCAGCCTCATGCAATTCCGTGCGCCACCATTTAATTCGAACGCCTTTACTTCAAACTTTGGACTTTGGTACTTCAAGGTTGTACTGTCACCTGTCAATCATGCTATGTCCCCCGCCCCCCGCCCATCCACTGAATCTGAGTTGATTTATCAGGTCTTTTGTAAGACTCACTCACTCCGGGCGAAATTATCACCACGTTGTAGGCTACACTGTACACACTGAAGTGGGAGTAACAAAAAAAACAAATCAATGGCGGTGGCTCCGGGGGTCTTAACTGGAAATATTAAATGTGAATAAAGGTTTCTTGACCACTTTTAATGGCTTATTTTGATACGGTTTATTGTTTATATGCTAAACAAATGTGTTCAGGACACACTATCATTGAAGGTTAGCTTGTTAGCTTGTTAGCTTGTTAGCTTGTTGACCCATTATAACCAATTGAAAACACATAGCAAGCTAGGCGACTAGATAGTTAGCACGCTGATATGAACTGTGGTGTTTCTGTAGATTATTAATTGTTGTCAACATGAAAACATTCAAACGGATTTTTGTGTGTATGCCACTTGAACATACTTGGGCTAAATAAACCCCTGAATGTATTGTAATCTGAAGCACTGGACTGTCTAGCTAACTAAACACTAAGCTAACCACTAACCACTAAGCTAACCTGTTGACCACTGAGCTGAAACGCTAGGTGTGTGACAACTGGACAACACCCCCTGGGTGAAATTTTAGCAGGCGTATTTCGCGCAAAGACAGTAGAAGATCTCGCATGGTGACATGCTCTGTGGAAACCCAGCGTCAGACGAAGGACGAAGGCTCTGGTGATGGTGATGAAGTGGGGGAAACTATTACTAAACTGATAAATCGACTCAGATTCAGTGGATGTAATTCAAAATTCAAATGACATTGATTTAAACTTTAAATTAGATTACATTTAATAATCGTTGATATATTTAAATTTGATACTTGGTGATATGACTTACATGACATTTTACTTTGTAATTTACTTTATATTTAATTATTGTTACTTTGACCCTTCATAGAAAAGGGTCGGCTTCCAAAAACCCAAACAATACACATATCATTGAGTGTTGTGGAGAGTCTAATGTTGACGCTAACTGAACATAATTGGTCATCACTTCCCCTGCACTAATGACTGCGTTGTGTGTTGCATATGAATCGTAGCAGCCGTGGGTGACCTGCGGCTCGGCACCCCCGTGTGGGCTTCTCTGTGCTCTGGCTGTAGGCTGTGGGCTCGCCGGCGGAGAGCCCTAATTGCTGGGGGAAACCAGAGAGGGGTAGCCACAGCCAATCAAAGCCATGTCTGCCAACGACCACGAGCCGTCAGGTGTCTTTCTCCCCGTCGGCTGCTGACAGGGCAGGGCAAGCCACTATCTCTCCCTCACACTCTCTCTTTCCCTCCTTCCTTTCCTCACTAGCCTCTCCTTGTCCACTGCAAACTGCCCACGGCCCTGTCAATCAAACACTTTCCCAGTCTCCCCACCTGACAGGTCTCAAAACGCAGCACGTGGCCACAACACATAAAAGCACCGCACTTGAAAATTAGCCCAATTCCGAGCAGGAAGCTCTCTCTCTCCCTCTCACTCTCTCTTTCTCCATCTCTCTCTCTCTCTCTCTCTCGCTCTCCCTCTCTCTTTCTTCTCCTTCGCTTACCGCCCTGTCTGTTCTTTCGTTTTCCTGGCCATTTATTTCCATCATTCAATTAGGAGCGTCATTAATTTCCCTGCCTGGCAGTGCTCAGGGTCCTCCAGGGAAACGGAAGGCTTTGGCCAGGAGAGAGCACATCTCAAACACACTCCTGACTGGTAAGCACTCCACATAATTGGTGGCTGGGTGGATAAATTTATCAAGACACGCAAAACGGACTCATAATCCTGAGAAAGAAACCAATTGTTAAAAAAAATAAATAATAATAATTCCATCCCTAAGTAGACTGCTGAACTCTAGGCTAAGTGTTTTTTGACAGCTGGCGTTCGGTATCTCTAAAATGCAGCTGTTGTTGGCAGATGTGATGTTCTCGCCTTCACAATTTCTGTTTACTGCATTGGCACTCGTGGTGGTGGTGGTGGAGGTATAGGTGGTGTGGGTGGAGGGCATTTCAATAGCAACACACACACACACTCACACACACACACACACACCCCACTCTCAGTATGCAGGACAGCAATACACACACAAACGCCAAAAAAACAGGACGTGGGCGAGTGAGTCACATTTTAAAGAGTGCTGTTTAATTGCAGGAGCCAGCACACGAAACACACACACACACACACACACACACACACACACACACACATACACACACACACAAAAACGCAGAGCCGTTTGTGATTCCGTGGAGATATAAAAGACGCATTGTCTTGGCCTGCTTTGGGGAGCTTGACTGGCCCATTGCTCTCCACTCTGGGTGGGACGTGATCACGCTCCACGCCTGCAGACAGAGCTGTTACTACAGGCAGAGCTGGCGAGGGCGAGTCTAGCACACCCAGCCACTTCTGAGTCCAGGCAGACAAGTAAATCTCTATTACAGAGGTAAACACACTGAGAGAGAGATAGAGCGATAGATGGATAGATAGATAGATAGAGAGAGGGAGGGAGAGGAAGACAGAACGCGAGAGAAAGAGAGAGAGAGGGAAAAAGATAGGGAGAGAGAGAGAAAGAGAGAGAGAGAGAGAGAGAAAGGCATTGATGCAGCACATCTGGGATTTGCCTCTGCTGAGAGTCTTGTGTTAGAACAACAACAAGCACACAAGTACACACACACACACACATAAATACACACACACATACACACACACACACACACACACACAAACACACGAACACACACAAATAAACACACTCCTCAAAATGTACTCTAGTTCATAGTAGGCATTTGCATACCTTTATTTCTCTGGAGAAGCCCCAAAAGTTCATAAATAAGTGTGACAGTGATGGTGAGTGATGAAAGAGAGACAGAGAGAAAGAGAGAGAGAGAGAGAGAGAGAGAGAATAATCCTCAAAGCTAGGAGGAGAATCCCCTTTGAGATAAGACCCAAATGGCTGAGAAATAATGCGTCTCTGTAACAAAACTGCTTTGCAAATAAACACACGAAGGGAAACCGAGGCCCCCCCCCCCGCCCCCCCTCACGACTGCACCCTTCAGACTAATCATTCAGGGCACTTCAATGTCTAGCATGCATGCCCAACACCACACTACATACATATCCTGTGCACGTGGCCTGCAACAGCCTGGGGACACAGGCCCAGCCAGCCTCTCATAAATTAATAGCTCCACTATTAATATGCAGCGGACGGAGGCCAAGCAGGCCTTTTGCAGGCAGGCAGTCGTGTGTTTTGAGGCACGTCAGCCCTCCCCGCGGCCATCCATGCGGTCCACTTCATCACGGCCCGATCGAGCCCCTGCGCGCCGCATTTACGAGGAGAGGACGGCCGGGACTAATGGCTGGGCAGATTTAGAGTCGCCGAGTTTAAACAAAAAAAGGAGAGAAAATCCGATGGCTGAAGAGAGAGGGAATTCAACGCAAGACAAACACGGCGTGTCCTTGCGGGTAGCTGCGTCGGTGTGTCACGGGAATGGAGGGAATTCAAAAGGGAATGCAAAGCCCCCCCCTTCCCTCCATTAGAGGTCTCAGAGGAGAGCACTACACTGGAGCGCGTAGGGCTGGTCGCTGTCGTCGGTTGCTGTGCTGTGCTGTGCTGTGTTGTGCTCGGCCGAGTGAAGCAAACTGGCTCAATAAAAGGGCCGTCCCCAGGGAGGGAGAGAAGGGGAGGAACGGAACATCAGCATAGAAATGGGGAGACTGGGAGGGTGTGTGTGGGAGGGAGGGTACAAGTGCAATGATGCTGTGAGTGTGTGTGTGTGTGTGTGTGTGTGCGCCTGTGTGTGTGCGCCTGTGTGTGTGTGTGTGTGTATGTGTGTGTGTGTGTGTGTGTGGTAGCTGATGCGGAAAAAAAAGGAAAAACGGGTTGTGAAGAAGAATAAGGTAGCAATGATGCTGTGAGTGTGTGTGTGTGTGTGTGTGTGTGTGTGTGTGTGCGTGCCTGTGTATATGTGTGGTAGTTGTGAAGAAGGATAAGGTGGCAATGATGCAAGATGGTAAAGAAAATGCCGGGCGGTGGTAACGGACCGAGAACCTGCATGCTATAGCACAACCACCGACAGTATTAAGGCATTCTACTCGCGTCTCTCCTCTCTGTGGCTAGCTTCTGTAGCTCAGTATTATATACTGGCCCCATAAACCACCACAGGGCAGATCACACTATGCATCAACCACTGGGATCAGAACATACAGTGGTGCCTACAGAACAGGCACATATCCTCAAACCTGTTCGCCAGAGAATAGATATCAGAGAGACGGGGTGAGGTCAGAAGATGCAATTGCATCAGAGTCTGGAGCTCAGTGCAGACAAACAGAGACACGCAGACATCTGGACTACTGATAGGATGAAGGAAAAAAGAACATAGTGCAGCATCTGTGTTTAGTTCAAGCCAAACTTCAGGTCTTTAATGAGATGAAACTAGGCTTACAGAAAGAAAAGTCGTGCAGATATTGATAGAATACACACACACACAGAGACACAAAAAAACATACACATAGACAGAGAGATCAAAACTTTGGGAGAATGGAAGCTAAAAGTAGACCATGACAACAAAGTCCTCGTTATCGCTGTTTTTCCAAGGAAAGCTCTAATGATTCATTAGGCCGGATTTCAGTAATTACTTTCATCAGCACTTCACACAGCTTGACTATCGTCTCTTCTTTCATGCGCACAGAAAAACAACATAAACAAAGCATCAATATGCATGTTCCAAGGCTGCAACACATATGAAAATCCTCTGTGCACATCACAAACTGCACTAGTCATCCTTCTGGCTCAGTAGCCTTTTCACCAGGTCCTCCACGCCCTGCTTTTCTGGCCGCTGTGCTGGACAGGGATCGAGGGCACCTGGGGTGCGTTTCCCAGAGCCATAGTTGCTAACCTGTTAGCAACTTAGTTGGTTGGCAATGGGAAATGATGTACTTAATGGGCAATGGGAAATTATGAACTTAATTAGCAACTATGTTTTTTGGAAAACGCCCCCCCCAGACCGACAGAAACCTCATTCCACACCTTCTCTCAACCTCATTCTATACACATTCTATACGTCTGACCAGAGACATGAGAGGAACTGACTCCCAAAATCACCTGAGCTCAGATACGGGTGACCAGCGACAGCTAGATTTCTGCGGACATCGTTAAACAGGCTCCTCTGTGCTGTCTGCCGAGCACATTACAGTCACCATTCACAAGGTTGCTGGGAAACAGACCCGCGACAACAACAACAGACAAGACGTCCAGGAGATGCAGTGATTTATGGCTTTTTGTAGGAAACGCAGGAACTCTTTCATATTTCAAAAATAAACACCGAACACACACAGCGTTGTTCTCGAACGCGCAGGGGGGACTAAACAGAGTAGAGCTTTGAAAAGAGCTGGAGAGAACTTTTTCTTTTGAATTCTCTTCCTTTTGCTTGCAAGTGTAGCTCCACACACGCTGTGACTCCAGGAAACTCAAGTAACAAGCACCAGCCATTTGGTGAATGCAACAAACTCCAATATGACAAATGCTCTATGGCTTTGTGGCAGTGCTGATATTAAACCCTGTGGTTATCGACATTTTAGTGGTCCATGATAAGAGACCTTGAGAGGAGAGAGGAGTGTGTGTGTGAGAGAGAGAGAGAGAGAGAGAGAGAGAGAGAGAGAGAGAGAGAGAAAAAAAAGAGAGGCATTCAATGTGAGGGTATCCAGACATCTCTCATCCTCACCTCTCTCCTTCTGTGCCAACACAACCCCTCCCACCCACTCCTCCTCCATTTCTCTCTCCCTCCCTCCCTCCCTCCCTCCCTCTCTCTCCAAAGACTCTGGCAGACAGTGCCCTGGTAAATGATAGGTCTGCTAAATCCATTCCATTGTTCTTGATTTCCCATGTGTCATTGTTCTTGTCCCTGCCTGCTTCACGGTGAGCAGGTTTGTCGAGAGGAAAATTAAAATGGACCATCCCAAGAATACTCAAGCATCACCACACTACAGGAATGTGTTGAGAAATGAAAGAGTTGTGATCACTTATTTTTGTTGTTGTTTTGAACCTGTCTCCCCCACCGCCAAAACATTTCAAATATCACCACCATCTGCGCAATATAATAGTTTTTGCATTCTGTTGTTTATCTTCATGCAACGTGCCAGATTTCACATTAAATTATGCCTGCAAGGCAGAGGCTTTCGCGTTCTGACAGAATGTTTAAATAGATGTGATCTGTTTGAAATCCTCATCAAAAGGTGAAGGAGACGACAGAAAGCTAGTCAGGAGCTGAACGCTCTCTCTCTCTCTCTCTCTCTCTCTCTCTCTCTCCGTAGGTGTGCTGATGGATAGATACAAGGAGAGAATGAAAACGAGGGGAGAGAGGAGAGACACGGTCATAATGGATGGAGATTGAGGAGATTGAAAGAGACACATGGAAAACAGCCAAAGGGGCGGAATGTGAGGGGAAGGATTGGAAACAGGAATCAGAGTGAAAAAGCTGAGAGAAAGGCAGAGACAGACAGAGAGAGAGAGAGAGGAAAGAGAGAGCAAGAAAGAGAGAGAGAGAGATAGGGGGAGAGAGGGAGTGAGAGTGAGAGAGAGAGATAGCGTAAGAGAAAAAGAGAGAAATAGGGAGAGATAGGGAGAGAGAGAGCAAGAAAGAGAGAAATAGGGAGAGAGAGGGAGTGAGAGTGAGAGAGAGTGCAAGAAAGAGAGAGAGAAATAGGGAGAGAGAGGGAGTGAGAGTGAGAGAGCGAGAAAGACAGGGAGACTGAGATTAATAGGGAAATAAGTCAATGGAGAGCTAAAACTCTGTGACAGCTTATTTCGACAAGAAATCTTCTCCAACCCACCGCCTCAGTGATGCAGAAAAACCTGGAGCCTCCGTCACCCTGCGCCAGGAGGGGGGGGGGGGGGGGGGGAGACCAGGGCGGAGGGGTGGGTGGATGGGGGAGGGGATGCTGGTAGATAAGGGTTGACTGGAGAAAAAAAACAAACGTGACAGGTGAGGTTGTGACAGAATGACGAGCCATCCGTCATTGCCTCCTCTCACACCTGAGTGCACCATTCCTATGAAGCTGTCATGGTTCTGCTCCTGAAATGGCCATGAGTGGAGAGGGTTGGGGTTCTGTGTGTGTGTGTGTGTGTGTGTGTGTGTGTGTGTGTGTGTGTGTGTGGTGTGTGTGGCTGCATATCCTATCTTTGATTTGCTGCGTGTTGAGAGAGCCCATCCTGCTTAGCTACAACTTCCACTCTTGTCACCTGTGGTGCTGCAGCCATTCCATCCCAAGCCAAGCAATAGAACAGCACGCATGCACCAACCTAACAACAGACTTGTATCAGCTGAGCAAAAAACACGGAACTGATCACTGAACACATGTGAACACTTGTTCAGATAGATACTGTAGATAGATAGATAGATAGATACTTTATTGATCCCCAAGGGGAAATTCAAGTTCAGTTATTCATACCAAATAAAAATGCTTTGAGTTCTACACAAAGGTCTGCTGCCTTTACCGTTCTTATAGAGTTATGAAAGTTGGTTGTGCTGCTCTACTGTACTGTATGTTGGTCTGATACCACTCACATGGCTACGTCTGAGCTTTGGCGCTGGCAGTTTTCCGTGTCTACTTTAACACTCGAGACTTGTTTTTAAAGCTTTCGGCTTCACACAGGAGCGTGAATGATAGCCAGGGCGAGGGGATATTGAATTAAATCTTCAAAAAGCTAGGTCATAATCTCCTCCTGCGAGTCAGACAGGATTAAAAAGCTGCCTGCAGAAGTGCCTGCCTCGTGTAATCCCCCAACTCAATATTAAGAAAACGAGGATGGGGGGTGGGCAGGGGGGGGTATACATCTCCTTCTGCACATTAACTCACAAAACCAACATGGCCGCCTCCACGGACACGAAGAAACAAACACAGCGATGAGAACAAGCGGCTCCGGCCGACTATGTAGGTCTGCTAATTAGAATTCCGCCTTTAAAGTCTCTATACTGTAAACCGCATACAAAAGAGCCTTTCTATCTTCTTTTATCTCCATCCTCTGCCACTGAGGAATTTCTCCAGCCTCCCCAAGCCTTAGCGCGAGCTTACAGTACGTTTCATGAAGTAATGCATGACATCCATGAGACATGGCAGGCGCCCATATGCCCGAGGGTGTGTAGGAGGGCACCCTGCGAGGGAGGGCCTGTCACTGCTTAGCATGCACGTCCTGTGGAAAAGCCACCATCCAAAAGGACACGGGCACTGAAGCGAGCGTGCAAGCGTGCGTTTCGTGCGCGGGTTTTTTTTTTTTCTTCCCCCCGTGCAAGGTCAGCAGTAGGATTTTTCACACTGCGGCCCCGCTATAAGCTAATGGCGATGAGTAAGCGTCTGTCGCCAGAGGACTGTTGGCCCAACTCAAAGGTCTCCGCTTGCCGTCAGCGAGCGCTGACATCAGGCGCCAAAAAATATAATTAAATAAATAAAAAACCTTTCCAAATGCCTCACCGAGTCAAGGTTTGGCCACACACCAAAAGTGAAAGGAAAAAAAAAAAAAAAAGAAAAAGCTGAACTCCTTAAGTTGGACATCCGTTTCCATTTCACTAAGTGGGACCGGAGCTGGAGCTCAGGCTGAAGAGGGGAGGGGGGGACTTGCCCCCCCGAGTTCCCATCTCCTCGTCTCCTCGTCCTCTCTGGAGGGAAGGGTGAGAAAGACAGTGACAGCGCGAGAGCAGCACTTCGCATGAGCGATGCTCCGACAGGGAGTCAGGGAATTTGCCTGACAGAAACATCCAAAAATAGCCGCGATAATGAGTCACCAGCACACCTGTGAGGCAGCGAGGCCCTCGCCGCGGGGGGGCCGCCAGCCCCTCCCCCTCCCCTGCTGGACTCTGGGTCCGTTTTCGGACTGAATTAGTCTGGGGAGGCTAACGCTAGTAGTCCCCTGTGGAGCTAGGTAACATGAACGCTACACGAAAGATGTTTATCCTACACTAGAGATAAATAAAAAAGAAAACAAGCACAGTGAAAGTCTGTAAAAACACTGTTTTAAATGCATTTTTTTTCGTATTTCAAAACAGAAGTTTATATAACAGATTTATTTCTGGTCTTCAGAACAGTTTCACAAATAGTCTCACAGCATAGGGTTTAACTCCAGAGCTCTGTGCTTGTAGGGACAAGTCAACCCAAAAAGAAAAGGGACAAAAGGACAGCAAGGTTAACTAAACAACACAAGTTGTTGTCCAAGCGGGTGTCCATAAAGCCACTCATCTAGTTTCAGACACTGCTGACACCTCAAGTGAATAGCTACCTGGCTGGTCTCTTTGTGCCATCAAAGCAGCGGCACCCACTCCATCCCCTCCACTTCCTCCCACACACCCACCTACTTCCACCTCCAGCCTGTCCCCTCCACTCCAGCCCTGGCCCTGTTTGCTCTGAGCAGATGCCCTGGCTAGCTCAGCTCCCCCGGGAGGAGCGGGGGAGAGAGAGAGAGAGAGAGAGAGAGAGAGAGAGAGAGAGAGAGAGAGATAGAGAGAGAGAGCGAGAGAGCGCGCGAGAGAGAGAGAGAGAGAGATAGAGAGAGAGAGAGAGAGAGAGCTGTCACGCAGCATCCAGTCCTTCTGCAGCGTGCTCCGGTGCTGGAGGTGCTCAGGGTGGCTGGATGGGTGGGTGTGTTGAGCTCCTCTAGCCATCTGCTCCACACCCCCCCTCCACCCCTTCACACACACACACACACAGCTGAGGGCTCCCTGGAGAAGGCTCCAGCTCCTGCCCAAGCCCCAGCACTGCCTCTCACCCCCTCCCCCCCCCCCCCACCTCCCTCCTGCCTCATCTGCAGGGACACTGCCGCCCTCAGCTGTTTATGACCTCGGAAACAAAAACCCAAGAACCACAACACCTTCCTTTGTGCCAGGAGAAGTTGGTGGGAAGCGCGGCCTTTTGACGACGGATGCCCCCGCGCGGCTACTCGTGTCTCCCAGCAGAGAGCCGTGTTTCTCTGGCACGAGCGGCTTTTCTCTCCCTCTCTTACTTCAGGCTCCTACTTGTGTTTAATGGCTCCTCTGCCGCTCACAATGGCTCTGGATGTAGCGCCTGCACCTCTTTTCTGCCTCAGTGGTTCATCAGTAGCACCATTCTTCTCCGTGCAGAATCCCCTCAACCTTTACAGGTTTGCTGTTCTGCACCTTGCACCAATTAGAGTGGCACCATACGCCTGGCACCTTATACAGCAGGTGAGGCACTTTAACGTTACTGAGACATAAACGAAACGTGTCGACCACAACTTTTACGGAGTAGGACTTCTTATCTCCTTTAACAAATGTTTTTATTTTTCCCTCAATGCCAAGGTGAGTCCAATGCCAAGATCTGCAGCTGTCTGTCCACTCACCATTCATCATTCACCATCAATCCCTCTGTTCTCCCCTTTTCTCTTCGGGCTTACCACTTTAACTCTCTGGGGCGGGGTAAACATCCATCCTCCGTCGCGGTGGAGAACTTTCCGTGAGCGCCCCCCCAAGGCGCAGGCCACCGGGGGGCTCCTTCTCCCTGATGCAGGAGGCAGGAGGCGTGAAATTTCCCCCGGGCGACGGCGGCGGCACCACTCAGCGGCAAGCGGCCCGGCTGAAGAGATCTGGCCCTAACACCGCGCCTCCGAAATCGATGGAGGTGCTGGAGGTTGAATACAGATCAGGCCCAGCCACCACGAAACCTCACGAAGCAGGGGAGAGAGAACGGAGGAGGAGGAGGAGGAGGAGGAGGAGGAGGTGGAGGAGGAGGAGGAGGCCGAGGCGCCGGAGATTAAAAAACAGCCTTCCCTCCCTCCCCTCTCTGTCTGTCTGTCGGCGGTGCTGCCGCTCTCTCTCTCTCTCTCTCCTTGTTAAAGAAGCGGCGAGGGGACCTTGACGGACAGCTCCCATTGTACTGGGGGACAGCAGGGGCCAGGAGAGAGGCCATGTCATTAACCAGCCCTGGGCAAAGAGCCCGTCTCTGGCCGCGGCCAGAGGGAAGTCATTTCTGCTCGGCTGCAAAAGGTCAGAGCGGAGCCCCTCGCCACCTCTGGCATCAGCAGCGCCGCCGAGGTCACGGGGAAAAACACGGCCATCGCTCTGCTCTTTTGTACTTGTAGCATGGGGATATTTCTGGACGTGATTACCCCCCCCCCCCCCCCACACACACACACACAAAAAAAACCCAAACAAATAAAATAGTCTCTGTGCTTTTTTCTCACTCTTTTTAGGGTACACGTTACTGCAGACCTAGCAGTCAGGCAGACCTGTTATGAATCCACCATTATCTGCCAGACAGCCTTGGAGGACAGGCACAGTGAAGAACTGGCTTACACTTCTGAATATACACACCACTTGTGTCTGAATACACACCATACTTGACACCAGACCCACATTTCTGTAAACACATTTGACCCCAAGCAGGCTCAGACAGACTTGCAGGTAAACAAGTCACAAACCATGACTTGACCGTAACCGCTTATTTATTTATTTCATTTTTCTAAAAAAAAAACATTGTGTTACAGACATAACAGGCTTCTCAGTCAATGCCTAAAATACCCATATCTAGACGCCTTATAAAAATAGCCCCATAGGTTACAAGCCCACTGGGCTGCAGGTGACAAATAGCCGGTGTTTAGTGCGACGGCTGAGCTAAAATAGGCTACTCTGTCTCCATCCCCTCCCTGCAGGCCCATAGGGCTGCTGACGGATTGGAACCTGAGCTCCAGCACATTAGGGCGGGGTGGAGGGGTGGAGGGTTGCAGCGGTGGAGGGGAGAGAGGTGGAGGGGTGCAGGGGTGCAGGGGTGGAGGGGTGGAGGTGGGGAGGCAGGCCAGTGGACCTGTTAGCATTCCTGCCTCCAAGCGCTAAAGCCATTCACAGCCCGCGAAGGCACAATCCGCCGAGACCAATGAACCTAAACACTCGGAGGAAAAGCAAACAGCCGCTGGAGGCCAAGGTGGCTTATAAAGCCGCTGGCCCAGTTTACTTTGCCACTCTCGTCTCGGTTCCCCCGCTGTGCCAGGGCAAAGACCTTCTGAAGAGAAAGGTACAGAAAAGGTAAAAGCACTCCTCACTGGACAGGCTTCACATCTGTGTGATGCCATCTGTGATCGCATGGGTAGGTCTATTATGTTGTCAGGTGAGATATCTCTACACGTAACTAGAAGATTATGGGGGACGGTGATTTAATCTCCAGGGAGCATACATTCCTAATAATCGCTTTAAATTATTTTGTATCATAATGTTTACTAAAACATGATGAAACATAAACATAATGTCTAATATATTTTCGTATGCACTTGAACAGCCTTGTGAGTGAATGAATAATCACATAGTTGAGCTTATTATGTGCAGCAGATGGTGTTTTTTCCTGGTGCAGATTTGATGAATGCCACTCACCTCAAACCAATATTTAGATTAAATTGGTTTCGATGAGATCTGTGAGAATACAACAAGTCAACATATCTATCCTTTTTTTTTTAATCAATAAGACAGTTTCTTATGTGTGAGGAATAGCGGCGTAAACAAAACACGACACATTCAACAGTGGCATTAATATAATATATTAATATAAAATGTGTTCGTCTGAACAGCATCTCCCCATATGAGACGTTATTCAGAGGAATACATTTTCTCCAGTACTGACAAAGCAATTCAAAGATCTATTACAGCTAATGTTCCAAGATACCAAATATCAGTTCCAGAGGGCCGGCCGAAAATGACCATAAAACCGACAGAAAAACATATCAGGCGCAGTGCCTCGCAGAAAATGCCCTGCCCGTAGAAAATGATCCCAATCTCACACGTCAGGGCTATCATGGCAAATAAGGGTCAACGTAATAAGTACAGAGGAGTGCTGGCCCTAGTGGATTACTGCATCCATATATTGGTGACATACATCAATAGGGGCTCTCTGTCGGAGCTAGAAACGGCTTCTGAAGTCTAGAGGGCATTTCTAGGGAATGAGCTATTACCATAATCTTCAGAGAGTCGACGATAGGGAGAGCGATAGAAGAGGAAAATCTCTCAGAACGGCAAAACAAATTACACAAGTCTCAAAACTTGAGAGGCCGACTTCACGGAGATAAGGCTCACGCTGAGAACGCCGCGTCTTCACGAAATGACAAACTACTCCAACCAACTGCTGATCATGGCCGTGTAGCTAGCTCTTCACTCAGCGAGCGTGTGAACTCTGAGAAACTCAGGTGTTCACACAACCTCCTAATACAACACTGTGAATGATAAACAAACAAAGTGCCTCAGACGAGCTCTAAACATTTCTCAGACCAGCCAATCAACATATTCCTTCAGGAGCACACAAGGTAGGGATGCATATCAACTGGCTGCTTGGGCTTGAATATCAACAACCCTCCACTAGAATCACAGCCTGCAGTTCTAAGAGTAATCCACCTTATTAGCTATTTGACTTAACTGAATCACTGCACTACTCACTGAATTTGTCTATGCCTGTTTGTATATACTTCTTAGTCACACAGCCATAAGTGTTGTGTGCTGAAGTCTGCCTTCAGATCAAAGACAGTTGGATGCTTTCATTATTAACATCCAACATTCATATTTCCTTTTCTGTCAGGTCCACAGCATAGTTGTCTGAGAGGGAAAGGGAGTGTGTGTGTGTGTGTGTGTGTTTGTGTGTGTGTGTGTGTGTGTGTGTGTGCGTTGGAAAAGGCTTCTGAGGGTTTGCTTTACCAGATGGCTGTGTGGTGAAGTTTAGAAGGCAGCAGCTGTTCTCGCTGAACAACAGAAACAGCGCCTCTCACTTCCATCTCCTTCCACACCCACCCACACACGCACACGCACACACACACACACACACACACACACACACACACACACACACACACACACACACGTATGCGCACGCGCGCGCGCACACACACACACACACACACACACACACACACACACACACATAAACAGAGATACACAGATACAATGTGGATATCTTTACATCCTCAGATAGATTTTTCCTCTGCATTCACAAACACACAGCCACAAAGATGCTTTACATTTACCTGCATACACACACACACACACACACACACACACACACACACACACACACACACACACACACAGCATGCGGCCCATAATCTAA